>NC_085053.1:7337258-7644550 GCF_963662255.1 Cinclus cinclus | reverse complement strand
AAACTGGGTTTGTCCTTCATTTCTACTATTGTTTGAATATGCTGTTTTATGCAGATCAAAAGTTCAGCACTTTCTAGTACTTCGAGTTCATAAAACAAGAAAAAAATACATTTGTAGGTGACTGAAAAGTGGTGAGCTCAGTTTTCACTCCATAGGAAGAGAGTATGGGAAAAGCCAGAGCTCCAATATACTTGGCAAAAGACAAGTGAAGGGATTGCAGAATAGAAACTGGATGAGAAAATAAGGCTTCTTTTTTTGTTTCTCTCTGGAAAGTACCTGAGAACTTCAGCTTATGAAAATGAACCATTCAAATAACCTATTTTCCACTGTTCTGAAACAGTCATGCTTCTCTGACAAGCAAGAAAAAACTGCTGGACTTTCACAGAAGTTTAGTGGCATTAAGCACAGGTGTAGCCAATAGAGGTGTGACAAGACACCACATTATGTTGAATATAAACCGACCTCAGTTTGCACAGGCAGAGCAGCAAAAGGCACCTGTGGCTGGCAGAGCTGCTGCTAGCCCTGCAGGCTGTGGTGGCCCAGCTGGCCATGCCCCACTGCAGAGTCTGCTGAGCCAGCCTGAGGAGGGAGAGACATCCAGACAGTGCTGGTCCTGACTTTTGCCTGTCACTGCAAAGGGATTAAAACCACATTCTCGAAACATCAAACGGAATATTTTCCAGTTTTAATGTCACCTGATGTGTATTGGTAGTGTGTTTGGCGTGCACAGCCACGTGCTGCTGCTTGGCCACAACAGCCAGCATGAAAATGGTATTCTGGGCTGCCCTTGGGAATTGCTTTGTCAGACTCCTCATGCTGTCCTAGAAGCCCCACATCTCCAAACCAACGTTTAATCTGTACTCTTAGTTCAGTTTCTCTGATTAGAGACCTTTAAATCTTTAGAATTATCTCATTAGATGGGTCAACAAATACAGAAAGTAGCACTGCTTACTCATTATCAGTAACTTAGTACAAATTCCAGGCCCCTTATGAAATTATTTCTGTATTTTCTCTTGCTTCTCCTTTTTTACTCCATAAATTTCTTCTCTGTCCCTTTTCCTTAATTCCTGATGTTTTGTTTGTGCTTTAGCATTTCACACCAAAATCTCATGCTCTTACAAGTCACCTGTTACAGAATATACTTGCATATTATTTTCAGATATAGAAAAGCAGAGATACAAGAGCCATTCATAGAGTGATTTTTATTTGCCATCATATCTATGTGACTAGAAGCATTTGTTCTAATTGAAATAATCAAATTATAAGTGCCCTATAAAATGGATCATTCATCTATCTCCTAAACAGATTTTTTTCCATGAGCTTGCCTGTGAGCTGAATCTTTCAGAAGTCAGCCATCACCTCAACATGAATTTATTTATGTGAAAGAGTATGCATTAATGCAAGGCACACAATGTCTACATTGAGGAAAGACAGTGGTCAGATGAAGGTGAAGACCATATTTAAAGACTGTTGTAGCTAGAAATGAGGGAAACCGTCCTTACAGTAAAGAAAGAGCTCACAGGTATAGATAGAAACACTTCTGAGTATTTGTGAGCTCTGCAAAGACTTCTAAAGCTAAGATGTAAATTGGGACAGACACAACTCTGAACTTCAGAGTCCTGAGTTTGGTGGGTTTGTGTGCCTAGGTCTTTTGTTTGTTTGTTTGTTTGTTGTTTAATGTAGTCAGACTGCAGGGACAGCAAAGTTTTGCCAATCTTTAAATCCACAGAGAAATCCACATGACATAAGCAGTTGTTATTTTAAAAGGTGTTGCTGTATGTCCCTTCTTTGCCCTTTCCATGGGAATGCAGAGGAAAAGCACTGCAGTCCTGGACTGACAACCCAAGGAATCAACACTGAAGCTTTCCCAAGCAAGGAAAAACCTGTGCAGACACAGCAGGACACAGCCCCCTCTCCACTCCCCTTCTTCAATTTGAGACCAGCCTGAGACCTCAGTTGAGCTGTTTCCAGCTATCAGGATAGCAAAATATTTATCAAGTTAAGTTTGGGCTCTCGTCAGGATAGTATAGAAAGTCTGACACCTCTTGAGAAAACTGAGTCACATCAAATCACAAGACTCTGGCAGAAACTATATTTTAAACATATGCTGCTACCATAAAGTGCTGCTTTTATTTCAGGAAGAGAAGAATCTGAAGCGCTCTGCATTGCACAAAGAACTACCAATATTGCCATATGCCCACCCTGAAGAATTGGTCTGAAAGCTACCTTTAACTTGTGCAGGAAAAACTGCTTTTGATCTCCTAAAGGAGGTACAGTAGTGCCAAAGGCTGCTAGCTCAACTAGTGACTTCTGGATCTTATTGTTCTACAGCAGGAAGGAGTGCCCAGCACAGAAGCTCATTTACCTCATGGATCAGCTGCAGCACATCTTTGGCCTTAGCTGCCAAGGAAGCTCTTTCATCTCTACTCAGCTGAACTTCCCCTGTTCTGAGCAATAAGACAGAAACCACACTGAGGAGGGGGAGACCCAGAGAAGAAAATACCTTCCTGGTTACAACACAATAACCAAACCTCTCCCCTAGAAAAGTCAGCGGAGAAGTATTTCCTCCTTTCAATTAGATTGTATTCAAGAACTCCTGTCTTATTCTTGTGCTTTGAAATGGCCTGTCCAGATGTTCTCTACCTCCATCACATATTTCTCTGACCATCACATGTCTCTGTCCTGCCCCTTATTGCCTTGCTCAGCAGTCACGTGCAAAGCAGAGACTCAGGGAAGAACCAAAAGCTGGCTCCAGGCTCTAACAAAAGGACTGTGGGAGCTGAGAGATTTTAGAAGCCATATTTAGCAAATGTTTTGAAGAACTTGAATTCCTTTTCTAAACTCGCTATTCTAACTGAGTATTTGGGAAAGGAGGAAACTTTTCAAAGAGAAAAAGGACTACATATCTGTGCTCTATTCTCTTCCAAAGAAAAAAAGAAAGGTTCTTCCTTCACAAATTATGTTACAGCATCAATAAAACACAGCAGATTGCATGGGCAGATCCTTTAGTAATTTGAAGGTAAAAATAATGGAGCAATTACAACATTAACATATACATCTGTAAAGAACCCTGGTGCCCAAATCTTATGACTAATAATAGTCAACATTGGTAAGTGTTTAAATGTTATGAATAATTTCTGGTTGTCCTTGAAGTGTACCAGATATGAGGATCTTACCAGTTTACCTCCAGTCAGAGGGAATTGGCCATTTTCTAAGTATGACTGTTGTCTGTGTTACAATTTGATAATTACTGTTATTATTATTTGATTATTAGCTCGGCTGTTGACCTGCATTCTGGTAACTACAGAATTGCAGAGCCCCAAAAATCTCGACTGCAGGGAGGAAATTTTTAAATACTATGTACAAAGGCATCAGACTGTTAATAAATGCAAATATATTGACAGCATCTGTAAACTCTGCCTAGAAAGACAACACATTTGCTTTTCATCTCTAGCATATCTACTTCAAGAACTAAGCAAATCATGGTAAGGTAGCAGCTCTAGCCCAAAATCTAATGCCTAGAATCAAATCCAGCATCCCAAGATAAAGTGTTCTTTAGCTGATAATGTGCTCTGGAAAGCCAGATAAGGGCCCTTCCATTTGCAATGTGCCACCTTCCCACACAGGAATTCGTTTCATTTTAATACGCTGTATTTCCCTATAAAGACTGTCTTAATCAAGTGAGCAAACTCTGGACCTGGTTCAACATCTTTCAGGGGCAAGACATTTTCAGCAATTGCTATTTTTAACATGTGTGAACCTGCTCTAATTTCCTTTTAGCATTGTCCAAATAAACCTGCCTGAGTATGTAAATGGTTCATATGTTCTGCTTTTTCCTTTTTTGAACTACTTTGGATAGCAAATTACATTCTTGTGACAGTTACAGCAGATTGTATTTTCTGGTACAGTAAAGCAAATTCCTTTTTTTTTTCTGTACAGTAAAGCAAACCATTTAAAATATCACTGTGTTTTAAGGCTAGAAGAGACTGAGATGCTCACCCAGCTTACCACAGAATAAATCAGAGAATTTCATCCTGTGATTCCTATATCTAACTCATCTCTAAAACTCATTCCATTTACACTTTGAAAAATCTCAGTATTTAACAAGCAACATTCTTTTGACTTTAAGAAATAAATTACATACCATTTTACACTGCAGATCATTGCAAGCAAGAATCCAACACCCTCGTAATTATCAGACAGGGTGTCTTACTGTAGTTCATTAAAACTAGAGTTCTACCAGCATTGGAACAGTCCTTGGTGCCTTCACAGTAGCAAAAATCCCCATGAAAGTGTTGAGGCTACTTTGAATGGTTGCTTTCATGTTAGGAATGGGGATGCTTCCCATTGAATTCCCTCCCCAGACAGCCCTGGTAGAGGGATCTTTACTTTTAACCGTCTCAGGAACTGTGAAACAACAGGATGAAAAAAACAGATGCTTCCTGAAATTGGTAAACTGATAGGTAACAGAGCTCGACTACATTTCACTTAGCATACAACGGAGAAATTGGAGCTTGCTAAACTTGATTAATCCAAAACATTCAATACTCACTTCCAGTAATGAGAAATGCTGAAAACCTGGTTTCACTTGGTGAGGTAAATGCATCTCAGAGGTCTTTTTGCTGTTAGTGAAAAGAACCTTTACTGATGAGGAGCAGTAACACTAAGAAGAAGATTGATTCTGTGAGACAAACCCCAGTGAGACCAGATCACAGAAACTTCAAAAACCTCTGAGATTTAGCAGGAAAAAATAAGCTCTCTGAAGGGTCCTAAGACACATAAAACTGCCTGGATAACATAATTTTGCCTTGTATCTCACTGACCCTACCCATCAAAGCCACTTTTGGTCCTGTCTCAGTCAATATCTTCAGCTGAAGGGGAAGAAGGAACATACCCTAAATTAAACTATGAAGATAATAGGCAGTGGCTTCTGACTACCAGTCCTCATGTTTCATTAAAAAAATCAGATTACCCTGTTAACCTGCCAGAGACAAACAGAAGTCTCAAACCTTAAAAAAAAACCTTCTTAAACCAACATAATTAATTCACCAGTGGTCAGAGGACCAAGGAAGAAAACTGAGAGGCAAATTGGCTATCTTGATAATAACAGTGAAAAAAAACAAAAAACCATAGCTAACACCTAAAGAAAGGCAGTGATAAAATTTTCCACAAAAAAAAAAAAAAAAAGCACCAGAAACAACCCAAAAACTCAAACAAAAAAACCACCAAACAAACCAAACCCACTGTTATGGGGTACAGGCTTGTGTTTAAGGTACATTACAAAAAGTAACTTTCTCCATTTGGATCTGGAAAAGATAGCAAGCAACTCTTGTTCTTTGCTGCAGAAGCTAAAATAGGTGTGAATAAAGCCACGCTGCTAATTGGCAGGGGAAACAATCAGCAAATAAACCTGATTGTTAATATTTACATAGCAAAATCATCCTGGCCATTATTAGAAGATTACTCAGAACAATATTTAAATACCACCACCTTCTGCTGATTACAACCTGACTGATTCAGCTGAGGAACCTCACTGCTTTCCTCTGCCTCCCAGCGCCTCCTGCTCTTCGGGCATGGCCACACAGGGAAAAATTCCCTGCTTCTTGTGCAAAGCTTGGGGATGGGGACCTGCAGGGCCAGCAGGGTGAGAGGGGATGCTGGAGAGAGGTGTCCTGATGTACCTGAGGCAGGGCTGGTTCCTGTGGTACCTGAAGCACCTGAGAGAGGGGCAGTTCCTGAGGCACAGAGGTCCCAAGGCACTCGAGGAGCTTTCCCTGGAGAGCAGCAGTTTGTTGCCATGAAAGCCATTGACACAAAGGGACATCAGCATGTGACTGACTTTACAAATGTCTGTTTAGACAGATGTAAGATTACCCAGGTCCTACCATTGAATGGCACACTGTACATCTCTACCACGTAAAGGAATGATCACATTGACCTTGAAACAACGTGAGATAGTAAGGAGACAACGCAGAGGGTTTGTGGGCTCATGGAAAAGTCCATGTCTTTGGAGATCCCTGGGTCCAACCTCGTGTCTAAAGCAGGGCAACAGACCAGGTGAACCAGAGCCCATAAAGCCAAGTCTGGAGTACTTCCAGTGAGGAGAGGTTTCCATGGTTTTGTGGGCAATCAGTGCCTATGGTTAACTGCTGTAATGAAGGGGTTTTTTTCCCTTTTCTTCATTCCAGACAGAGCTGCCCCTGAAGAATCTTGTCCCTGTTTACTCTTATTCTGTCACTGTGCATCCTCCTGAAGAAAGAGCCCATCTTCTCCTCAGCTACCTCTTAAGTACTAGAAAACACAGTAGTCTTCCCCTGGCCCTTCAAAAAATCCCGTAATTTCTCTCCCAGTGAGGAAATGGGTGTCAACACAGGAGAAACATACTATATAAACAAACCAACCCAGACAAATGGCATTTCTCTTAGATAAAACTAACAGAAAGTATTTCTCTACCCCTGAAAGTGAAAACAGAACACTGGACCATCTAAATACACAAGCTACATTTTTCATATAAATATACAATATACATTTTAAAAACAGTTTTATACAACAGAGAAGCCTCCAAAAGCATTAGTTAGCAGGGCTTACATCAGAGGTGTAAAGTGGCCCTCCAAAACTCAAGATGAAGCCTACTAGGTAAATATAAGTTTTAGGCTAAGACTGCAAGACGTTCACTTACCCTGACGGCTTGGATCCTTCCACAGCAACTGAATTAGCAAGTTTCATGGACTCATCTTTTTTTTCAGGAAACGCATGTTGCTTTTTCTTGACCATTTTATGCAGAATCTAAAGTGAGCCTCAAAGGATGCACATTGGGTGCTGCAGTTTGGGTGAAGAACATGTTCCCACAGAAAGCCTGGATGTTCTCTGCTTAATTTGCTTGCACTCTCTGTGCTTACATGCTATGTAGACATTCCACATCTAATTTGAGAGAAACTTAAGTTTAATACTGGGAAGACTTGATCTAGAATCAATAATTTTCTTTCTCCATGCTCACTCACAAGCATAATAGTTAGAAAGACATCTGTGGAAAATTATAGGAAAATCGTATTAGCTCTGCATGGCACAGATAATTATATTAGACTTTGCACTTTACCCTGCAAGTTTGGTAAATCAGGTTTATCATTCTGTTGAAAGATGCAGCACACGTCACTACAAGTAATTAGAATTAAAAGGGGTGCACAGGAAGGTAGAAGTTAATAGAACAGAATGTCTTTCCAAAGGGCACAAGGCATGCCATTTACAAGTGTAAGTCAACAGCAATCATTCACACTCTCCTGCAGTCAGCAGGCAGAAATTCTGCCTTCCAGGCACATATGATACAATACTTGGACCTGCTACCTTCACAGGGAAATAAAGTTATCAAACACTAGTGTCACTGGGCAAAAGCACTGAATTTCTAAAAAATGTAAAGATTCCAAGTCACCCACCTCAAAAGGAGTGCTTTACAATGTCATTTATATCAGTCAGGCCATGGCATTGCTGATGCAAAATTAATCTGGTCCCATGCAAGCAGCTGCTTTCTGACACCACTGAGGACCTGCAGCTTTCTCCTAACATAAAATACTCAACGAATTTTTTTACATTGTGATCAATTTCCAATAATAGAAAAGCTGCTGTCTTTAGCAGTTATTAGCTCCATACTCAGCTAATGTAAAAGCTGTGTCAATTTACCTCATGACCTAAATTATGTTTTGCAGGGTCAGCTAGCTTGCCCAGGGAGAAGGATGCAATAGTTAGCTGAGTCAGACAACCATTTAATTAAGATTGTTTCAGTTGCACATTCTAATAAAGGCCATGGCATGATGAAAAAAATTGTATCTTTTTTTAGCTTGTAAATCTTAACCTAAAAGTTCGCATACGGACTTTTTCTGACATATTACAGAGAATCTACTGATGACTTCATCTAACCTCCAGAGCATAAAACCACAGCAAAATAAAGTTAAGCTATGATAAATCATGGCTGCCTGTGGGCACTGTAGAAATACGACTCCTTTGATGGTCCTGAGCCTCCTCACCTTATCATCATTTTATGACACAGCAGAACCCCCATTTCTCTGTCTGGATGCTAAAAGCTTCAAGGTTATTGCTGGTTTTAAGGAGTCTTTTAGTCTACAGAAAACGCCATCCACTGCATTGCTAAGTGTGGCACGGAACGTTAAGAGCTGCATTAAAGAAAACCAGACATTTATCTCTGTATTTCAGATATCAACTTTTTATCATCTTTTACTACTATAGAAAAATATTTGACATGAATATGAGATGGCCCACGACTGTTTATAAGGTTAGCAATACAGTTCTGGCCAGCTAAGTTATTTTTACAGAAAGTGGGCAGGTACTGCAATACAGTAGATGGGAGAGACTGCGACAACTACGGGAAGTAAATGCTGTGAAATAGCACTGGACAGGAGGTAAGAAACCCTGGCTACGGGTTGAGGCAGTGTGGGAATGATGCATTCCTAAACACTTGGATTACAGTGCCCCCTGAATCAAGCAATGACCACAACCCACTTATTTTCCTGTTTTTCAATTAAGCAACTCTTCCCAGACATACTGCTACCTGCACTGGACACAATTCCTGTTTCAAGAGATAATGGTTATTAAGAAGTTAAAAATTAGAAAATATTTACACCTGACCCCTCCCCTGATGTGACTGGTAACACACCTGAAGATATTAATCCCAGAAAAAACACCTGTACAAATCACAATTTCAGGGTATAAGGTGAGAAGCATTAAAAAATATGTTGCACAAAGAATTGTTGGGCCAGTGATGGTGAATTTATTACCATTCTGCAGACTTGACATGTGACAGATGAGATTGTTTTGAAGACACCTGCTTGACACTTCACATCTCATATCAAATGGGTAAATCCCTGACATATTCCATGCATTTTGAAGACTTCTGGCAGACTTTATTATCCTGAAATTCTCAAAGGCTATTTACTGCTCTTGGAAATGACCTTCAGTCTGTATCAGTGTAAAAACAAGCCCCTGAGAGGGAAATTACTAAATGCAGAGTTCTCCTTACCTATGATTTCTTATGTAGCTTAAGGTATTGATTATTGTCTCAGGCTGTATGGCCAAGTGTCAACTGTGTTCTGAAATGAATTAACACATGGAGAATACCATACTTTAATTTTGGTACATTATAAAAGTCATGGTATAAAAAAATGACAATGTGCATCATGATGGATGCATATTTCTCAGTAGAACATTAATGTACATATACATAAACAGAAAATTAACTTTTTAATTTACTCAATTCTGTACTTACAAGATAATCCAGCTGCCTTGATACTTGGGTGAAAGAAAAGGCAAGATGAACAGACCAATAGCTACTGACCAAAGCCAGAAAAATCCAATATGAAGTCAAAATAAAATTCAAGAGGAATTTTACACCAGTGAGTGAATTTGTGGATCAGTCAACTTGACAAAGGTAAAACAGGATTATTTGGAATATAATTTAGGGTATTAATCCACAAAGAATAAATCTATTGTATAGAGACTTCACAGAGCATTGTTCCAAATGCATTTCAGTTTAATAATTTCTATGTTGTTTGGGTTTGCCAGTATTTTGGGGTTTTTTATTTTGTTGTTGGGTGGTTTTTGCAGGTTGTGGGATTATTTTCTTCTTTTTTTTGTTATTTTGGTTTTAATCTTTAATCCCTTTGTTACCTTTTTAACAACTTTTCAGCAACCAGACTAATTGCTTCCATTGTGCATAAAACATGGGCTCTTTCCTACAAGTTTTATTACAGAATAAAAAGACGTCCTGTTTCCAGTGAAATTTGCAATCCAAGTATGGACACCAGCTGAAGAGGGGTTCAGCCCAGATGTCCCACTACACACACAGACCCAGCTGCTGAGGAGCTGTTCAGCCACACCCTCTTTTTCTGTGACCATCTGAACTTTTTAAGGGCATGCTACAAAATTCACTGGTAACTCCTAGCCCTGGAAAACCATCAAATCCACACTTTCTGCTCTTGGGATTAGCATTAGTTGCTGTGGTCATCTCATAATTCTTTCTCAATTGTAAATAGCTCTATTATAAGACTTGAGTAGCATCTGAAAAACAAGTATCAAATTTTTAGTTTTCCACTGCTCATAATTTTTTTATTTGAACAGCCTCACAAAATCTATAACAAAACCAGTGTGATGCTCCTCACACCCTTTGCCAGCTGTAAACAAAGGCTGCCAGGTAATTAAATGTTTGGATTTCACTCGGTCTCAGGTTAAGAATGACTCAGTGGAACTCGGGACAATCATTCTGAACCCAAGATGGATCTGCAGTAACAGGGAGAACTCTGCAGTTAAAGGTCCTTGGAGAATAATTAAGTGACGTACCAGTAATTAAGGAAATACTAACGACTAGTATGCCTTCAGTATTTTTATGTTCAAAACTTCAAAGCTACATTGCTACAGGTCAAAACTAAACTAGAAAGAAGCAGGATGAAATATTCAGTAGGTTATACATGCATTTTTACCAGTTTTAAGGTTTTTGTTTGTTTGGGATTTTTTAGTTTGTAAACAGCTTTAAGACACAATAGGGAGAAGTTTGTGCTTCTTGTGCTTCCACTGCCCTGTCTGTGCCCCAATAGGGCAGAGGAATCATTTCTAAAGGTGTGCTTACATAGAAAGACCATGGGTTAGGGAACAGTCTGTCTGGCAGAAACAAAGCAGGAAAAACCAGTCAGGGAAGCAGAAGGGTGGCTGGACAGGCCTCTGGAAAGGATTTCAAGAGGGAAGGAACAAGTGAAACATTAGAAGCTGTTTCTTTAAGGTATTTTTTACATCCTATTTCATCAATAAAATACATTCAGTGTTATGAAACTACAGGTTTGGTCTTTACTGATAGGAACATGAGAAACATGCTTTGCTGCTTCTTTCAGAGCTGACTGCTGCAATTACAAAGACGTCCCACCTTTTAAAGTCCGCAAGATATTTTTCCTAGGAATTTTCAAAAGCTGGACTTGATCTAATGCTGAACTATAACTCTGTAAAAAACATCACTGATATAGTTCAGACCTTAAATAATAGGTCATGTGACAAGACAGTTCCAAAAATTTAAATTTAACAGTCTATTAAATCACGCTTATAACAGTTAGTTCATAGTGTAAAGGTTTAGTCTCATGGGAAGTTTGTTTTCTCTGTCACTCAATAGCTGTTCCCATAGGGTTGAGATTTCATTTGAATTTCAACCTTCAAAACCACTATTAAAAGTTTGTGCCTACTGGCACTATAAGGCCAGAACTTATAACCCACACACTCATAAAATCTACAAACTTTCAAGCAACTGCAGCTGAAGATTTACCTCTGACAGTTTCCAGTGATGCATGCAGGAACCTTGTGAAGCAAGTAAATAGTATTTCTGCATTTGAAATACACCAAAAAATTTACAGATGGAAAAAAAAACAGACACTAAGTTATTTTTCTTACACATTTTCTGTACCACCTCATCTCTTTCATTTTTACATGTGAACTAGTATCTGCAATAAAGTTTGAATCATTTGAGACTGTTTTTCGCATTTGCATTCTTACTCTAAAAATTATAAAATTCTTGTTTAAAGAAAAAATAGCACAATAAAAGTCTGGATGCACGGCCTGCCACTGTGTGCTACCCACCAAGAGATTGTGCTGGATTAGATCTCATTCTCAAACCTGCCCTCTATGATAGCATCACTGAGATCACTGAGAAGAATGATCCCGAGAGAAGCCAATGACAGCTGAACAACCACAGAATGTGCTGAGTTGGAAGGATCCACAAGGACCATCAGGTGTTACCCACTGGATCACAGACCCATCAAACACCATCTCTATCCTTGCCAAGTGCCTGAGCTCCACTCCAACAGCTCCATCCTGTGATCTGTTTTCTGTCCCTGCCTCAGAACCCTGGTGTTGTGCAGTCTCAATGTAAACCCAAACCTACGACAGGAAATTATACAGCTGTGATTGAAGTAAGCAACCGTGCAGCAAAGGAAGCACAACTGCCACCTCTCAAAAAAAAACCATTCAGTTACAAATGAGCAACTCAAGACATGACATTTGGAGATTCCAGTTTGTGGTACATTTTTTCACACATTAGCTGAACTGTAACCTACTTGGCCAGCAGTTTCTTCAGGCAGGGATTTTAATTTTTCATGAACACATTGCTCTAATAAAGTACTTGGCATTAGTTATGGCATTTGAATTAAAATGCATTCATGATATTAAATTTTAAAACCACTAAGCCATTAATTTTAAGCTCCTTTTTTTTCCTTCAGTACAGTGTTTGCAAGAATTAGCAACTAAATGCATATTTCACCAGCAAAAGAATAAAGGCTTAATAAAACTTACTTTTGCATGTCCCTGTAGAAAATGGCAATATTTTATACATCAACTGCACAGCAAATGAAAGCCAAAAACAAATTTGCTGTTCCAAATTTGCTGTCAAATTTAACATAATAGTTTAACTTATGATGAAGGGCAACTTAGCACACCATTTGTTATCTACATTTTCTTCTGAATTCAGACATAAAAAGGTTTACAGCAGAGCAGAACAGTTCCATAAATTGCCTAGCTCAAACACTGACTTTAGTACCTATTTGTAAAAACCATCTTCCAAAAAAAATTTCCAGGTAATAACTAAATAGCTGAGCCTACTCAGCTGAGGATGCTGCAATTTCTTCAGGTATGCAAGTCTCTGCAGTTGCCCTATTTTACCATAGAAAAAAAATTCCCCTTTTGTCTGCTTTGTTCAGGCTAACATTCAAAAGCTCAGATAGTATAAATCACAGGTATTTAAGTTTTTAATATAAAATCATTACTTCAGGCACAACTACTGGCCCCACTAACCCTGTTACTGAAAGCAATTATCACCTGCTGACAGTATGTGAGCCCAGTAACAGACTTTAAACCAGTTCTCAACTCACCAAGCTTCACCTCACTCATCCCATACTTATGAAACAGTGCAGTTATGACACTGAAGGTGTGTAACAGGAACAGCCAATTTGATAGGTGACTCTCATGCTCATGTCATTCCATGTTCAATAAACTGCAGTCAGGGAAGTAGCTCAGCTACAGTTGTACATTTTAATTGAATACAATTTACACACTTTATACACCTCTAAGTAGTGCATCAAATTTGCTCAGCAATAAGAAAGCAGCTCAGTAAAACAGATGTCTGCTCCTCCAGCTTCCCCACTTCATAGTATCAATTTTCTTTATTACTCTACATTAACATGTAGATAAATTAAGCATAAGTGTCTAAAATTCCAGCTGTGTTGCAAAATGCTGCTGTAAGGCTAAATTTTTAAGTCCAAGTAGTTTCATAATCTATGTGCAGTTATTTATGAGGGCAGCAGGAATGCTATTCTGACAACCTAATTAAACTTCCAATAATGTCAGCAGGAATCTGATTGCAAAATGGCTCATTTTATAAACACCGCTACTTTTATGACTGACAAAAATATGCACAATCAGGTGCCAGTTCCTTCACAAATACATATTGTATAACTTGGGTCACAAACTACTTGCCAGTACAAAATTCTAAGATGTTAAAGGTCTGTCCTCAACCCATAAAATACAACACAGGTCACACAAAGATTTCATGGATGCCGCTCTCCTGCCCATTCTACATCCATGTAACTTCAGTAGTTTCAGAGGAGTTAACTGGCAATAAATACATAAATCTACTTCGAAACCAAGCCATCTCCTGTATACAAATACTGGATCTGGGATTGAGAACACAAATGAAGTACAGGACACAGAAAAGATAACTGACCCTTACAAACCCACTCTATGGTCTGCATATCACACTGCATGTGAAGCACACACTTCTCCAAAATCTGCTTTTCAAGTTGACAGCCTAGAAGCATCTTTAAAACATTTAAAAGCAGAAGTGAACTGTAAATTGAGCCACTTGCTCGTGGTAGCAGCTGCTGTGTTGGAAGAAGCCATGACAGCTTTGCTCTGTCCAGTACAGGTTAAAACCAAGTACTTGATGTTTCAGCCAGCTCTAGTATGACATGGACACATTTCCAGTAATTTTAGGTACAGGGAAAGCATGGTAACAGGGTACTGCCCAACTGCCCACACAAACAGGAGACATCCCAGTAGTTCTGTAGTGCCCACTCTTCCCAGTCACCATGCTGAATTCATTCCACAATCCAGGGTCAGCTGCTTCTTATCTTGGGATTCATGGGGAGTTGTTTTGGTGGTTGGAGGTTTTACATTTCCATTAAGATCATTTGAATTTACATTTCCATTAAGAACATTTGAAAATACAGTCTCAATATAGCAGGGATGGAAACACACAGCTAAAAGTCACCTCACAGTCTTCATAAACTTAAGGCATAGTTTTAAAAATCTCTTATGGATATGTGACTTTGGGTTTTATTAAAAATGAAGTTAACATCAAATAAAAACCAAAACAGAATAGGTAGAACATTTTATTTTTGTCAAACCTTAAATGTAAAGTATATTAAAAAAACATGGTTTGGAATTTCAAGAGCAGGAATATAAACATGTATTTTCTATCCCAGAAAAAAAATCATGCAGGTGTACAGTATTTGATCATTCTCTACATTCACTGTTATGCAACATCAACTTAATGTTATTCCATAGATACAGAGATGCTGTAAATTGGTACAAACACCAGGATCCTCTGGCCTCACGCTGTAGATGAAGCAAATCTGTTCTTTGGTAATTGGAGAAGGCTGATTTTCCATTCCAATGCAGGACTCTTACGAGGCCTTATTAGCCACTCAGCTCAGAAAATTACAACTCCTGTAGACAGTCCGGGCTACTTTTTTCACGAGAAAACAGCATTAGAGGTAAAAATGCAAAAAAGTTAAAATTATTTATTCCTTGCGGTGGCTGCTCCAGGAAAAAAAGAAAACATTTCAACTCACTCCTCCTCTATTCATCATTTAATCTAGGTAACACTTAGACTCATATGCAAAAGTATTTTCTAGATGGGAATGTACACATGCATACTTTCAGTTTGAAGAAAGAGACGTGTGTGGAGAATGGGAATTTAAAGTTAACATGACTTGAAGGTATGCCTATAATAAAGTTTAAAGATTTACTAAACTGGGACATTATAAATCCAAAAAAAGTGTTATTCGATTTTTGATCTTCCCTTTTTCAACAAAGACTGACAGAATATACATATACAGGTTGACATTTTGATTTATCGAAAACAAATTCCACTTTGCTCAGTTTGCAAGTCCTACTGACTAAAATGTTATATCACAACAAAGTATTTTCAGTAAGTGAAACAGTAAGCAAAGAAACCCCAAACTAAGCTCAGAAGCTAAGTGGTTTAAAAAGCCTGGAAACACCTATGTGTGCTCAGTGTGTCTATAACTTTTTTGTACACTGTATCTACAGACACACCCACACATTTATTTACACACACCCATGCGCACACGCACACACGCACACACACATGGGGAACCTGCTGTGGAGATCCAGCTATTATCTACTCAGGAACAAAACACATTATTTAAAAATGTGGCTAATTTAACAAAACAGAGAAGAAACTGCTGCTATCAAAATATACAATTTGGATTGCAGACTAGAAGGCTAACAACATTAAAAAAATAGTTTTAAGCAAAACCCCTTTGCTTCTGAATAACAACAGGTATCAACCTGCCATAGCATGAATCATCCAAATAAGATTTTATAAAAAGTTTAAACTGTGACCCTTCCTCATTTGTAAAGTTCTTGACATATATAGTGCGAGCTCTGGTCTCCAAACTGGAGCCCCTTCCATTTTTTTCAATACATACTTCAGGAAATAAATGGCCGCTGAAGGATTCAGAATCTCAAGTGAGATTTGTGCTTTACCATATACCTGAAAAAAAATTAACAGAAGACAGCATTACTACCCTTGTGGCATTTATAGGAGTTTCACTCACAGGAATAAAATGCACAGGCATTGTTAAAAGAGAATTCTTAGGGAATTAGAAAGATGCCAAAGAGATGCAATATGTTATGCACAGGACTTGTTCCATTAAATAACAGCCAGCTACAGCCTTGCCTCAAAGAAAACTCAGTTTTCAAGGCACTGCATGACCTCTAACATTGAAAGACTGTTGTAAGGACTAGCTCGTTCTGGAAGTTCAGATATATTGTTCATCTGAGACTTTTAAAGCCACAGAAAGTTTGATGATTGGAATTATTTTGACAATTCCCACAGGATTTTTCTTTTTCACTCAATCATTCAAGCAGCTTGCTGTGAATCAACATGAAAAAAATTAAACATTTGTGAAATGCACGGGTTTCTCCCTTCCCTCAATATTTCTTCAACTGCTTCATAAAAATAAAGTTGCCTCTTTACACCATGAACAAGGTATTGCAGTGAACTTCCCCTTCGGGAGGGTTCTGACCCAGAGAATCAGAGTCACAAGTTGGGGACCATGGAACTAATCAGTGATTAATGGTAACTACCCTTCCTTTAAATCCACACTTTGGAGATTATTATTTACAATCTGCAAACATATACCACTACGTTTTATTAACTGTATCATCAGGGAAGATCAAAACAAGCAGTATTTCCAAGCTAAAACACTGTCCAGATGCCTTAAGTTGTAAACAATTCCCTGGTATCCAGAACTCTTAATTCCCACAAAAACCACAGAAGCATGAACATCAAGGACTTTCAGCAGGAAACATACCTGTCCAAAGTTTCCCAGAAGCGTAGGAATACTGGCCTGTCCAAGTGCCTTTTGTGGTAGCTGAGCTCTAACACTGTTACATCCCATTTCTGTACATTGGGATCCAGGCGCACTTCATCGTATTTGAGATGAAAAGCTTTAACTACAGCAAACAGGAAGGCATTTGGTACAAACATGAAGACTTTAGTGTTTCTTTACTGGCCAAAGAAAATTCCCACCCCACTCTTCCTTTTTCAGAATGAAGCCTGAGAGTAAAATTAACAAACCCATAATCCAAAGAAGTCAACTACTCACTAATGGGCACAGTTAAATATAGAGGTCAGTGGCTCTCAGGCTATTCCAGGGTGAAGGGAAAGGGCAGCCCCTACTTTTAGATGCACAGATTCCAAGGGAACAGCAGAAACACACTGCCAGTTCAAGTACATTCTCTTCGAGAAACAAAGAAGTTCTTTCTGAAAATCTCTGAACTGTGAAAGAGTTAAAAATAATAATAATTAAGTATTTCTGAGACCTTTGAGTAGGAAACCTGGCTACCTCCTAAAAGAATCTCTAGAAGATTGATAGCAGAATGCCAGGTAATCCCCAAATGCTGCATAAAGCATTCTGAGAAATTTAGTAACTGCCTATTTCCACTGATATAGTACTCAGTTAAAAATGATAAAATTAATGAATTGTTGTTTTTCTCTTGGGAAGTATTGTCACATGTTAAATATGTAAAGCCTAAGCTTTTGCACAGTGAGCATTAAAACCAACGTATTTAAGACTTGCATAATTCCTATCTGGTAACTCAATCTGATGATTTTAGTTGTACTGGAAAAGTAAAACAAGCCATCAGTCTTGTGGAAAAGTTATTTTTAATGCCGTGGCTGTATCTTCTTCAGATACCACACTCTTAATTTTGTCTTCCACAAAATCAGTTCTCTTTTCCAGATCCTTCTAGGAGCTTCCTAAAAGGCTGGTATGTGAAATTACCATATTTTTGTTGACAAACTAAAGAAATTATCATCTGACTTGTATCTCTGCCAGATAAATTTCCAAGCTTTGTGATTAAGAATACATATACATTATCTCTGCTATACATTATTGCATGTATTCATGTAACTTCAGAAAAAACAATGAAGATATACCAGGGCCATGCATTTACAGAAAACTCCATCAACACCTGACAGTCTCTGAATTCAAGTTAAATGTTACTAAGCACAAGTGGATCCACTTCTGAACCTGAAACAAATCACTATTAAAGCTCACTGATGTGCTCTGGGAGGAACACCTTTAAAATGGTAGTCAAAATTAAGTACTTGTTCATAAAACTGACAGCATTCAAAACTTCATCGCAAACATTCACTTGTAAATGTGAAATTAGGCTGGTTTGGTACGTGAATATGAAATAGCCAGGAGGCCATGCATAAGGAAAACTAAGGAGCATAGCTTTAGAGACTCAGCTAATGAAATGTTCTGTGACAAAGCAATTGATTAAATGAAACCAGTTTGGCAGGCTCTGGCCCAGTACACATTTTATTGAGCAGTTCTTTCTGGTAAGCTACCTGCTTGTTTTTCAAGACAGTGACAAGCCCTGAAGACATGGTAACCACAACAGACCCAGAGACATAGAAGAAAAAATGCAAACCGCAGATGAAACAATGAACAACTGCAAAACCCAGAAACTACATTTGTGAAGACTACTGAGAACCATAAATATGGCAAAACAATAGCTTCAGGTAAAAATAGAATAAAACTTGACTGACGCTGTCTGTGCTCCCTTAATTTACCTGTTTTCATTTGAGGGGTGAGTAAAGTCCCTAGGGACAGTTCTAGAAATACACTTTTATCAGGAAAATATTTTTAAAATACCATGCTTTGAAGGAATGGATTTCTAAATTGAAGATCCATTTCAATTCCATTTGAATCAAGACCAGATATCCCTTTTTCACTTGAAAAACATAAGAATCTGTACACCTTCGGCCTGAACTGTGCATGCTGTGATTGTGATCTTTTGGCATGAGACCAGGAATGCTAAAGCAAGTCAGAACAATTCCTCTGACTCTCCATACATGTATATATAAAAATGATAAAATTATTAGGAAGCAGCATGTAACTGCTAGCTAGACCTTCAATATTGCACTGCATTTTTCTTGGTTTTCCTTTTCACAATTGCCATTTTCTCAGGATCTTTATTTTTAAGTGCTATTTCCTTCTTTCATTAGTCTCTTTTTTTAAACTCTCTCCTGTGGCATAGTTTTATCTTCACAATTAATTTCAGGCTCTTTCTCTCTTTCCCTGCTCCTTCTCAATCCCCCCTTTAAGTGGCTCATTCTATTTTCTTGTTCACAGACCCATCCCTAGTTTTCTGTCCCACCTGAGTTTTTTTCCTTGCTGCTCATCAAAGTTCTCTTTCCAGATTCTTGGTCACATACCAAAGAGGGGCACACCAAACCTGATCAGACCCATTTCCTCATCACACTGACTGCAGAATGACAGAACTGAACTAAGGTGGGTTTGGGTCTGCTGCCTTTTGTATGGTTTTGGAGGTTTTGTGTGTGTGTGTGTGTGTGTAGGTGTATATATGTTCTGTTGCTTCAGCCTTTCTTAAAACAATCTGAAACCATAGAACACCACCAAAAGGTCTGTTTTCTAAGGCAACTCCAAACTGAAGCAACAGAGAAGCAAAGCTGACAGATTCCTTAGATATTAGCCCTCCTCTCTGTCAGATGGGTGACCTGTGCCAGAGAAGTGCCTCAAAGAACCACAGTTGTGGGGACTCAAAAAACCTGCTCAGATCTATACAATGCTAACATCTAGCTCACTTTAAACTTAAAACTTTTTAAAACTCTGACGTTTTTGTCAGACACCAGATCATATTTTCAATGCTTTCTGAGAGGCACACTAGGTGATTAATCCTCTCTTCAAAATAGCACTGGAATGTGAAGACAGCCTGTAAACCTGTTATCTATGAATTGTTGGAATACGCATTGTCTGTTCACCCTTTTTTTAGAAGACTGGAAAGCAGATTTGTACACCAGCTATTTGTGACTCTTGCAGCTGACAGCTCTGAGAAGATTTCCATGAGCTTCCACAGATCAGAGCAGAACAAACCGCAAAGGGTATGGGAATATTTGGCATTGTGAGGAGACCAAAGCTCAAAGTCTGCTCAGCCACCTGCGCCCAACAGCACTTTGGCAGCACTCTGTTCTGAACATAAACACCTTAAAAGAAACCCCAAAACCAAGGAACAAAATGAATCCCTTACTTTTTGCAAAGATATCAACAGGAGATCCATCGGGCAGGAGCCAAGGCCAGCCCTTGAACTGCCAGGCAGGACCCTGGACAAACACGGCCACCACACGGTCCCTGGAACACACAGAGGGATGGACATGGACACCTGGAACATTTCAGTGACCTGCTGTCCTAAACAGGCACTGTGCCTTAGCATAGCTGCTTCTTGTATGGAGGCAACATTTAACAACCACACCTCCAGCACGATTGCTTTTCCTCTTGTAGGAAAGAAAACATTTCTGTGGTTCCTCTGGGCTTTCAGCCATGTCCCTTTGCAGAAGGCAGCTCAGTTTCTCAGGTTACAATGTTTAGAAGTCAGTGTTTATTTGTGCCATCATTACATTGCTTTTGAAAAGTGCCCCAACATTTTCAGAGATATCTTCTGCAAACAGCACTTGAAACTGAGATGTGCAGATTCAGAAGACTTTATTCTCAACACTGCTGACTTCCAGGCTGAAAACTAGTGAGAAGCAACAGCTGCTAAACTTCAGCAAGTGAAATTTCAGCTACTTTAAGAGTACACAACCATTACCTGTGGTCTAAGAAAATAAATTTGTGATTAAGATTAAGCTTTTGCATTAGTAAAATTTTAAAAACCCCACCTTTGAGAATAAATGACCTCGCCACACATGGTCTGTCTTTCTCTTGAACATTTACATCATCCAACCATGGTTCCTACTTACCACAACAAATAATTTACCTCTCTAATCCCCCAGGTTTAATTTATCATTAAATCCACTAAATCCAAATCAAAAAGAATAATCAAGCTGAAGTTTTGCAGTCTGAGGGGCTTTTTGCAGGTTTTATAATGGCTTCCTTGTGTAAAACCAAGATAAAAAAAAACCACACACCATTTCTTGTCTTTGGTCAGAAGTACTTTAGAAAGAAGTTTAGAGGGTTCTTAAAGGTTTGATCATTTTAAGCGCTATTTAATATTCAGAATTTTATATGCACTGATTTCTGATTAGTTCAAGTTCTAAATACATAGAATAATTTATTAGGAACAGAACCTTGTCAAAGTATTCCATTAAAATCTAATTTGGAAATTACAAAACCACCAAGTATATCATTGTCCACGTCCCAGATGTTCTCACTTGTGAGGAGGAAGTAAAAATGCTGCATTAATGCATGTCATCAAATAACAAAAAGACGTCAAACAACAACAGAAATGCTTCTCCAGAGTTTTTCTGTTCAAAGTGAGTTATTTTTCATAGCCTTTAAAAATGGCCTACAGACCAAATAATCCATTTCCTTTTTTTTTTTTTTTTCATAAAAGTAAAAAACTATCTACAATTCCTTTTCTGCAACTAGGGCTCTTCCGTCAGAAGTCAGATTCCAATAGTGGAATCACAGTTCAGTCTTCACTGTCTGATGTATTTTCTTTCTTTAACTACTGAAAAAGTTGGCATGTCAGATGCTGATGCAAACGTATCTTCCCAACAGAGCCTCCCTCAGAAAGCAGACAGGAGAGAAGAGGTTTTCTTGCAGATCACAGTTCAGTGACGTGCACGTTACACTACCACAAACCAGAACAATAATATGAATATTTCTATTGGAATTTCTGGAACATTTCCAGCAAACCCAATATTAGTTATGCTGCTCACACTGCTAAAATATAAAGTGCTGCAAGTTTTAAAGATCTTCTAGATTAATTTAGTTTCATATTATTTTCAGCTGAAGACACCTACACAGTTAATAAAATCCATCCTTATATCTGTATCTTCACTTTTCAGTAGATTTTATTGCTCCCCTCCAAATTCTACATTATCCTGGGTGAGAAATTGTGTAAAGGAGAAATGTTCTTACCAGTCTTGTGGCATAAGTTTCAGAGGTTGGTCTACAACTCGGTAAGGGACAGTGACACTGACTGTGGTTCCCCCTGGCTGCATCTGGTCCTTCCTCCTCTGTATTAGAGTCTCATTCTCTCGTTGACAGCCCTGCTTCTTCTTCTCATCTGATGGTACAAACCTGAGGGAACAACAAACCCCTCAGTAGACAAGGGCAATTTATCTGATGGAATCAGCAGGAAAGTAACAGTTTTATCAGAACTTGGCATTATTGACAGCAGCCACTGAAGCCACCTCATTGTCACGATCCCAAGTCTCCACCACCACAGAACATCTGAATGTTCTCATTCAGAACACCAAAAGAATATAAGATTTCAGAAGTAGTCATGATAAAAGCAGTCACACTAAAAGGTCCTCCGTGCCTCAAAAATACAGCCTGACCCATTCTTAGACATCTGGGGCCTTAGACAATAACATGTGCAGATGAGGAGCCAGACCACAACTGCAAAGTGATGACAACTCTTTTTAGTGACCAAGGGTAAGCTGGGCATTAAAACAATTGCTTCCTGGAGTAAATTTTAAGAGCTCTTAGATCCATTAGAATTATTACCAATTAGAATTCTCTCAAGAAAGCTGGGATTTTTGGTCAAAAATAGTTTTGAGTGAGGTTTTGTTTTTTTGGAGGATGGTGATTTTTACATTATGAATGATTCATCTGGTTACTATGATGCATGACACTACAGTTTTTTGGGTTTTTTTTCTAAATAGATTCTGTGATGGAGTAAGTGCTTGTAAAACCCAGATAATGTGGCCCTCATGTCATATATAACCTCCATATGACAAAAATTAATGCTAAGATGTGACACAGCTTTCCTCCCTCTGATTAATTACAGATCCTTAATCTTTCAACCCCCTCACCTTAAAAAACAATTGCAATTGCATTTCAAGGCCCTCTTCTTTATGGTGATAATAAAATACTCAGAACAGGTCTCAAAATTGGCATCATAAATGTGAGAGTAGCATGGTCCTTTTTACTGATAAATCTCAGTGGATTTTGAGATAGATAAAAGAAAGGTAACAAAGTCATGCTGTTCACAGAACTAGGAGTGTGCCACAGAAAGGGAAGCTGATGTGACCAGCAGCACCTTCCAGGCCAGCACAAGGACAGAGTTCAGACCTCTGTGTTCTCCTAATATTCTGTTCAGAACCACCCAGCTGCACTACAACCCCATCTGCTGCTGACATTTCATTGCCAAAGCTTCTGGTAAAAATAAAACTCTGTTTCTTTTAACTGCAGTAGTTAGCAGGAGGATTTGTGGTACATTTTAAAAGCACAGTACATAGCTGGTAACATTTCTCTTCATTACAGTACACATGGTGCTTTTGAGCATTTTACTACCTTTTTTGGGTAAGTTCTTCGCAGCATTTTTATTTGTTCTCTTCAATTTATTTCTATTTGAATACTAAAAACCAAATTTGAATGTGCTTTCACAGGCAGACTGCCCTTCCTGTTTTTGGATAAACAGGAAAAAAGAATGCAAGATTAAATATGAAGAAAAGTTCATTATTCATTCAAACTGAAAACACCAGTTTTCACTGCATATCCAATGAGAAAATGGCATTTTGGGGGGAAAGAAAACAAGCAAGCAAACATGTTTTAAGGCAGCAGTTGAAAATTGTCAATAAACCTCCACTCAAAAAAACCCCAAAAGACTAAAAAGTGTTTTACTTTCCCAATGTAAATTAACAGATGACGTCCCCTCACACGCCTCACGATTTAACAGTGTTTCAGAAACAGAAAATCATAAGCAATTTCTGAAACATTTGTCCAAATGCATTCAATTGACACAACTGCACAGGAAATTAAAAAAAGCTCAACACCTGCAAATAACTATGAATGGTGCGTTAAAGCTGACTAGAACTGCAAATACAGAAAAAGCATCACAGGTGTTAAATGAGGAGCTATAAATTAAATTTTGCTTGTCTGTCTAATACATGTGAAATACCATCATTCTAAAGGAAATACAGACAAAAAAAAGCTGTACAGGACACTGGGAGAAAAGAAGACACTGGCCACCTAGAACATATTCTTTAGAAGTTCAGGTAAAAATTTCCCTAATAACTGAAGTAATTAGCAAACAGTTAATATTTACATACATTTTATCCATCACAACAAACTGACACATACAATTGCATGCTACACAGAGGCATTCAACTGAATTCTGAACTGGAAAAAGCCACCCAATGTGACACCAGAATTCATTTCTCATCAATTTGCTAATTTAAGAACTCCAAAGTGAGGTGCACCTTTATCACAAGCACTCCTAATGGCCTGTCCTTCCAATGTGCCACAGGCTTTGCTTTGCCAATGACTGATAGGAAACTCTCTAACCTAAAATTAGGATTTGCTTGGTGGTCCTTCAGCTTTTAAGAAAACTACTAATGGGTCTCTCATCACTCATTAGAACTAAAGGAATCTGGGCTGAAAACAATGAAGATAAATTAAAATAAAATAATTAGAGAAACAAGCCCTCAAACACCTTTTATCCAACTGGCACTGTTTACAGGAAAAGCCAGGGTCACCCGAAATGGTGAGCAGCTTGAGAAGAATTTTGTTATTCTCCATCCCCTATATTAAACAAGAACAAACTCTTAGGGAATATGTAAATAATAAGCAAACAGCCCTACACGCATTACAGCGATTATCAAGTATTCATCTGAACAGGGATCTAAAAGGTCACATTTTAAATTTAATTTGTAAATGTGAGGAAGCAAACACATTTTAAATGGAAACAGGAAAGCAAAGCAGCCCTGCCAAATGAGAGCAGAGGCAATATTGCTGTGCTACAGAGTAACAACTTCACTGCCCTCAGCCCCTCTCGCATTCCCTGCTTGAAATGTTTCCGTGTTTAAGAATTCATTTCAGCACTAGTTTTTGGCACCTTCAGTCCTTTTCAGACAGAAACTGTTACAGCCATTGAGGCACCATTCACTTGCACCTCCACTTATGTCCCTTCTAGACAAATGGCTTCAGTTTTATTTCCTGGAAAAAAAAAAATCTGAATTTTTGAGTGCAATTCTCTAGGACACAACACAAAGACAACTTGTTAAGGAAAAACCATCAAGGAGCAGATTCAAATGGCACAGCAGAGAAGACAAGTGTAACAAAGCAAGCATTGAAGCAAGAACTTACATACAGATAAACACACGGAGTGCAAGAAAAAAGGACATCTTACAGAAAGTTTATGGAACATATGCCTGCATTTCCAGGAATCATCGACTCAGTAAGCACAGTAAAAGTCATGTGCTCAAGAACTGAGAACCAGTAGAAATTACTGTATGATTATAAATAGATATGGCCTGTGTCATCACTACCCAGACATAAAATACAAGTGTAAGAAAACGGAGAATTAAACTCCAAAAATCCCATCTTCTCTTGGAGATTATTTATAATATTACTATATAATACTACAGCCAGTGGCTTAACCACACATTTGCACTTGACAGCTTTTTATACAGAAGAAATGGGTTCTGAAACCTGAGTGTGCAGGAGCTTACACTTTCTCGCTGCATCTCCAGATTAATATTCCCGATTTAAAAAAAAAAAATCCATATCTACTCAGAATGCACTTTTATGCCCCTAGACCTCGCTGTTAATTGCCAAAATCATTATCCACATGAAAAATAGTGCACTGGCACTTTGCCCAGGCAGCAGGTCCCTTCCCTAAGGTAACAGGCAAGCCACTGAACATCAGATTGTGGGAGGTAACTGGTCAGACACCATCCACTGAACTGCCTGAGCTACTCCTGCCTCTGCTCTAAGCTCACATCCACTGGCAGCACTGCCTTTAAAACACTGTCACTGAGGTAGAGCAGCACTTTCTGGCCCCCAGCTCAGGCACACTGAAAAATGCATGAAAGGAGAATAAGGCAACTTACCCGCAACTGAGATCATCACAATACTGGAGACTTATTTTTACCACCCTCTCAGTATTTGTTAAATTACAGTATCAAAAGCTTTAGGCACCTATTTTTGCAAGAGAATGAAGCTTTTTTACACTACATCATGTCTAATCTATCCCAGTAATTCACTCAGTATCAAAGCTGGATAAATCTCCAGGGAGTTGCCTGGCCACGTATGGTTTAATGTATCACAAGCAAGAGCATCATCATAATAAAAACACATCATCATCATCATCATCATTTAATCATTCTCATCTGCCTGATGGAATTACTGCTTCACTTTGACTCCATTTAAAGCAGAAGCCTTGCCTCCAAAAAGCCTGACATTGAGTCACAATTTCACACAGGAATTGTGATATCCAGTGTTGCATTCAGATAGTGAACAAAATTTATTAGATAAAATATTTTAAAGAAGAGTCACAACATACCAGAACGTGTTGCAGTTCTGATTTTAAATTAAATGTTATCTTTTTACTATTTTAGAAACTCTTCACTTTATTTTGTACTTGGCTCCTTACAAAAGTAACCTTTCAAAAAAACTTAGCAACAATATTTGCATATTATCTAGCAGGTGAATTGTATATATGACAATCACATACAGAAATTTCTCCCTTCAAAATCTAAGTTGCAACAAATACATTGAATAGAAAAATTAGATATCTTAAAATCTTAAACCAGTGCCATGCTTTGGGTTTGTCATATGTATTTCCTTCTACACGATAGTTTTCCTGCTTTCCATATTCTCTACCTTAAAAGAGAGCCTAACATAAGTGATAAAGTAAGAAGCTAAGCATCATACAAATGTCAGCCAAATTTGGGATGAAAAACTAATATGCTACAGAGCTATGAAAAGGCTTAGTAAAAATCTTGGTATAATGAATAGGTTTCTCTCAGTTCTTGGCAATTCAATTTAAGTCCTACCACACAACTGAATGAACAATCTCCTGTTTATTTTACAACCACCAACCTAAAATATCTGGCAATTATACCACAAATAATTTTTTTTTAATATCCAAAGTAACAATGCATTGCAGTCCGGTTCCTTAAAGAAAAAAAAAACAACAACAAAATTCAATCCAGGATTATAGACAAAAAATATCCTGAAAGACAGATTCCCAGCTATGGTTTCAAGTTTTGATCTCTATTTCAGATCTTTAATTTCACCCGATTTTTTTCCTTATTTTAAGAAACATTTAAATGGACAGAATCACAAAAGTTGATTTATGAAACCCAAATTCTCATTCTTTATGATCACACACTTCACAGACTCTGTTGCCTCAGGGATATCCATATCCCAACCACCGTGGGGGTATCATCCTCCCAGTTTTCTCCTACATTTCTTCACCGTCTCCCCTACAGTGGCTCTTACCCTTTCAGCTCCAAAAGTCTCTCGTCCTTCTTCTGTATCACCAATCCCCTCTGATGGCAAATACAAGCAGGCTGACTATCTCCAGAAATACAAGAAATGCAAATCCACCTGCATCTTCCTCAGCAAGAGTAAGGGAGGGAAGATGAATTTAGGTGTGTCTTTTCTACCTGGACAATATTTCTTTATCCCAAAAGTTGTGTCAGTGAAAGGAATCTCTGAAATATCTGCTCTTCTGTCAAATTTAGCTGCAAGTGGGGAATGAGTTAAATAAGGTGCTGGCTTAGAGGCAGGAATTAGCTAATTCTTCTTTCCTTGGAAAACCATTACATATCTATCAATCACACTCTACATCAAGGCTAGTTCTACACTCTGCATACCTTAAAAGTAAAAACAAACCCTGAAGCCATTCCTGAACAAAGTACTTCCATCAATCTGAATGCAAACAAATACAGGCCAGGTGGCATATTTTCCAGAAGAGTGCTAGACCTGTCATGGCTAAATTAATATTTCACTCTTCTGAATTCTGCTATTGGACTTCTGATTAATTAACATACCTTGCTTTTCTCCTTTCTCTTTCATGTCGGCCGACTACAGCGTCAACCTTTGAACCCTTAAACGTCTTTTCAGTTTGTTCTGGATCATGGTCATTGCACTCTAAACACGAGCATCCTCTTGGGACAGGCCTTGGCAAGTTGACTGCAACTCTGCCCCAGCAGAGCTGAGAACAGCTGAAAACCCTGACTGCTGCCACAGATGCACTTAGACATGACAGACCGATTGTCCTGGGTTTGCCTTAATTGAATTTTTGGTGAGGAGGAGAAAGGGTCAGCCACAGAAGTGACTTTCCCTGTGACAAACGATACAGCTTCCTTCATAGCTGACAGAACCAATAGCCAGCTGGCTCTGAAAACTGATACACTGCTGAGGCAACTAGAGAGGCACAGCCAAAATCCACACCGGGAGCGGCAGCACCCGGCAGGGACCGCATAACCAACAGCGAGAGGAAACTGCCCGGGGCACGGCCCGGGACACATCAACCTGCTCAGCACTGAAAAACTCCACCCCAGAACAAACAAATCTGTGAATGCCAATCTTCTCCCTAATCAGAGAGAAAAGCAAAAGTGAAGGCAGAAGAAAACAACAGGGCAATGGCAAGGTCAATGAAGAAGGGGCCAAATGCCAGAGGAAAGAAGGAGAAGGGATGCTCCGGTTTCGGAGCTGAAAACCAAGGTGAGAATCTGATACACCAGACTGTTTCCCCATAACTCATAAGGCTTATGTGGGGATGCAGCATTCATCCGCAGCCCAGGAGAGAACTGGAGAACACAGATGTTGGAGGAAGCCGTGATCTGACTTGAACAGAGATAGATAACTTTGCTTTAAGAGACAGAACAGAACCTTTGCTTCCAGACACACAAGAAGAGAACCTTTGCTTCTATACTAGAAGAGTTCATCCTTAAAAAATTGCACCCCATAAGCCAGTGACCCACGGAGGCAGTTGTGAGAAGATTGCCAAAATGTGGGGGGATTTCGCCACTGCAGATTTCTGGGCAGGCTGCTGTTGGTGAAAATTAAAACCATGAGAAACCGTCTCCTGTGGCATGGCTGGAGAGACTCCTCTCCCTGAGCAAACTGAAGGAAGATTTACTTTAGAAGTGGTAAACTGACTCAAAATCCCAGGTTTTCTCTCTTTATGTTGTTGGTGGGAAACAGAGGCTGGAGGGAGGAAAGGTGAAATAAAGGTTTATTTTAGTTCTTACCATTCTCCTTTTAATTCTGTTAATAAAGTTTTATTTACACCCTTTAAAGTTTTCAGCCTGTTTTGCCCTTAAAGCATTTTCTCCTAATCCTTACCTCAACACCATGAGCTTTAGTTTAACTGGTTATTTTCCCCTCCTCTGCTCCAATTACAGCAGAGGAAGATGATTTTCGTGAGTGCACTGACTTTTAGCCAGCAGTCAATCCACTACACAGGTGCTTCATTCCTTTCTGGGTACACCTGTGCCAGCAAGTCACAAATTACACAGCTATAAAAGCTAGGGCCTGTAAGCTTTTTTCCCTAAATATAAAAACTCACATCAACAAACAACACCCTCCATAACTCAACTAGATCAGTGCTGTGATGGCTTGCACATTGAATTGTAATGTTAAAAGCCAGTGTTTCAGAAAAGTATTCTCAAAGTATTTCTGAAGAGACACCAAGAGTCCAGCACACTCACTGGATCTCTGAAGGCCTGTGGCAGTAAGACAGAACTGGAAGGTCAGAAGGCACCTGGTATCTCAGAGCACAGGTTTAAACCATTCTAGGGGAACTCCAGCAAAAGCTGTACCACCACCACAGCCTGGTTTGGATGAAAAGCAGTGTCTCAAGTATCACACAAGATGAGTGCTGGAGGTGATAAAAAGATGACCCCTCCATTTTTTTGACATACCATTGCAGACAACCTACAACAGTGTATTTCCCTGTGAAAATGACTGTTTCCAAAAAATTACCTGATATTTACTGATAGGCAAGTCTAAAAACCATGGTCTGTTGAACAAGCAGAAAGATTCATTCACCCATATTGAATCAAATCTTAGAATCAGATTGCGATGCAATAAACAAGTTCTAGCAGCTCACTGAAACATGCCTGGCTATATTTACATCAATACTTAATGACAGTACGTGAACTTCAGAAAAAATTCTTTATTTGCATAACCAGCTGGGATGCTAGGCTGATACAGTCCATCTGGTCACCTTCTTGTTTACAGTAACCGTGGTCCTTTCCCAAAATCTTGTCTGAGCTCCATGAGCTCCCTTGGTCAGCTTTTCACAGCCTTTTTCTATGGGAAGGGTTCACTTGCATGTGGCTGCACAGATGTGATATCAAAGAAAAGCACTGCACACATTCCAACTGCTACTGCAAGAGTTTCCTAAATCTGCCCATAGGTCACAACTGAGCCAAAACTCTGAATTAGGTTTTTGCTTTTTTCCTACCAGTCAGAAGAAATTAATTTATTTCATACTCTGATCTGTAAAACTAGCTTGTCACAGGAAAGTAAATGAACCCTCTTGCTTAATTACTAATTAGGTGCTCGTATAACTTTGTATCTGAAAAATAATTGTTATACAGTATGTTCTAATCAGCTACTTACTTCAGATCTTGCAGAAGGTCCTTTGCATTAAGCATTGTTATTAAAGAGGTCGTGGCTGCTGGAATAATGATTATGGGAGTTCGAGATCCTGCAGAGATAATAAAGTTAGACTTGTCTGGAGGAGTTTTTTTTTGTTGTGTTCTGGTTGTTGTTTCCTCCCTTCCAACCCTTTTTTCATTAAAGGATCTGTACATAACAAAACTCTTGCTTAAAAGGTCCCAATCACGAAAACATGGTCAAGGAAAGTAGTAGTAAAGCTTTTCAAAAGTCAAGGTTTCCATTCACCAAAAAAGCAGATCCCTGTATCACAAGTCCCTCAACATGTGTGGGATCCATATTTAGCAAAATAGAATGCTATTATGCTATACAGAATACATGCTATATATTCCACTGCTTGTACTGTCAGAAGAAAAAAAGAAAAAAAAAGGGAAAAGTAGGCACAATTCACACAAAAAATGAAAAAGATCGTGTAACTAAAATTGACTCACCTTTTTTCTGGTTTGGAGGTGGTCTTGCTTGAGAAACTGAGGAAAAAAAAATACAGCAGAATGACTAGGACATAAATCCAAATGTCATTGCAAGGCATCTGTTTAATGGCAGGAGTGAACAGGAAGAGTCACACTACAGTTATTAGGTCATTTTTACAGATGCAAGACACTAAAATGAAGAAGGGATTTATAATTTGGGTATGAGTATTCAGAAAACAAACAGCTTTTGATCTGAAGCAGATCTTAGGAGAGTTGAGTCAATCTCTCCCAGTTTTACTGAAGCTACTCTTCTCCCCTCCATCCTCCACAAAAGGCCAGGACACAACACCATGGACAAGAATTCCCAGCAATCTTGAAAAAAGCTGCTTGTAGATCTTCAGTACTGCTGAACCAACAGGAAAACCTTCACACCAAATTGATCTCTGCACTTCACCTTTTCATTAGTAGTTTTTACTGCATGAGACATCCACGGGATTTAGCTATCCTGAATACATATAGAACTTTCAACAACCAAAACCTGAATTTCAGGCTTGCTCAGGTTAATTTTGGATTGCAGCTTGAGTTACATGAGATCTTCAGGAACCAGAAACAGACAAGCTTGACAATCAAGGGGAAAACCACTCAAGCAACCAAAAAATTGGAAAAAAAACCCCACTCCCAAGCAAAATTACCCTCAACCACCAAAGAAACCCACAAAACCACTGTTGGACTGGTAGAAACCAAAGAACTGCCCCCCACCTCTCCAGTAAAATGTTTCCCATTCATTCTTCTGAGTTGTTACCAACTCAGCACAGGAGACGCTGCATTCCAAGAGTGGAAAAGCACCTTTGTTTCTTCACTTTGGTGCTATTACTGACCTACCTGGTATCCCCAAATAAACATTTTATAGTTCAGTTTTCAGGAGAGAAGTGTAGCACTTGACAATCATCATCATCGATGTTTATCATAATTCAGAAAATGGTGAGCAGTAGAGAGATTGATGCAGACTAACTCAAGTCTCAACTGCTACTATGCATGACAAATTTCATTAATTGACTTCCAAGTGCTTAGCACCAACTTGCTCATGTTTATTTATGACCAACTGTTTCACAAACTTCCTAGAACAGTATAAATATTCACAGCACATACTTGCCATTGTTGAAATATTGAGACCATATCCTTAATTATCTTTTCCTGACACTGTCAAATGCACAGATATAATTGGCAACACTCTGTTGAACTATATGAACTTTACCTACCAAGTGATTTTTTTTTTTTTAATCTAGGCATCTCCTTAAAGTAAAAATGTTTTTGAAATTATGGGCAGAGCCAGCTGTCTTAAGGCAAAAAAAACCAAAAAAAAAGGGAGGGGGAGGGACAATAAGCATCTGTAAGAAATTTAATAGCTGTACAAAGACAGATTAGGAGAAAAGTTGGTAATGCAAAATGGTGCCAAAAAATATAATTTAAGAGCGCATCACAAGTATTTTCTTCAAATCACTACCGTACAACAGTAGTTAGTCTAATTTAATTAATGCTTTCTAGGTGCAAAGCAGCATCTTCCTGGAAGCAGCAGGTTTTAGTTCTTTGACTGCTAATAGAACAGCTGAATTCTTAAAATATCTAAATATCAAAAAGCAAAAATATCGTACAACAGGCAGAAAGAGAAACCTCTTCTGACTATACCTGTCTTCTTTATTCTCTCTTCAGTTTCCAGTATAGATGCAAGATAATAGATGGGGCTGGCCTTAGAGCAGGGCAGTATCAGTATCACCTATATAATGTTTTTTATATAATGTACAAACCCCATAGTGCTGGCAGGAAATGCCTAGGAAGTCACAGCCAGCAGCGGAGACTGTGACAACTCAGCCATATTTCCATTCTTGCCACTTCTACCCTTTTCATACTGCTGTCTGTCAACTCCATCTGCATTAGGATGCTTAACAGGGCTAGTGAGATAAGTATGACAGGCAGCATGACCTTTCCAGCTCCAAAATAACCAAACAGAAGAATATGTGCACAACAGCATTTAGGCATGCTGAGAACATTCAATATTAGAATGGATTTTGGGTGAAGAAGCAGCTTTGCTATATTAAATCTTAGCATTAAATCCTGCAAACAAATCTCAAGGAATTAGCAAGGTGCACACTGGAAGCATTTAGAGTCTCAACAAGAAATATTCCAGCAATACTTCTAGAAAAAGTACATTCATTTTAACTGGTAGCTTTGATTCCAAGCCCCCCACAATGTCCCCAGGACCTTCATCACATCATCATGTCCTGAAATAGCACCTTTCACATGAGACCTTCTTCCACCAAACCACTAAACTCTCAAGTGTGTAAACCAGGGGCAAATCTGCACATCCGTGAGCAAACACTGTCCCTCTCGTGTACTGGTCTTACACACTTCTAAAAACTCATCCTAAGGATTTCTGATTTAAACAAAGTACATTTATCATCCCATCACTGTATTGAAACTCGAGATTCAGTCTGACAGATAAATGGACTTGTTAGCCAAAAACTAGTAAATGGGAATTAAAAACCCAGTTAAGGATTTTGGCCCCATTACAAATACCTTATGTGCTTAAGAAGTATGAAAAAGTAATGATAACAACATTCAGAAAACTACTTATTTCTGATATATTAATGGTAGAAGTAAAAATAAATCTCTTTTTGAAATTAGCTATTCTGTTTAAGTTGTTTATCCTTGGAGTATTAACCACCTCTTGTTACCTATTTGAGTGGGAATTTTGCGAAATTTTAACTGATGACATACCAAGCCCAAAACCAAGAAGTTCTTGACCTTTTAATTTCAGCAGTACATCCTTTCAATGGACTAATTGGGCAACACACTGAAGAGAATGACCCTAAGTCCCATGGTATAACATTAAACAACAGGCTGTGGGTTTTTTTCCAGTATATGTACAGTTAAAGGCCAAAAATAAATGACCTGTACTTCATTCTTGAGCTAACTAAAGCTTTAAATAGAACTTCTTTGAAACTCATGCATGTGTGGGACAGAAGCACATGTGACAGTGGGCCACCTTACCTGGTCGTGGCACAGGCTGTGCTGCTGGAGTTTGTGTTTTCCGAGCAGATGCACCTTCCTTTGAAAAGACAGAAGAGGCAATGTTATCAGCTAACCTTTGTGTCAGGTACATGGGTTTTGCAAATGAACACAGAGGTACAGGAAGTATCACAATAATGAGAGCAGTTTCCACTAAAGAGATGGAAGACAATAGAGAAAATATTCTAAACTCTTTATAGATCTTGTTTTAGGTTTAGGGAAGACAGACAACCTCAAACTTATGCAGTCTTAGATTTTAACCAATCATAAACTTATTTTAATATACATTCAAATAAACCTCTCCTATTTATAGTTTCATGTTACCTACTTTTACTTTCACCAAGGGTTAGTAATGCAAATATAAGCAATTGGCTGTAGAAATTTCCAAACAAGATCCGCTTATGCTTTGGATGGAAAACCACGACCAGGAAGTTGCAATACATTCCTGACTTGAGGAGTTGAGAAATAGCACTCTCATGATAATTAGTTTTGCTCATGCCTTATCCAATTACCTTAATATAGCACACAAAAGACCTGCACTACTGTTCATTCTTGTTAACTCCCCAGAGTCAACATAGCATCAGAGAAAACAGTGAGGTCACATGTCTGCTTCCAAAGCAACACAATTCCTGCAAGAACAAATTCTGCTCTCAGTTACTGCTGTGAAACCTCACTGAACATAACACACAGCATCAACATGCTAAGAAGATGCAGTATATTCCAGCCACTTCTATTTGTAGAGCTGACAGGAAAGAAATCTTTTTAACATGAAACCATGGATTTTAAACACTATGTGAGGTATCCTACAAGCATGAGAAACTGAGAAAGGTCAGAGATCCCACCAGAGATAAACCTGTTGGACAGGACTCCAGTACAGCATTATCAGACTTCTATACCCATGCATAAGTAACAGTGTGTTTTGTAATGCAAAATAAAAGAAAGCCAGTGAGAGGGCTCACTCCATTATTTAAATAACACTAAGAGGAATTGCCTTTAAGTCTCCATCAGGAAAGTTAGAACTCTTTATCTCATCATCTCTGAAGTACAAACAGAAGCTCCCACACAAGCCCATAGAAAACACAAATTTACTCACAGCCTCTCTTCCCTGAGCACTAGTGAAGCCACCCATGATTAGTTACAATAAGCTGGAGCTGACATTTGGTGCAGTGAGCAGCTTTTATAACTTTTACAGGCAGCAACCTCCCATTAATCTTTAGTATAAGGATTTAACCCTGCACTGCAAGTAATGGGTCTATCCCAAATTTTGCTGTACTCTTTTCTGATTATTAAAATAACAACATTTATGTGGGGCAGTTGAGTCAGTACCTGTTATTTTAAGACTTACTTTTATAGCAGCAGAGGAAAGGTATTTTTGCCAATATCCTTTCACAATAATTACTCAGAAAATTATAAAACTGAAAATACTACCACACTCTAGAGGAAGAGCAGCAGGAAAGACTGACTACCTCTGAGACAAGCCTCACAATTGAGAAACAGCATCTTTATTTTTACTTCCACTTTCCAAGAAAGCAAAAATAAAACATCTTGCACCTCTTTCTGCAGAAAGATACTATGTTCTGCGTCAAAAGAATGATTCGGTGCTGCTCATTACTCATTTTGAAGAAACCAAGAATTTCCCCATAACACTTCCTTAAATTCCCAGTAGTTGATGAAATGTAAAGAAAATTAACAAGCTAAAGAAACATCAACTCCTGCAACACCAAGTTTCAAGTTTCTAAACCCAGTTCAGATGCATAACCATTACTATGTGCTGTCCCACGCCTTCATTCCTCCTTCCACCTCTACAAAATCAGCAGTGCAGCCTTGCTGCCTCCTCTGCCACTCATCCAGTGCTTCCCATGTCTCAAACACCCCTGCAGTGAAGGGAGGCAACCAGGAGCTGCTGCAGAGAACCTTGTGAAGAATTATAACCAAGTAAGAACCAAAGCCAAACCAGTGGCTTGAGCCTAATAAAGTAACTGGCAAATTATCTGTTTGGGAGTTCTTCACATTCTCCTCTGAACTGCCAGCTCTACAGTGACTCATGGGAAACTTAGTGCAGGAGCCTAAAACAAAAAAAGGAAGGCTTTGAGAACCTGGCAACTGAAAGAAACAAAATACATCCCCTCCAAATCAACAACAAAGTACAGGGGAAAAATCACATTAAAATGTCTGATTAATCGTAGGAAATAAATTCATTCAAATGAGTAAGTATCACTTCCATGCCTATGACCATTCTATTTGTAAGACCAAATTCTGCAAATCAATAAATTATGGAGGTCACAGCTTTTAGTTGTATAAATTGGTACCTCAGACTATGAAAACCTCAGGAATGAACCTCCCTGAGCTCACAACTCCTGATGTTGAGGTATCCTCAAAGCTCAGCTGTCACCTGATTGAAGGTGTACCGTCAGTCCTTTTGGAGGTGATTTACACTCCTCTTTTTACAATTTTCAGCGATCTAACCATTGCCTCCTATTCTGTAAAAGCTGTAGCCAGCGTAGCAAAAGAAACTCTGATAAATATTTCACCCCCACATTTCTCAGAAGGTTTGTACAGAGAAATGTATGCTGCTAAGGTGAGATAAAGAACAGAGCTGTGATGGTAGATGAGACTATCAGTGGAGAGGAAAACCTGTTGTCAGTAAGGAAGTCATTATCAGGATAATTTTGTTAGTATTCTCCTTTGTCCTGCTAAGTTTGGATTTCAAGTTAATGCTTTTCCAAAGCATTCAGATAGAGACATAAGCTTTTCCCATGACAACACACTGATTTAAGACAAGCTCTGTTCTTCAGGCAGGTATAACCACAGAGAACTCCATGCCAGGATTTCTCCCAGAGGAACAGAGTATTCATTTGACAGAGCAACCTCTGTAGCTGCTTCATCCAGCTAGCAAAGGAGGTGCTGCTGCTGCTTTGTGGCCTCTCAGCTACTCAGAGGTAACTCCTTGTTTGCATGCTCTCACTGGCCTCTGCAAAGACCAGAGTTATTTCTCACTGAGCACACAGGAAGGTATTTCAAATCTTCTCCTGTGAAATTTTTAATCTAAAAGTTTCTCTTAAGTAACCAGCACGCTGCAAATTCAAACTCCAGCTAAGGGAGCTTTTGTTCATGCAGCTGTACCCTAAGCATCACCAGCAGCAGAAATCACTGTTCAGCTATTTAAAGAACATTCATTTCCTCAAAATTTCTGAATACTTAGACAATTTTGCTTGAAAATGACATACCTAATTCTCATGCATAAGCTGTTTGACACTGTTAAGGAGCATATTATGAATATTCATAAGTTGAAACTAATTTAGCAACAAAACCATGTAATTCGAAAAATACAAATCTTCTTTAAAACAACCACTTAACGTTTTTTTAATCAAAAACATATTACTTGGTTTACTTCTGCTAATTTACCATAGAAGGTTATATATATATATATATATATATATATATATATATATAGTTTATTTATGATTTACATTTTGACCATTCAGAAGCAACAACCTGACACAGAATGTAATCGGCTCCACACTTTCCTGAGCCTCACTGCCTTGTTTCCCTACAGTGCTGGATCTGCTTTTCTGTGGGACTCATTTTAGTGCTTGTGTTCCTTGTTGTTTTAGACATTTAAAATACCTCTGCTCAAAACAGTGGTTTTGTGTTCAGTCTATTCCTTCTGTTATTTAGCACTGTTGTACCTAAACACCTAAAAAATAGATTCAGGTTCAGTACATGTGGTTAGTACAGCTATGGTTGCGTTTAAGTTTTTTAAGAGTGGGTCTTGGGGGTTCGTTTGTTTGTTTGTTTTCTTTTGGACTCCTTTTAAAACCTTTTCGAGCATTTTTGACCTTTCTAAAAAATAACAATTTTTAAAAACAGCAGTAATGTATATTAATTAACAAAAACGACCCATTACCAATATTTACCTGACAAATTCATCAAGACACAACTATTATTTTCCTATATTTTAGAAAAAAAAAAAAAAAGTCTGTATTTTAGATACTTAGTGCTTTTCTTAGGTCTAAATGAGCATTAACATCCACAGTTAGGTTACCTTCATTTCCCAACTGAAATGAACAATTGCATGAACAGTAATTCCTGCTACACTTTAGAAAATGAACCCTCCTGTTTAAAACTAAATTATTAAAGATATCTTATGGCAGCTTTACAGGTTCAAATGGTGGAAGGAAAAACTATTTCATTGCATATTCCCTTTCCCAAGTGGTTTCTATGTAGAGATAAGAGCCTGTACTATTTTGACCTTTAAAAAAAACTTTAGGAACAAAGGAGAGAGTTGACAATTTGATGCCATCTTGTGGCTTTAATTTGGCAAATTTAATTAATCTCTTGTTCCTTAGTAATACTTAAATTAGTCCCATAATTTCAGCCAAAAATCTGAAAATTATTGGGTAGATTGCATGCTCCTGCCCGGAAGCAAAAAGTAACATTTGATTCTGCAAGAAGTGTTAGCAACTGCTTGTATGTAAAATAGAGCAGCTTCCAGCTTCACCAGCCATGACAGCATTCACCAAAATACAGCTCTGTTTGTGAAGAGAAACACAGCCAAACCTGGATTCTAAAGAGAAAGAAAATAAGTCTATGTGGATGGCAAGCTTGTAAAATTATTTTTAAGAACAGACTTCAATGTATCTATTCTATTTAGAGTGCAAGAGACTGCAAAAACTCACTTTAATTACCAGCAACTCTATTATCATTTCCTGACTTAAAGTATTGAGCCTTTGAAAATTTTAGCAAAGCCAGCCTAAAGAACTATGAAAAAACCTAAAACAACTGCATAGTTAAAAAGAATACAACTTTTCTATAAATTAAATATTGCACATATCAATGTATGAACAAACAGCCAAAACAAAGGGTTGACTTCAAAGCAGGTAGCTAAAAACTGGTCCAGATGCCCTACTTGAAGCCTGATAGAAACATCTATTTCATATAAATTGGATTCTGAAAAACACAGACCTTTGTACAAAAAAATTAAAGCCCACAGAAGCCTTGGAAAAAAATACAAGCCTTTCATAGAGTCATGCAAAATAATCCAACTCAGTGGCTCTACCTCTGCAGCCTTCCCAATAAATCTCTGACTTCTGTTTGCATCAAGAAAATTTTAATAATATTTTTAAGTAGTGTTTCACATCATCATTTTATTTATACATCAAACTGGTGTAGTTTATTTTCATACTTCTATGCACACACAAATCTGTCTCCCCAAGACATACTTAAATAATAAATTGCAAGCTTTTAACTGCCTTCCTAATTTTAAACTATACAGTAAAAAAAAAGAATTTGATAACATGATCTAGCTATTGTGCAAATAGTTTTAATATTATAGTCATTTTCACTTCCATTGTTTGCAATATTAATGAAAAGGTCATTTCTACTGTTTATATTGTTTCAACTTGCTTATTCCCTGGAAGGGAGAGTGGGAATTTAAGCAGAATTCAAGACGTTTTTACGGAACAAATTTTAACAGAAGTTTACCAGTATTTTATCAAAGGACTACTATACCTAAAGAAAATAACAGCACAGATTCACTTTTTCGTACTTGGACAGCTAAAAGAACTGATGTGACAGAACAAAGAGGACTGATAAAAAATATACGGAACACGTTTATTTCAAAATACAAAACTCATCATAGAATCATTAAATTTGGAAAAGACCTTCAAGCTCATTGGGTCCAACCTTTAGTGTATTTTATTAAAATGTATTATACTGAAGGTCATGTCTTATCTGGCACAGAAGGCTTCCAATCCTGAAATTCAGTTTTTCATGCCAGAAAACTCTATGTCAACCTTACAAGGGTAACAGAAGTCTCATTACAGTTTTCCAAATATTGAAGAACATGTAACAAATTTCAGAAAAGGGAAATCGAATGAGCACAGCACTACAGGGATGGAGGACAGGAAGAAAGGAGAACCAGGGGAGGGTGGCACAAATAAAACTCTGCTGTGCCACCCAGCGACTACCCAAACTTTAATACTTGTACCACACCATGCAAATTAAATTTTCACTTACAAATCTGATGCTTTATTAATCAATTACAGAATGAGAACTGATATGATTATCCAAATTCAGAAACCTGAGACTGCTAAACATGATAAACAGAACTCACAGGTGCTTTCAACAGCAGGTTAGACCTGGCAATGAGTATCACTGAATGAAAAATATTCACTTCAATTTCTTGTTCATTATCAGGTTAAAAGAAATTAGCTTTAAACGTGACTGAATTAACTGTACTGCTTGTTGATATCTTAGGAAATATTCTGGTTCTGCAAAGAAAACAAACCAAATCACAACTGGATCTGAAAGAAAACTGTAGTGACTAGTGAGCAACTAGGGACAAGAGCATATTAAAAAGCTGCAATAATAGCAATAATGGAAATCACTGGAGAAGCTTTTGAAAACAACCAAAGCCACAACTACTGAGAGGCTTTAAAACCATTACCCCCCAAATTAAGCTGTCCAATCCCTCTGAAGAGTCCTCTTAGAAGTGTGCTAGAGCTCCTCCCTTTATCCTTGCACAGAATATTTGTAAAATTAAGAACTTTGTCACATAAATTCAAACTGTTGCTATAGGAAATAGCAATTTTTGAGAAGAGGGATGTTGGTGACAAAGATTAAACCTGTAAACACTTCCATTTTCCTGGGGATAAACTGTTTTCATCAAAACAACAACTCTTAATCCTGAGAACTCCAGAGGACTTGTTTGTTTGAAAAATAAAGGCTTATCTGTACCTAGCTATGTTCATTTTAATGACTCGTGTCCTTGAATGGAGTGAAAAGACAAAGGCAATTATCACTAAAACATTATTTTTGCTTTGAATTCTTTCCCTTTGGGTTAGCTATCTCAGCTGGCCTCACACATACTACTTGGCAGCCAGGGAGTGTTTTGAGAAGCACAGTTTGAGTATTAAGGGATTGTTTTATCCTTCTCAAAATCCAGGTGTAAAGGTTTCTACCCTACTGGTTTTCTCTATGCCATAATCAGCCCAGGACACATCAGTTCAATGGAACAGGAATTTGCATCTAATTGTGATTTTACTGCAACTGGATCTTTTTTTGACTCTCTAACTTAAAACTTCACATACTCTTAACTATCTAGTTCCAATACTGCCTCTAAGGACAGGGACTAGTCACTCACACGAAGTGGTTTTCATCAGAAACATCACAGAATACGGGGCTCAAGCAATCCATCTGCACAACAGCACAACTGGCATGCAAATTCCAAGCATACAGAGAAGCACTATTGTTTTTTGTGCTCAGATTCAGCTTTGAAAATGGGATTCAAGGGAACAGTCACATTACGTTACAGAAAATGCTGCTCAGTACAGAGCAGCAAGAAGACCCCCACTTACACCTGCACTCAGTGAGCAATACATAAACAGAGGTGTAAGTGACCTCAGAAAGGTTCCTTTGCAACTTCAGACTCATGAAATGCTTTGTGTGAGAAGAATATTTTTAAAAGCTCTGCAGGTGCCTAAATGAATACTGATGGATCCTTGACTTCTATATGAAAATTTCTCAAAAAAAAAAAATCAAGATGCAAGTAACTGAATAATTTTGTGAGATGCTGTCAAGCATCTCAATGCAACAGAAACTCCTGAGGCTCTTTCCAGCCTTCCCCTGCTTATACTGACTCCCATTGCTACAACACAGGGGGATGCTGGATTAGAATTCTAATACATGGGCAGCTATTAAAAGACCTTGGGTTATTTTATGATTGCTTGTTCAACAAATTATCCAGCACCAGTTGCTCCCAGTTGTACTTCATCCTGATGTGATCTTCTCCTTTCTATTCACTGAAAAGTAGTTTTAGTATTATTCTTCTGTACCTTACAAGCTTTAGCAATCCCAGTACTATGCTTATATATTACATTATGTTGCAAGAAAAGACAATTATCATGGGTGGTCATGGGCAGAGAGATGAAAGCAATTTTCCAAGTAATCACCCAGCAAGACTTAAAATATCTGGGGAAAATCCTGAAACTGAATTCCTTGAAGAGCCAATGTGCAAAGCTGAACAGTAGAGCAATGAACTCCAAGTTGTTTGTGTTGCCTAGAAAAAACACTGCTGAGTTCAAAGATGTGTTTTTCAGGATCAAAAGCTTTGGCTGCAGCTATAACAAATTGCAACAAACAAGTCAAGAGATGAGGGCTTGAGTGATGACAGCGATGGATGTGAGCATTCAAGAGACTGTAACCACTTGGATATGGAAAGGGCTATTTTGAACTGCCACAGGCTAGGAAAGGGCTAAAAAATGTTCAGACTGCAGAGTGCCTTGTACTCCAGGTTTCCCTGATGAACAACAGCTCATCTGCTATGCAAATTCAGCTGAAAAAGCAAAAATATCTTTTTTAAAACCACCAAAGGTGATGATTGTGAGATCTGCTGCAACTGTAATAAGCTGCTGGTAATACTAAACCACACGTTTGCACACACATGAGTAATACCAGTCATGAAACTTGCGCTATCTCGGATTTTCTTCTCAACTCTTCCTGTACTTTTTCACTTTGTGACTTTTACACAAGCACACCCCAAGAGATATTTGTGGGATGCCCACTGCTTCAATGGCTACAGCAAAGTTAAGTGACAGAACAGTAGGCATAGGTGAAAAGGAAAAAAAATAAGTGTATTTATAGAAATTACCTATGTCATTTGCAAACAGAAGTAGTGGAACTGTAGCATGACGTTGGTTAAAGCCCTTGGATCAACAACTTGTCTTGTTCAAACAGAGCAGATTCACTGTCTTGGGTGCAGGTGATAAAACTATTGACAAGGTACTGAGACACAAGAGAGATCCGTACAACATGAGACAAGCAAGTTAGAAACAGAGCAGTAATTCTCTGCAAAAATTTCTGAGTTTTAGTCCAGCACTAAAGTGTTAAGATTTCTGGACTTGCACATGCTGCAGTTATCCACACCCTGTAATTCCCCCAGATGGGGAAAACTGGATATTTTAATCTGCTTACAAGATTACCAGAATTCTGAACATTTGTCCTGCCCCAGCTGCCTCAGTTCACCAGTTCAGTTTTAACTGTCATATGGGGTAAAAAAGGTTAAAATTAACCAAAGGAACACCATAATTCACAGAACACCCGGATCCTGTTCTGCTTTTACTCTACAGATTGTTTTGCTTTAACTCATTAAAAAAAAACAAACAAACAAACAAACAAAACAGACTGAAAGGAAGAAGGAAGAAAATATGTTGGCAACCATGAAGATAGAAAGTGAATCAAACCAAGACGCAAGCAAAGGGGTTTTTTTGGAGGATGGGGGTGAGAGGACAATGGGTGAACAGATTTTTTTTTTGTTTTATAACACTGCAGCTAAGCACCCCTGATAATAGTGGCAACAAAAGGTATCGCTTCTCCTTGTCAAGAACAGGATTTGGACATCTCCCCTTTCCTCAGATGCTGAACTTGAGCTTTGCATATACAGCTTGTACAACTGGAATAACCCTCGTGAAATGTTTGCCCAGCACCGCGCACACACACAGAGCACACGCAAGGCTAAAATGCAGGGGAACAGGGACAAAAGCTTCAAACAAAGCTTTTTTGCACCAAAGCCACCTCCAGCCGAGGGTGGGACTTCTCCCATACTGCCAGCCCATCTCCTTTCCTCATGTGCAGCCCCAGAACCGTCCTTGTTAACAGGCTGATAATGCCTCCAGAGGAACTAAGCTATGCTCGGATTTTATCACAAGAAGATGAACAATCTGCCCCCAAACACAAGGTTACTGGTCATGTTGTGAATGAACTTTCATTTCACTAAAACTACTAAATCAGAGAAACCAGCTGTTGTGAACGTAATACTTTACATTTCCAATGTCTAGGCTTGCTATAACGTGCTCTATGAAAAAGCCTTATTTTGAGAGCTATTATGACCAGAGCTGACGTTTGATTGCAATGTTTCTTTCTGCCCCATGACTTTACATTCACATCACGTAAAACAAAAGATGTCAGCACAAAGAAAACACATCTATTGTTGGATTAAAATGTTTATATTCAGATTTCAACAACATAAACACATCCTTGCAAATGCTTTCCCACATTTTAAGACAGGGCATGGAGACAATTTGGGATCCAAAAGAATACACACACAAACTTCAAACCTATAAAGTTCCTAAGCTGTATATGGATAGTACCTCAGTCTTTAGGAGTTACTTACCTGCAGCTTCCCATAGGTAAGCTTAGATATTCAGCACAATAAAACGTCATTGATAAAAAAACTTGTGCTCTTCAGTGTCCTCAAATGGCTGCTCCCACCTAGAGTCAACATCATTAACCTATTTTTCTCAGTACAATACTCTGAAGTCAGCATTTCCCAAATTTGCAGCAATAGCATTCCTCTCACACCAGTCACAGCAGCTCTGACAAAACTGCCTCCTAGACTACCTTTTCTTTAGCTGCAGGATGTCGAAGTTTCATATGCAGCATCATAATCAAACACCCTGAATAAAAATGCAAAGGGTTTGGTGCTGTCATGTGCCATTCATCACCCTGTCCTCCAGTTCTCTCTGCCTCCAGCTTTCCCTGTGAGATCCATTTCAACACAGGCTTTTCATTGCAGAACTCTCATACCAGAAATCTGTTTTAATTAAAGTATTCTTTTATTTACGATTAGGAAGAAGCACTCAAATTACACTAAAACATTTATTATTCCCCCTTCTTCAAGAAACTTCCACTGAGTGCAGCTGGATTACTACAGAAGGCCTGAAGTAGTTCCTCCTGTTACTCCCTCCCTGGGTACAGATATAAACAGATGAAAATGTTAAAGTATTTTGCAGGTATCACTACTACAGAGCACAAATCATATTACTGTACATATCAGCAGAAAGTGCCAGGCAGCCACCTGAACCCAAAATTCTGTACTTCCTCAATTAAGCCTTTATACTTATCCTATAGATTTCAAAACTAAAGAGCACAAAACCCAACCTAATAACCCCCCAAACACAACAGAAAATTAAAACCTTCTGGTTTATACCCAGAGAACAAACAGACACACATTAAAGTTTCAGTTGTCTCCATTTCAGCATGTTCTAAAAACCCAGTTCTTTGCCAAAAGTAATACAGCCTTTGGACATGGCTGATTTCCTTCAAAAAGAAATCACACTGGGGGGAAAAGCAAGAGAATCACAATATTAATCATCACATAACAAAGTCACCTGGGACAGAAAAGCATTCCGGTCACTAATCACAGATTCATATACTGAGGACAAACAATAGAAGAATATATACTGTATTTGCATCGCAGCAATAAAGCTTTCTACTTGTGTGCTTATGTTTAAAGAAGTACCTTCAAGGATTTTAGTGCTAGCAAGGCTTCAACAAGACCTGTGTGTTATTGCTACAATACCATACACCAAAGAGATTGTGCCAATGGCTGCTGGTACTGGTATCCTGAAGAAACATATCATTCATACTACCCTGTTGGAGCATATAGAAGCTGATGATGTTACATGCCCATACCAAAAACTAACTGTAGTGGCAATAAATCATGCATTAAGTTAAAATACAGGAAGGCTTCTGGCTGTATCACAAAAGAGGAATTTTTCCATTTGGCCTTCTGCCTGTACTTTCAGCTTCCTTTGGCATTATATCTAAATTCCCCATTATTCTTCTCCCTTTAGTACAGAAGATTAAATTAAGCCCTTCTCAAAGCACTAAGACGACAGCATTCAACTTTAATTTTTCCATTTTACAAACAATCCATACACTAGATAGGCTATCTCCAAGCTTCTACCGTTGCATTAGAAGAACTGGTTTATCACATGACTGTTCTCAGCTGTATTTTTGGTAGGGCAGAAATGCATCCTCTTAAATAAAGGTCAACTGACAAGTTGACCCCTCACATAGCGTGGGGCCATCCTACTCAAAGATGAGGACAGGATAAGGGCTCTACAAAACCAACAGATTTTAGGATCTTCCTGTTACGCTGTAACTTTTATACAGGCTCCATCCATCCCCGCAAAAAAATAACCCCTGACTAAATGAGCAGACTCAAAAGTGCATCACAAAATAGGTTCTGGAAATTTTCAAACTGCTGTGCCCTCTCACTCTGTACACACACACACAAAAATTCATCTTTAAGAATCTCCCACTGTGAATAACCACTGGAGATGACAGACTGCCAGTCAGCACATTCACAGGTGAGGTTCACTACAACCATTATTTCTGCTCCTCACGTGTGAGCAGCCATCAGTCATCCATGATGATCCTGGGGATTTCACAGTTTATCTGAAAGAAATCTGCCATAAGCAGCAAGACCTCCTCAGCTCTCCTTCAGCCCTCACATCTGTCCTGGTATCCCAAATAGCTGTTTCACCTTTGAAAAGTCTAATGTCAGTGATAAAAAAATAAGTAAGTTGGCTTTGTTTGGGTTTGTTTGTTTTGTTTGGTTTTTTCCCTACAGCAATGTGTTGCAAAGTAAACTCCCCTCAGTTCAGAGAGGGGAACACTTAAGTGGCAGGAAATAAAAATGAGTAAACCACTAAGGGCAGACAATGTTTTGGAATAGAGTTAGGCTTCCAATGCCAAGATTTCAATGAGAGAAAAAAAAAAAAAACAACACAAAGCGTAACAAGATTCCTCTGTTATGACACCCTGGAACTTTCTGTACATGCTTAGGATGGCTTTACCAGTCACAGATTCAATTTCATAGCGACACATCCAATAACTTCCTTGTCTTAGGTCATGCTCTACTTTTACGAGAAAAACACCATAATAAAATAGCAGCATCACCTTCTGAGCAAGGGCAGCAGAATAATTTTACATGTAGCTCAAACGGGCTGATAATAAGTACACAGACCAGAGACCTCAAATTTTTCTATTTATTCCTGTGCTTCCAAAAAGACATTTTGAAAACGTAAGGAAAAACAGCTAATCAAGAGTTAATACCAGACTACATATTTCTTCCTTATTTTGCAGGTTCTGCATTGGCATATTCTTGGGGGAATGAATTTGTGCCTATTCTGAAGGAAGAGCAAAAAAGCCTTATCTCCTCCAACAGACATTTCTGTCACTGACTAGTGCCTAGTTTGAAGAAACACATCTGAAGCACTGTCACTATGAAAGCTCCTCTAAGAAAAACCCCAACTTATTATCGCCCTCAGATCTCAATCAGCTGGGATCAGCTATTTCCAGGTAGCATATTTTCCATTTGAGATGATGGAGATGCCTCAGATTTCACCATTTCCTTAGCTCGGGGCAGCTTTTCAAGAACTCCTGCTCGCTTCCTTCCCAGGCCAGCAGGCCCTCAGCCACAGCACTGCCACCCTGGAGCTGCTATTTATAACTCCTGCAGGCATCTCATGGATGCTTCAGCACTGCTCCCAGGAGGAGCAGGCAATTCTGCACAGAGTCATCAGAGCTCAGGAGCTCCAGCCACAGGGGACCCGAGGGCTGCACCAGCCTGTTCTGAGCAGGCTCGTGCATCCATTTCCACGTGGTCGACGTTCCACAAGGCTCAGGAGGTTGTGTGCATCATCCTGTGCATACACAGATCCAATTTTACTCTGGTACTGCTCCCAACCAACCTGCCAGGGAGAGGAGAACAGAGGTTCCAGAGAGCTGCTCCAACCTTTCCTGCTGCACCCAGCGTTTGCCACTTTACGGATGGATCTCCTTGCTCACTCCCTTCCCCCCCACCATGCACCTCAGATAAGTGACATTTAATTACACAAAATAAAATAAAAAAAAAAAAAAAAAAAAAAACCTCTTCACCTCTTGTCATTAAGCAAACACAACATAAGAGCATACTGGCACGTCATAAGGAAAAATAGAAAAAACAAAGAAAATGGCAAGAGTCAATTTTTCGCAGTAGGGAATCCTTTTCCTTATGAGGTGACCTAGATTCTCAAACAAAGGGATTCCCTTTCTGTACTGTATCCAGGCCTTATTAAATTAAGAAGAATTTTTAAATTCTATTTATTACTTTGCTTGATTACCTAGAAATGCAGTAGAAGGGGTTTTTTATATTTGGCAAAATAGGGAACACCAAGGCAAATACTAACATGGAGATCCAAAGGTATGGGGCGGGGGGGAAATAAAAACAGAAAAAAGTAGGTCAGACTTGGTCTCATCAATCTTTTGATATGCAATGTAAACCATAATACTTGCACATTGATAAAACAAGCAGGCACTAACCAAAACTTAAGAGAAAAAGCTTTTGTAGAAGTCTCAAATGTTAGATTACAAAAATCCTCAAGAGGAGAAGAACTTCAAAGAATCTACAGTATGCAACCCATCATCCAAGGTACTGAGATTTTGTGGGCTTTTTAAGAGGACAACAGGTTTTTGTATGTTTTTAAGCAGTGAGGTGGGGTCTTTTTAGATGACAAATGCTCTCTCAATTTACTTTAGATCAGTGATAGAACTCCTGGCAGATGCTGATTATGAACTGCAAGATTATATATCTAACAAAAATATCATCCTCAATTTTACGCCAAATTTTATTAATTCAGCATTATTATATTAAATACAACCAGTATTTTTTCTATTACAGACACACATCCCTACAGAATGCATTAATGATTCTTAATATTATGTCTTGAGGAAGACATGATAAAAAAGAGCTGTCTCTGATTTCTTCCTCTGTTAGAAGAATAAATTACAGAAAACAAACCACCTGGAATTTCAGTTTTAAATATTGCTTAAAATAGCAGAAAATAATAAAAATTCTCTAGTTCTCAATCAATATTCCCTGCCAATTTACACCATACAAACCAGACTCTGAGGATTTCCTCTAAATCACGTATCTGTGGACTAGGAGTCCAGGTTACTGACTCTACATTAGCAATTTATGTGAAAAAAAAAAAAATCTTCAGGCTCATGAAATTAATCTAGAGTCTTACACAGATTACACAAGGAATTACGAACACAATTATTCAGATAAAATTATTATTTCTACAGCAAAGCTTCCTTTTCCTTGGAAGCCACTCAAGGAATGGTATCATTTAAGTTTAATGGGAATTTTAGAAGTGGAAAGTCTACAGCTTAATCTCCACTGACTGGGAACTACAGCAAATTGAGGGAAACATGAAGGTGGAACAACATTCAGTAAAACCAGGAACACGTCCCCAGCTGGCCAGGCTGAAGCAGTTCAGTCAGACTGGGTGATGTGCAAAGCGTTTAGAGGAATTTCAGTTCCTCTAACATGTCAGGGGAAAGGGTAGTAGGGAATGGCTCTTAAAAGGGGATTTATTCTCCATTTTATGATCCAGGTTTTCTGTTGGCTATGAACAAATATTGCTGGAATTTATTACACGAATAGGACCTCTTGAGTCACTGGAGAAAGGATTTTTTTTCCCCACAGATTTTGTTGGTTTTCTAGTTTAAGCATCTGTGCTTGAAAAAAAAAAAAGACTCAGGCATTTAAGGGACTTGCTAAATCTTTGTTATTTCTGCTGTAAACCTTTCATGTCCCCCAGAATTAGCTGTAAATGAGGATACCTACAGGATGGAGCTGTAGGAATTAACATACTAAAGCAACTGAGGAAATGTGACAGATGGAGAGAGTCAGTACAGGTCTCAACCCCAAATCACAAGAAATGCTGACAGCTCTGAAAGTCCAGTTCTTCAATTTCACATTATTTAACATTCACTGAACAAATGCATCACCAATTTCAGTACTAAAAAATTTTGAGGCTGACAAAATGTCTCCATATTCCTGTACAAATCATATACATGGGGAAAAAAACTTTGTGAGAGGATGAACAGCTGAAATTGCTAATCTCTTAATTAGTCCCACACAAAAAAAATAATAAATAATCTATGTAGCTCCTCCAGCATGGAAGAGTACTGGGCAGGATGTCTGCATCATTTGCTGAACCTGAAGAGCCAATCCTCTTTTAAGTTATTGGTATTCCTCAAGAGCCTGAGGAGAGCCTGGGGGAAAAGGGGAGGAAAAGGAAGGAATCGGGCAGAGAAAAGGCTTGGACATGTGGCAGCAGCTGCAACAAGACCTTCTTCCTTCCTCGGCATAAAAGTTGGTGCCTATTATCTCCAACAGGATGCCATCTTCCCTCATTCCATCTTCCAGGCTTTGAAATTGATATTTAGTAGCAGTTCTTCCAGGAGAGTCTCACTTTCTGTAAGAACTGGAGTTTTTATTTCTAATTCTCATGCTGGGGTTGTGAGGATGGGTGTTAGGGGTGCCTTGATCATACAGTGCAGGCAGGTGGATGAAACAAGCCACGAGGTAAGGGGGAAAACACCAGCCCATTTCCCACTGTAAACTGCCTGTGACTTTTGGTACTTCAGCTGCTTGGCCTCCTCTCCCCTGCTGTGCTGAATCAAAGCTTCATAAAGTCCTTGCTCTTCTCAAAATGCAAAAGCAACACTTGTGACAGGCAGAAAATATTACTGCTGGCACTGGCTTGTCAGTTCATCAGCAGAGAACCACACAACCAAAAATCCTGCACAATACAAATGAAATTATGTTGTCCACCCCCTGGAAGAATAAAATCTGCATTTAGCACTTGAGATCAGCAGTAATTGCATGCAGCTCCTCGGGGAAGATATGAAAAATCAGAATACAGAAGAAAGAAAATATATGATAAAGCAAACAACACAGTATTGAAGAAAGAAACACATCTGGAAAGTAGTCCAATATACATCTGCATAACACACAAAACCAGAACTGAATCAAAGCACACCAAAACTTTGTATTTTGTACTTTGGCTTTTTGAGTGAATTTTGAAGCACTCCAAACCTGTGTTCCTCTAAGGAAGCTGTGATAGGAGAACAGACTGAATTCTAGCTGGACACCTAGAACATCAGTCTACTTAATAAAAAATACGAGCTTTAAAATTACAGAACATCTCTTTGCAATGTTTCCCAAGAAACACCCTTCTGACTTGGAAACATCACTTGGACTTTCCCCCCCTCTCACAACTTCGTGAAGTTTGATATGTGCTTGTATTACTTATAGTATAAAACATAATAATCTACTACATACCTGATGGATGTTTCATAATAACTGGGAACCTTTTCTAGTTCTGTAGATTGATCTCTATTGCTGCATTCAAGTTCTAAAGTTACGACACTCAGTAGTTAATGAAATCACAAAGTTTATGGCTTGGGTGTTATTAGAACAGAGTGCTAAATCTTGACCATTTATTTAAAAACACACCATGTGTAAAAGCTGGGTTTCACTACCAGCTAAGGAATGGTGAAAATCTGCTAAGCAAAATAAGGCAATACTGACACTTGTGGTCATTTCTAGATTGCTGTTTTTTATTCACTTACAAACATGTCTGGGATAGCTAAGAAACATGCTTGGATCTCAAAGTGGTCAAGCAAATTCCAAGTATTTGCCAACCCTGTCTCCACTCTAGATAAACTTACTGGAGAAGTATTATTTTTGGGGAAAAGAGCAGAATGGCCACTGGCCATATACATAAGAATTCTCAACACGGAAAATTAAAACTAAGCATCTATGACACTCTACATTAATATATTTCCAGAGGGTAAAAATAAAGTTTAAAAACAAGAATAACCAAACTTGAAAATGTTGCCATTAACCATTCTGAACCATCACTTAAAAGATTTTCAACACATTTACAGTTGATACACAGCTGATATAATACTCCATTTTGCAAAGTATTCATGGAGTATCCAGAAAGCACAATCCATATGGGAATAGTGATAGGTCACCTATGGCCTAAATATTTAAAGTCTCAAGGGGCTTGTGCCACCAGGCAGAAGTTACCAAGCAGTACATGCCTGACTACTGCAATTATTCCAAATTAGCTTGAGGAATTTCTGCTAATATTGTCAAGACAGAACTTCGCTGAATGGCTGAGCCTCAGATTTTTATTATAAAACCAACACGTGAAGAGTTTTTGAAGAAAATATTCCAAACCACCACAAGTTTGTTGGTACATTTTGCTCAGCTCCAAGTGGTCCCGTGCACAGGGTATTGTGAGCAGCCCTCTCCTCTCCTCTCCTGTCCTGGTGTGTCTGCAGGACTCACTGAGCACTCTGTTTCCAGGTCACAGTAACTCCACCTGTTCCTCACACTGGCTGTACATCTTCACTTACTCCTTGGAGCCTTAATAGGTGGCAGCCTTTCAAACACTAACATTGCAGCTTCTAATTTCAGATGTAACCATAGCAACATCACAGAACACACTACTCCCTGCATCGAAAACAAGCAGTCAACTGACCCTTCACACTGAGATTGCGCCAAAATAAAGCTCATTCCAACCTCTAACCCAGCAAGATCACCAAAACCTGCAGCTCCTATTTCTAGTCCAAAGCAAGACCTGCCCTCCTGAAATACCCATAAATGCACAGTATCATAGGAAAGTAGCTAAGAACAAAGTACTACAAAAGAAAAGGAAATTCTTCCCAAAACTTGGACTCTAAAGCTGAATCAGTCACTCCCAGACAGAAAGCAGTAAAAAATCAAAGCTTTTTCATACTTTTCTATAAGATGAGCAAAGAACTCCTCATATTTTTTTGGAAAAAAATAAAAAAAGAGAGAATGAATGAAATAAATTGGTCATTAATATTTAAGAAATCAATACTCCATTTGTTCACAAGGCAAGATGACAACTTTTTCACACACCAATAGACAACAGCTCTGCCTGAACTTTACAGGCTACACACAAGGGATACAGCCATTTAATTAAAAGCCGAAGCTGATGTCTCTTCCCTTCTAAATTTACTTTAAAAAAAGATTCTCTTTAGAAAAACAGCCCTTGAGATTTTTATACCTTTAGTATTTACTAATGAGCATTTATAGAAAAATAAAAACATCTCTCCCCCTAACAATATAATACATACATGTTCTACCTATAGCTCCCAAGCTTTAGCAACCAGGTACAGTGAAGCAGTAGCAAATAAATTAAATGGAAACAGCACAGATTTTAATAACCATTCTGTTGAGATCTGAACTCATTTCCCAAATATAAGGTTACATATCTTGTCTGAAAATTCAAAACTCAGAGGCAGATGTACATGCTTGTGTTTGACAAAAGTGTTACTTCCTTCTGGCTAAGTCCCCGTGGATGCACTGACCACATGAATAACCCACCTGGCTTCCTACTCATAGCCCAGAGTGCAGCAAACTGGGAGGACTCCCAGCCACACTCTCACATGTTTGTATGCTTCAGCAACAGACTGCACAGAATTCTGGACATTATACAGGGCAGGCATAAGAAAGTTTTGTGTGTTTAGGTAGGAAATTGAGTAGTCTGGGCACATATAGAATGCACTGCTTCTCAGTTATTCATAAAGGTCTCAGATCAGTAAGTGGTCCTGGACACAAGCCCTCTTCTCATGTTCCACCCCCACACTGACCCCTCCCCTCCATTCTTTAAACACTGATTTGTTCAGATTGGAGGAGATACAAAAGTCTTTGCAGATATGTGCTTTATATTTATAATTACTATGTAGGAAATATGCTCAAGATCCTAAAATGCACTCAGATAGGATCAAAGGATTTGTGGAAATTGTTATTAGGTTAGGAAATGCATGCATTACAAACAAGACTAAATTAATAGAGAAAGTTAGTGTACATAGATGATTTAGTTAGGAGGATCTAAATCTGATTACGTTTCTAGTAAATTATCATATTATGCATGTAGAATAATAAAACACACTGACTGCCTGGGGAAGCCTTATTTCCCAGTAAGGGACATGCCTACACCCAACCACACAAATCAGACACACCAGGTAAGTCACAATTTCTTTACTCTCTGGCTAAAAACAAAGTGAGAAAAAAAAAAAAAAGAGAGCTAGTCATTAGCTTTTCAAAACAGAGTGGGCAAACACAGTGACTAATAAATACCTGGGTAAGTATGCTGCTAGCTCTCTATTTTCTCAGGCATTATGGTATTTTATTTATATAGTAAATATACTAAGATGCTTCAGCACAGCATGGTCAGTCATTGAAAGGAGAGAAATGAAAGGAATGCAAGTTTCCTTAGGACCAAAAAGACAAATGTTATGACATATGTATGTCTGTAACAGACAAAAGACATTTTAGCTTCATCAATAAATGAAATTAAGTGCCCCTGACTTTGCAATGCCAGACCGTGGCAGAAAGCTATTAACAGCAGAGAGGCAGTATAACAGCATGTGCTTATACATCAGTGTTCATCAGCCCAATTGAATAACCTCAGATGACAAAAAGCAGCTTTTCAAGAGTAAGCATGTGTAAAGGAAACACGAGCAAAGAAAGATACTTTTATCTTTTCTTTGGCATCAAGGCACAGAGCATTTGTACTCCAGGAGAGCCAAATGGGTTAAATCAAGCTTCAGCGTTTAAATGCTTATAATTCCCTTGCACTGAAGAATGGCTTTTGGAATATGGGAATAGAACGTCTAGCACGAAAAATCTCCTAGAGAACCGTAAGTTACAGTATCAAGGAAAAGTGAAAACGATGTGTAAAAACCCTCAAATTTTCACTTAATGATAGTACAATTTTTATACTAATCACCTACCACTGTGCATGAACTGAGTGTGTATCATTTATCAAATAAGAGCAAGAGCTTGTAAAGCTTCCTGTCTGCCTTTGGATTTAGTCAAAATGAATGCAAACAATCACGTGGGATTCAGCCAAGCAGTGACGTTAAATTCTGCTCTGTCAGAAGACAGCATCTGTCAAAGCCCACATTTAAACTGCTGCCTGCCTGTGCAGCGGCTGAAGAGCTACGGAATGGATTTTATACACCACAATTCTGGGTTAAAACAACTCCAAACCATTTCTATTACTGCCTAGCAACAATGAGGGAAGGAACAGAGGGAGATCCTATGACTGAAGATAACTGAGGCACTACGCGCCAGCGCTGCCTGCTAACATTTCCAGCAGAAATATGGATCCTGGGGAGAGGAGGAGGCAGCCCTGTATTGTCCGAGCTGGGAGACACCAGATGTGAGAGCCCCAGAGCAGCAGCCGTGAGCTGTGAGCGCCAGGCAGGCACCACAAGTCCCGTCCTTTTGTCCGCAGCATGAACAGAAAGCCCCGAGACAAGGACGCCGCTTGCAAGCAGGGAAGGTAACACGGCAACGGGCAGGCAGATGGACAGAGCGGATCCCAGCGCTCGCAGGAAGCGGGGCTGCTGCGGGATGTGCGCATGGTCGACAGCATCTTTTTTTGCTGAAGTGATGGCGTGCCCAAACTATTTTCTGTGGGTATAATCCTGCACCATAAATGGCCTGACAAAGGAAGGTATGTCAAACCCTTGTGCGTGATATTCGTTCGCTTGTCTGTTATCTTTTCAGCCATTACAGATAATGATCGTTCCTAATTTGCAGAGCCCTGAGGTAACACTGTCTCTGAGCAGGGAGGAAGAATTCTAGCAGGTTTTGCTCTCCCCCAGCGCAGTGTCACTCCCTTCCACTGACTAAATGCACGGCTCGCAGTCTGCCAAGGCTGGTGTGGCTGGAGAGGAAGGATTAAAGGGATAATGGAGTTCCTGTAATGATTGCTTTTAACTGAGAAATTAAAAACTCAAACCCCTCCAATACAGAAAATCCAGTGAGAAATCCTCTCAAACTAGGTCAGAATTAATCCTTATCTGAAGTAATCTTAAAGCATGGTAAAATGGCCATAATGTGACATACCGAGAGCACTGAACCATCAAAGCAGACCACACAGTCAAAAGACATTATCTTAGAAGACCCCTCAGCCCTTCCTACACTTGCTTTTCTGCCCCCCTAACACAAGCAAAATGTCATAAGGGCACTACCGGCCAAGCATAAATTGAGAGCATGCGAAAGACTGAGCATGATTTAAACCATCAGCAGCGCAATCAGGCACCACGATTTACAAGTAACATCAGGCTCCCTGACATCCCAAAAGGAAACCTTCAAACACTACACACTCAAAATGGTAAGCATGTAACTTATCTCCTGCCATCACTGCAATTTCTGTTTAATATGAAAACACTAACTGTTTAACTTGGATTGTAAGATGACATTCCATCTAATTGCCATTCATTCCTCTTTTTTGTTGAAATTTAAATATGTTGTCACTAGTGGAAAAAAAAAAAAGGATTAATATTTGCAATACAAATTTAAGACCTATATCTATAGCAATTCAATACACCACAGAAAGAAAGTGCTTATCTGCAGAATCTAGCAATAAGGTATAATAAATCATTAAATGTCAATATAAATGTGCTTTCTTTGCCCAAGGCAATGCCAACATGAAATAAAACAACTGCAGCTGGAAAGAGTTCACAAACCAAAGGATGCAGCATATATCAGACACCAGTTTCACATGAGTTTTAAGACATTTAGAATATAAAGTCACTTAACAAAATTTTTAAAACAACAACAAAAAAATGTACCTTCGGGCAATACTCCAGGAGAAGCACACCTGGCTAATATAAGACATTGGTATCAGACATCTAAAAACCTGCTCGTCAAACCTTATCCCAAACACTGTTCTGTGCAAAAGATTAATGGAGTTTGTAAGGGAAGCCAGGCACATTAAATGAGGCCCAATATGCAACTGCTGTTCAGAATACACACTCAAGCTGCCTTTTGAACTCTTCCCTCTAATTTAAGAGTTTGCCCACAGAGCTAATCAAAATATGAAAATCCAAGACATGTGAATAGGAAGTCAAATGCTTCAATTTTCAAAGCTGTAATTATAGAGCAGAACTGCAAGTACCAGGAACCAAAACACCAGCAGAGCACAGATCACAAATAAAAATTCAAGAGGCATTCACAGTTTATGTATTAGGCATTTGATAATGCATCAGTGACTGCACTGCCAGGTGCCAAAAAATGAAGCAGCAGTATCACAAATAACATCTCCAGAAAGCAGTTACATGAAACAACACACCCTCAGAGGACAAGATGAGTGTTCTAGAGACCCTCTGCTGTACTTAGGTTTGCTTATCTACTGGCAGTAGTTGGTGCCTGTTCATAACCTTTTTGTGAAATGGAATTTTAAGTATTTGGGCAAAAAAAGCAATGCTCTAACCCTAATCAAGTGAGAGAAAATAGCATTTTTATTATACAACTTGATGGTGGGTTTAATATCTAGTGAGTTTTTAACATTATTTTTAAACAATGCACCATAGCATGCAGTATTTTCTTCCAAACGTGCAATTGTTGTTGCTCTATTTTCAATGCTTAATACCCCACTGTATATTTTGAAGTGTTTTACACACAACTGCAAAGGAAATGAGCCCACGTTATTTGGGGTTTTTCAGTCAATAGCTCTATGATGCTGAAATATAGATGTAGGTGCTTCCCCTATTCATAAAATGCCTTTTTAAAGGGCAAACAGAGACAGATTTTCTATTCCACACCTACATTGAAAAATCAAGGAAACACGTAAAAAGATCAAGGAAATATTACTCTTAAAACATCTTCTGATTCTAGTTCTGTCCCTCAGTGTAAAACTTATTTTCATATGCATTATGTAAGCATGCAGCCTAATAAAAAAAACCGGCTTCAGCCTTTGCAACAGCCTTTGCTGGGACACTTCCTCATTGCATCAGGGACACACAGCACCTGCAAACCGTTTTCGGTTTGCACAAATATTTATGGAACTTAGGATTCTCACTTCCGCCTATTGCCTTATCGAGGTAGGTGCTCATTAAAACGCTACCTCAGTTAAAGATTGAACAAAGATCAGTAGTGCACTTTCGCTTAAGTATTTCCATCTAATGACTGTAGTTTTGTAAGTGGAACAATTCAGTGTGACAAAATTAATCTTAGTTGTAGCTGTTACTCCACATTCGTGAAATTCTGGCTTTGGTTTTCTTTCCTAAACTGTGGACGCATGCGATGGAACGGTAATTAATCAAACATCCCCACTGCTGCCCTCCAATCTCTTCTCCAACAATTAACTTCCTGAGATCTAGGCTACCCTTGGAAGTAACATTTATGTTTGCTTACACAGAGATATTCCCGAATAGCCAAGTGTTCATTTACAATTCACTGCACACTGCAGACAAACTAAAAAAATAAGAGTTTTGAGGGGAAGCTTCTGTTTTTCCAGCAGGGAAAAGCAGGTGCAAATGGTCACATAAACACGAGTCTCGCACATCTGGGGCTTACCTTCTTTTACGTAAGGACAACACTCGAGTTCAAGCAGCACAAGCACGGAGCTCAGGTCAATTCCTGAACCACACAGTTTAGACACAAGAGTTTATGATTTTTACAGAGACAGCTGACTCTCCGGGAAGTGGCACCAGCCCCGAACAGCTAAATACGAAAACCACAACTACTATCAGAAGCTGTAAAACCAAACGCACGGAAGTAGCCGAAGCGCTCCGGGCCGGGCTCGGGTGTTCCCGGGCCGGGCTCGGGTGTTCCCGGGGAATCGCCGCGCGCGCGCCCTTCTCGCGTCACAGCCGCCGCGCAGCGGCGCCCCCTGGCGGGGGTCGCTGAGGCGGCCGCGAGGCAGCTCCCGCTCGCTCCGGAGCGTGTTTGCAAAGGTAACGGCAATGAGCAAAATAAACACCGCTTATACCCCTATCCCCACCCTTCCGAAATACAAATATTCCCTTTCGTGATCAGGGCACCCTGAATGCTGCATCACACACATACAACTTAATAGCCTATTATTCGATTGACACCTCATCTGAAATTACGCCCTTACAACGTTAAACCCTGTAATTTCCCATGTAATGTATCATTTAGCTTTTAAATGCACAAATTAATCCAAATATTGGTTTATGAAGATAGCGAAGCAATTAATGAATTACATATTTCTAATAGAAACAGCATTTTCTATGGAGTCTTTTTCAGCTGCCATCCTTTTCCCTACACAAAACCCTAGGGCCCAGGAATAAATTAGAGCAAATTGAAAATCACAAACGAAGTGCTATTGTACAGTGAAGGCTCATTTACGAGATGATGTGATCAGCTTTTAATATGCAGCATCATGAAGCTGCCATATTGACTCTGCTCCTGAATACGAACAAAAATTTAAGAGAAAATGAAGCACAGACTACTTTGGCACTTTTTCCTACAGCTACAGCTGCTGGTCAGAATACTTGAAATTTCCAACTGGTATGTACAGTAGTTATATACACTGTTACAGAAGCAAAAAAAACCCAACCCAGTAGCATGATCATCAGACAGCTGGCCAAAAACTTAGTCCTGAGCAATTTTATTTCCAGTTAACATGATCACTACCCAAGATCTCTGTCTACTACAAATCAAGAGCTTAATTTTAATTCAGCTGCCTCTGAGCCTGGCACCACAGCCCGCTGTTCCATGCCATGTTTTCCTCCAATGCAGAGTGGAAGGTGAAAGGTGTCTGAAAGGTGACCCGGCATGTTATCCTGCACTAGCATCTGAGGGCTCTGCAGTGAGGCTACTGGAGCCTGAAAATTAATTTTGACAGGTGCATCTTCTCATTGACTTTCCCTGCACAGTGGGGGCCAGTGGAGACGCGCCAGGCAGTGTCCTGTGACTAACACAGCTCTGCCACCGCCAGCCCTGCGCCGTCTGTCCCACCACCAGGCATGGCCATTTGCAACAGGGGCTTGAAAACTGTCAGCCATCCTGGCCTCTGCACGTCAAATCAATTTTAATTAATGCCATTAAACCATCCATCTGCCAGCAAGGCTTTTTCATTCAGTCCTTCTCAAACATTCTACAAGGATTTTACAACCATGGATATGAAGCTATTTACATCTACTTCACACTTTTTCCTGCTAACACGATCTTTTTTATTTTCCTCTTTATCTTTGGTATCCACTATGTTTGTCAAAACTTTTACCAGGCAAAAAAAGCATTCTTAAAAGCTAACAAATCAAGTTAAATCGTAAAACAAGTTTGGCTTTCAGCATAAGCCAAATCTTGTTTCCATTGACATAGACTGGTCTTTGAAAAAGTAAATTTAATTCAATTTTATGTTCACATCTAGTTTCTATTTGTAACTGTTTATATTGTAAGCGTGTAAAATGAAAGATTTCTGATTTTTATTTTTAATTCTTTGCAGAGTGAGCCATTTGCAGACAATTACGCAACTCAAAGGAAAATGAATACCAAAGAATAGCAGCGGATTCTAAACCAGTTGGAAAAGCCTTTTCCTTGAGCACTGTCCCATACCCCATTACTGGATCCTTACAACATGCTTCAGTGGAGAAGACGACACTGCTGCTTGGCAAAGATGACCTGGAATACCAAAAGGTCTCTGTTTCGCACCCATCTCATTGGCCTAGTCTCTCTGGTGTTTCTTTTTGCCATGTTTCTGTTCTTTAACCATCACGACTGGCTGCCAGGCAAGGCTGGATTCAGAGAAAACCCCATGTCTTACACCATACGAGGATTTAGATCTACAAAAAGTGAGACCAACCACAGCTCTCTAAGAAGCATGTGGAGAGATGCGGTGCCTCAGACACTCAGGCCTCAGACAGTCACCAACCCTAACAACACAGAGCTGTCCCCACAGGGAGTAACTGGTTTGGAAAACACCCTCAGTGCCAATGGAAGTATTTACAATGAGAAAGGCACTGGGCATCCAACTTCCTATCATTTCAAATACATCATCAACGAGCCTGACAAGTGCCAGGAAAAGACCCCTTTTCTAATACTGCTCATAGCTGCAGAGCCAGGCCAGGTGGAGGCCAGACAAGCAATTCGACAGACCTGGGGCAACGAGAGCCTGACACCTGGTATCCAAATTGTGCGGATTTTTTTGTTGGGCTTAAGCACCAAGGTAAACGCATACCTCCAGCGAACCATCCTTGAGGAAAGCAGACAGTACCATGACATCATTCAACAAGAATACTTAGACACCTACTATAATTTAACTATAAAAACGCTGATGGGAATGAACTGGGTTGCAACCTACTGTACACATGTTCCATATGTTATGAAAACTGATAGTGATATGTTTGTCAATACTGAATATTTAATACACAAGCTTCTGAGACCAGAACTTCCTCCGAGGCACAAGTATTTTACAGGTTATTTAATGAGAGGTTATGCACCTAATAGGAACAAGGATAGCAAGTGGTATATGCCACCTGATTTGTATCCAAGTGAACGTTATCCTGTATTCTGCTCTGGAACTGGTTATGTTTTTTCTGGAGACTTAGCAGAAAAAATCTTTAAGGTCTCCTTAAGCATCAGACGTTTACATTTAGAGGATGTGTACGTGGGGATCTGTCTCGCCAAGCTGCGGATTGACCCCATGCCCCCACCCAACGAGTTTGTCTTCAATCACTGGCGAGTTTCTTACTCCAGCTGTAAATACAGCCACCTAATTACCTCCCATCAGTTCCAACCTAGCGAGCTGATCAAATACTGGAACCACTTACAGCAGAACAAGCACAACGCCTGCGCCAACGCGGCCAAAGACAAGGCCGGCAGGTACCGCCACCGCAGACTGCACTGAGGGCCCCCCCGTGGCACGTGTAAATAAACAGCCTGAACGCATGGACAGTGCCCCAGGCACAGCCCGGACTGAGCCCAGCACACAGGGCAGGCGGGAAATTATTTTTTTAAGTTAAAAAATATATAGAGAGCTCTTTGAAATGATGAAATTATAACCAAAAGTTTTGGTTTTCCCAGCGAATTCGAGATTAAGAAAAAAAAAATAAAGATGGTATATAAGGATTTCTGTGTTAACATGCAATAATAAGCATGCACACTTTGGTGGTACAATTGCTGATTCGTGTGCCAGTAAAATATAATTGAGCATATTTCCCACACTAAAATTTTTATTTTAAGGAGTACATTCATAGCTCTAGTTCTCTTCCATGTAATTTCTTATTATCCAGAACTGCTATAAAATGAAAAATTAAACACTAAGGAAATGCAGAAAGGGCAGATCAGTTTTACCTTCAAATGCCACATGACAATTATCATACACTAATGTACCACACATTTAGCTATGTCACAGTTTAGTAAGACACTACCAATAAATTCTAAAGCACTAAGAATGTACTCTCTTGAAGTAGGTCCAGTTTTCCTAAGTTTGCTTATTTGGTTTGGAAGGAGAGATAAATCAATGTTGCGAAGCTGCTTTGTACTCTGCCTTCAGAAACGCAAGTGGTGCTCTGGATGCAACTTTCAGTCCACAAAGAGCTGACTGAAAGTTACTTCATTCTCTACAAGTCACAGGGCAAGCTCCTAAGATCTGGTGCCAAGTAAGATTCATTCCACTTGGATCCTTCATGCAAATTCATTGGATATCCTATTCCTTTCCCTACATAACTTCAAGGTAACTCAAAGGCTGATGAGAAATGCAAAACGTAAGTTCCAGTCCTGCACTGTTCTTGACAAAACTTCATTTTGTGCAAAGCAGGAAAAGACTAATCAAACATGTTGTTTTGCTCTTTCCTGTCTGACAAAAAGCAAGGGTCAGCCAAGTGAAAACACATCTGCTGGAGAAAATTAAACCCCACACCTGACTTTATAGGTCGGGAGGACTAGGTCACAGTAAGATTGAGAGTTCTGGCCAGCAATATGGCCAGGAACAAAATCTAAGCAATTTAAAGTCACAACATGTACCACTGAAAATAAATAGTGAGAAGTGGGCTAAATCTACTTATAGGTTTGCAGTTTTGTAACAGACAGAACTTTGAAATCTTATTTTCCAACTGTTACAGCAGAGTTATATCAGATTCAGGTTATTACTGCTTGTCACAGTGCCAGGGTAAGCAATACCCACCTCTGATCATCAGCAAATGATCAAACTGCAATTAGTTTTCTGTTTGACTGGGACTTACTAATTGGATAAAATACAAATATTTGATGTACTTTTATTATTTAATAAAATTGATTATATTTATGGTCTTAAGATTTCACTTTGTCTGGGAAAGCTGCTCAGGAAGAAAGAAACTTCTAGCTTCAGCAATACTATGTTTTTGTAATGTTCCCTAGTCCTTAAAGCTGGGTTTTCACGCACAGTACAGAGATCACAGCAGGGTTTTCTCCTTTATACTGAGAAGACAAATCATATTACTGACCATTCTCAGCAGCTCTCGGGCTTGTCTGTCTGCAGGAACTCTCATATGTGAACAGACTGCAAGGCACTGGATGTACCTCTGAAGCAATTCCAGCAGGTCCTCAGGAAGGTGGAAATGGGAATTTGCTCAACACCATATTTTTGCTGATCTTCCACGAAATTGTTTTCCTCTGATGTATTTGGGGTGTGCTAATTGTACATTTCTACATTTCCAGCACACCTCAAATCATATAAATGTCTCGTTTTGGGGAAAGCAAATACCTGTAAAAGTAAAAACTCTCTTCTGCAGAGATTTCTCCAACTAAATTGAAAGTTCATGCGCTCAGTTTCCATGATGCCTGTCGGCACTCACGTGAGAGAGCTGTCCTGGACAGATGTTTTGGGGGTGTGCTTTCAGCACCCATTGCAGTTTTCCCCACGCTACGTGCTGCTCGCTCCCAGCTAACTAACGCAGGCCACAGCTGGCATGCAGCTGGAAGGCACCTGGCTGGAGGTCACTGTAGGCAGGCTCTACACCACAGTGCTCGCTCTAGACCCCCAGGGTGAGTGTGGAAAGCCTGCTACTGCTGCAGGGACTGAATTTTGGAAGATATCCAATGCCATAAGTGGCCTCTCCACAAGCAGTGCTGGCCAAGGACGCAGTCCAGCCTCCTGTAGAGGACTTCAGCATTGCTCCCAGTCCTTGGCACTTTCCAGCTCCACTGTGATGTACTTGATTTTACCAACTCTGGCTTGTCCTAAATGCTGTTCCTGGCTCCTGGGTGTAGTCCAAGAGGTTAATACTAAATCTTAAATAGTTTGGCACTGGCATCATCAAGTTTGGCAGCCAAACCACCTCTTGGGTCCTGGGCTTTGGAGCTCCTGCACGATGCTGATCTGCCCGAGCTTGGCAGAACCACAGCACACTGCCCGTGAGTTTAGCATACCAAACCTCCTGCCACTTTACAGGACTAGTGAGGAGCACCAGAATGCTAAATAAAAAGCCATTCTTAATGCCCTTTTAAGGGTCCAACATGATTTTTAAAATTTGTATTATTGTTGGGGTGTATGTTACAAACATACTCGAATCCTTATCAAGATGGTCAAAGGCTACTAAAAACATTTGCATCCAAGTTCTGTTTCCTTGCACAGTTTGTTGCAACACTTTCAGAAACAAAAGGGAATCATTTTGTATGATGAAATATGCAATTACAGAATGAACGCTCTACATTCTTTTCTCTGAATGTTTTACTGTTTTCTAGCTTGTGTTTAAGCTATTTGCTCACTCTACTGGAATATAAAAACAATTAATGTTAAAAATAGTGCAACAGTTAATTATGTCAATAAAAGCCTGGACAAGTTCTCTCACTTCCTTTCCCCATACAGCAAGAAAAAATGCATTTTCATTAGCAATCGCATACAGACTTGTAGCTAAAACTCTAGCATGTCTGCAATGCAGTTAAAAAAAAGTTATAACCATTCATTGAATACAGAAGTACAAGAGTTTGCATAATACTTGCTTGAAATGTTTTTACTTCTCTGTATGTCTGCTTCAGGTTGAAAACAAATATAAAAAGTCATAATGGCTCAAAAGTTATGATGGGAGAAAAAAATTGTGACATCATCAACACCATTATTACAGCAAAGAAACATCTCAGAAAAGCTGGCCTGATAACAAAAATCAGAATTTGGAATTACATCATTTCCCCGTATTTATTTAACTTTCAACTTAATAAAGATTTACACATTGATACTATAGGACCAAAATGAAGTCCCACCCAAAAAAAAGTTGTTATTGAACAACAGAACTGTTCTTTTCACAAATCCAATTAAATCAGTGGTGTGAGATATTTGCACATCCCACACCAATAGAATTAAGAATGCAAAATGCACAACTACAGCTTTTGGTGTAGTAGAACTGATCCCATCCCCAGTCAGTGAGAGATCTTTCATGGGTAAAGTTTGCTATCTGTTCTAAATTCTAAACATCACATGTCAAGGTACTTCCAAGCATCAGTGGTTGTTCTGAGAGAAAATTCAGTGCCCACTACGATCTTCACTTAAATTTATAATTTATAAACTTAAATTATGGGATGGCAGTGATATAGAAGAGATGAGACAGACTGCTTTTCAGGTTAACCTTACTAGAACAGCAATTTAGAATCTGCTTTCCCTTGCAGTGCAGTAATATAAAATGTGTCAGTCCTCATTTATGAAATATTTTCAGTATGTATCAACATGTTAAGACATGCATTAACTGTCTGCAAACCCAGGCTAAATCAGGCACTGGAGGGGTGGGAAGCACCTAAAGGCCATTACTTTAGACAGCCTCCCTCTTCCCACTTATTTTCCTGATATGTTAACACAGTCCGTAATCACACATCAATCTAAAATACCAACATAATCCCACAGGGCAAGAAAACCTTTTCTCTTGAATGAATGCTCAATGCAATGCGTGGAAATGTCCTAGGAGGAAATGAAAGGGAGAGGGAAGATGCTAATATAGAAGCTACTACTTCTTCCATTTGTGCTTTTGGGAAGAATGGGCTTGTAACTGATTTGCAAAAACATCACTCGTTGTTGCTGTATTTTCCCAATTTCAGATGCTATTTCTCAATTCTTCTTTTGCTGTCCAATAGCACAAATAAGAAAAGACTGGACAATCACTCAGTTACAGCGTGAGAACTGCACCTCTCAATGAAGAGCATTATTGTCCCTTTCATTTCAGATTGTCCTTCCAAAGCAGGATGTGACTTGGGGCACAGTATCCCCCCCTTGCTGAGCACACGTACTGGACAGAGTACTGGCTGTTATTCCACAGATCCCATCTCCAGCCCATCCAGCACTGCCTCCCTTCCCCAGCCCTGCTTCCCAAGCCCAGCCACTCTATGGGCAGCCCAGAGGAAGGAGGGAGGCAGGGAAGCTGCACTGCCAGCTCTGAAATGCTGCACTGTGCAAATGTAGGTCAGCAAGGACAGAACGTGGGCTCTGCTTTGTACCAAGAGTAAAGGCAAAGGTTTTCCAGGCAGGAGGCTGGGGGAAGGCTCTGGAAACAACTTCTTGCAGGAAGTAAGTGAAAAAGAGCTTGAATGTCAGAAAACAGAAGACCGAAACTAAAAATGCACCAGCTGATCAACACCATACAGGTTGGAAATGCACGGCAGGCTCAGTGGCAGGGAAAAGCGTTACAAAAGTGAGGCCAAATGAGAAAGCAAGATCTGGAATTCTAGTCACAAGTGTTCACACTTCTGCACTTAGAGAAAATAGGAACCTATGAGGTAAATTCATTCTTCTAACAAAATTTTTAGTTTGTGACTGCAGTGCACGTGTTTTATTAAACCCCAAACCAAATTCCAAGTCATGACACGATGGCACAAACATCAGTAGCTCCACAGAGAGTACTTGACACATAGTACACAAGCAAACCAAGAGCAAAGCAAATTAGATCACTTGTGCCTAAGATTTGTGTTTAATCTTCACACAAAGAGTTAATTTCAGCCCTCATTTGTTCCAGCTCAAAAGAAGCAGTCTGGTATAATATGGTACCTTCCTTTCACAGTTAAAAGACTGCAAAGGAATTTAGCTGAATATGGGATACGGATGAACACTACCACGTTGCTTTTCTGATATTGCCATGGCAACAGTTACAAGAGCTCTCTTAAGCATTTAAATCTGACAGTTTTCCTGATAACACTAACTGAATGATAGTAATGATAAATTTTGGTTCACGAGCTAACTGCTCTATAACCACAGGGTACAAACCGTTCCCTTCACTTTGCTCAAGACTGTTCTTTTGGTCAAAATGTTCTGACCAAGACTGTAACCTTGAATTACCACACACACACACAAAAAAATACAGTCCCTCCTGCTCAGGGAGTACTCATGGCTTAAAGCTTTATGTACTCTCAAAGGTTTCCATTTGAATGCTTAAGTTGTGCAGTGCTGAGGGTAGAGAAGTCAAGACTGCTAAAATCTTTGATGGGATTTTTCTCAAAGGGCTTTCATTTGCCTGGGAAGGCTGGAGGAAAAAAACAAAACTTTCTGAAGGGTGGATTGAATTGCTGCTGACCTTCAAGATGTCATTTGCTCAAGAAAAGAGAAGGAGGAAGAAACTGGCATTTTTACACAATCTTTATCAGTTTGTAACCAATATACACTTTTTTTAAATAACAAAACACTGCAAGCTGTTCTACCTCAGTGGAGGCCAAAGTGCACAGCATGCTCTGAGGACAAGAGCATCACAGCAACACCTCCACCTTCTATCAGCTCATTTAGCTTTAGCTAATAATAAGTGACATTTCAACTGTTTAATAGGAATATTCTATGAACCACTCGCTCTGATCTCCCAGATGCTCAGTGTGGGCATAATGGAGAAGTCTCTTTTTCTTTACCTCATTAAAAAGTGAAGTGTGTGAAATATGTTTGTCATCCTAACATTTTAAGGATACCAGCTTTGATAATGTCTTGCAACATATTCAGCTAAAGAATACTAAGATACTAAAAACTGTGTGAAATCTTTAAAAATTTCCCAAGAAGACAAAAATTCAGATTTCAGAAGATAAAGTCATGCTTGCAAGGATCTAAAAGAGGAATCTTTTCAACACAGAGAAGTCCTCAAAAGGTAAAGTATTCCCAGTTCTTTTGCTGTTAGCACTTTTTAAAGTTTTATATTAAACTAAAAATTTAAAATATTCATGCCATCCTAAAACCACCAAATCCCTCCCCACTACTGAAAAACCACAACCCCACCACATCTCTTCTTCTGGAAAGGCCAAGTATTCCCACATCTCAGTCAGGCTCAAAGTTTAAAATGAGAAAAAACCAACTGCCACAAGAAACCCTTTATTAATAGAATACCAGACAAGACACAGAAGGAAACTAAAACCCTCCCCACCGCTTTTCCTAAATATTTAATATACCCTGCATTTAAACAAGCTGAGGCCTAAGAACTATTTTGAAAATAAGAATAGCCTACAATCTTGCAGGTTTCATTCAGGATTTGTGTCACTGTCATCACTTTCAAAAGAAGCATCAATTTACGTCACATTTTAAACCCGTTTTGCCCTGACATATAGGCTGATACAAGATGACAAATCAAAAAAAAGAAACACTGGAAAGTACCATCTGTAACTCAGTCAAAAATTTAGTGCTGCTACTTCAAGCAAATGCCAGTCCTTTTATAGGCATTCTTCCAAAGTCCACCTAGACACCGATTTTGCTGCCCTAAAAATTCAACTCAATTATCCAGCCTTCTGGATGAAGAGAACCAATTTCCCATTGTATCATCTTTAATTAATCTAAAATATTGCATTTTACTGACTGGTTTTTAGTGCAAAAAGGGATAACATTTTTATGTCCCAAAAATGTAAAGAAAGGAGACTATTCAGAGGTACTCTTAATGTTACTCAAGATGCTAAGATGAAGGTAAATAACTCATATATACCTGAGGGAACAACTAACACCTCTTGCTCAAAAAGAAATTACGAAGCTTATGCTGTACTCACAGTGAGGCATATCAAAGGGAAAAAGGAAAAAACAACCAAAATCCAGCAAACCACCATAAATCACATTGTTCATATAGAGATGTATCTTCAACAGTATTTTCAATAATACCTCTATCTATGCAATGACAAAATTCTGTCTTCCAAATCTGAAATTATTTTTAAAATTTGATGTGGCAGTTTGCTTTTATTATTTGATTGAATTTTACATGATTTAACTATTTTGGATGTTATCCACATCAATTGAAATAACTAATCTTTTCCCTGAATTCTCAAAGTGGTAAAAAAAAAACACCTTAGGGCAACAATGATAGATAATCACAATTCTTTTACTTTACAAAAAGTAAGCTTTATTCACATATTTATCCAGCTGTGAATTATCCCCTCTTTAAAAAGCAGGCAAATCTGCTACATCCATCAAAGGTATGATTTTTTTCTAACCAAAATTCAGTTGAGAAATGGATGCTGCAAACAACTTCATATATCCAGCTTTCATTAATGTTAATAAAGGAATGAGAGCCCTGTGACAATAATCTGGAGGCTCTAAGCCTGAATGAAATATAATGCTGTCCTAGTCATTAAGAAGTGCACTGCCTGGATCCCTCAAACTTTTAAGTTTTTTTTTTTTCCCTTCCACTATTTCCATATTTTCTACTAGTAGAAGTTAGGCAGTTTGAATGATTTATTGTCCAAATTTCATGCTAGCAGAGCAGAATGGAAAAACTAGAATAAACTACATAATGACATTTCTTTCCTTCCCATCCTCCTATTCATTAAAAAAATTTACACCCACGAGCACACTTTTGTTAAGCAGCATCTTCTGCACACATTCCGTAAATTGAAAATTTTATGAAACACTACTCTGGTTTTGCCTGTAAGACTCCTTGTGACAACCAGTCAAGTATTAATGTTTTACCTGTTCCAATTCTATAAAGAAAAACACCTATGAATTTTGTATTAATTTTTTTCCACTGTAAAATATTTTACATGGAATGGAGTGGTTTTCCCCCCTGATTTCTTATCACAGTATTCTCCTGGACTTACAAGTATTAGCACGTGAAGCACTGACATAGTCCTCAAATTCATCAGACCCTGATTTACTCACAGAACAGATACAACACAGGATGTTTGTGACAAAACAGATGATCAGGAGCATTAAGTGTTGTTTATTTTTTGGTTTTTTTCCTCACAACAATGGAATTGCAGCAAGCAGTCCATGCTGACATATCCTGGCTAGGGTATGCAAAGTTCTTCTGCTCCAGTTCCAAGTGCAGCCATGTCAGCACATACAACTATGATCCAGTTTAAATTTAACATAAATTGCAGTTGGACAATACTCACACTCTGAAAGGATAGACACTTCTTCCACAGCTTATCTGGGCAGCCTGTTCCAGTGCCCTGCCATCCTCAGTGGAAAGAATCTCTTCCTGACACTTAATTTAAATCTCCCCTCTTAGTTGAAACTGTTCTCCCTTGTCCTAGGATCACTATGTGCCCTTATCAAAAGACCCTCTCCCTCTTTTCTAGAAACCCTCTTTGAGGAAGGCTGCAATGGGATCTCCCCAGACCAGAGGCTGAACAGTCGCAGCTCTCAGCCCATCCTTGGAGCAGAGGAGCTCCATCCCCACAAGCACCTTCATGGCTTCCTCTGGAGCTGCTCTACAGGTGTCCGTGCGTCGTGCGCTGAGGACCCCAGAGCTGGGTGCAGCACTGCAGGTGGGGTCTCACAAGGGAGGGAACAATCCCCTCCCTTGACCTCTGGCCACCCTGCTTTGGACACAGCCCAGGATTCAGTTGACCTTCTGGGCTGCGAGGGCACGCTGCTGGTTCATGCCCAGCATTTCATCCCCCAAGTCCTTCCATGCAGTCCTTCTCCCACTCCGCACTCATCCCACTCTGTGACTGCCCTAACCCAGGTGCACCTTTGGCACTTTTTGAAGGACCTTGTTGAGCTTCATTAGGTTCACATGGGCCTTCACTCTCTTCATCATATTCAGTTGTGTAACCCAAGGTGCTGGACAATTTCCATTTTTTTTTGGTGACAGTTTAAGACAAAAATAGCTTTACATATTTGCTGAACATATTTCACACTGGCTTTGTCAGTTACTTGAAGTGAAAAATGATGACAATGAGATGTGTTGCCATAGGAAAAAAAAAAAAAAAAAGGCTGCCTCCCACCAACTAAAACATTTGGCATTTCATTTGTTTCATTGGCCAATACAGACAAGAATGTCTTTGTCCCTGGATTTTGGGAAGTCAAAAAAAAAATATTTTTCCAGTTGTCAATAAAGCTTTCTTTTCTTTTCATCCTACTTGCCTTTTACAACTACCTCTTCACAGGTAGAGGTTTTCTCAAGTTATGAGAGATATGCTGAAACCCACTAGAAGAGTGTCTTTGCAAGATGCAATATGAAAAATTAAGCATTTTCTATACAAACCCCGTAACAATTTCCCTTGTCACCCAAACACCTCAAAAACACACTAAACATTCACTCTCAAAGAAATTTCTAACTAGCATTTTTAAACAAATGAACATTAACTTCCTAAAAAACAATTCTTTATGACTCAAAGATGACACAAACCTGTCTGTTTCTAATAAATACCAAACTACAGTTTCTGAATTTTCTATACAACATTTTCAAAGCTTACTAGGCAGTTTCAGTCCTTTAGAGAATAGATCATATATTGCAGACCAACTCGTTACTAAAGTAGCATCAGATTATATTAGATCAAATTAAAATTACTTGTTTTAAAGAAAACCAGTAAGTATAAATAAATATTGATTAGGACCTGTTATTACCAATAGTCCCTCCCTAAACAGCTGGCAAAATTTAGCCAACAAGTCACAGAAATACTACCCAAGTTTCCCCATTTACTGAAAAATGTAAGGGCAGAAGACAGAAATTCACCTGCACAGATTCAACTACAGGGATGCTGTAATCTAGGACTGTACCATCCTCCACATACGCAGAACGGGAGAAGAAATTATCAGTACATTCATTCTGCTGCTGCTAACTGCATTAAATGAAAAATATATTTTAAACCTGGTAGAAGTCCTTTAGAATCATGAACAGTAATTACAAACTTTGCAAGTTCTGACACTTCAGTAAGTATTAAACAGTACATCTCTTTCTATCAAACAGGGAGATAAAAGATGCAAACCCCACAAAATCATACTTCAGGAGAAACACATAGGCAGGACAAGCAATTAAAAGAGAAAATATTCTGCCCTAAGGAGCTTATGTAGGTAAATAAGTGGACAAATTTTAAGTGGTAGGCTTCAATTCATCAGTTTAAGTACTGGAAATGAGTGCTTTTTCTTGTGTAATAGCAATTGAAGTAAAGTGTGAAAGCACTGACTATGCCCAAAAATAAACAGTCTATTAAGCATCCACAGCAATTTAATTTCCTATTCCTTTCTCAATTTAAACACCCCAAACATAAAACTGAAAGCAAAACAAATTACCCTTGTGCTTGCCAACCAAAATAAAACCAAAAGGTAAAAATACCTTTACTGTTTTTAGCTCTATATATACATATATACACAGAACAAGGACATTATGAAAAACTAAAAAAATACTGAATTTACTGCTGGATGTCCATGAGATCTAGAGGATCCTGAACTGTGCATTGTGGAAAACATACAGGCTTTGCAAGTTAGTTAACAAATACTATTGGGGCTCTGTATAATCCAGCCATTAGTGCCCAGAGTGAAAAGCAGCAATTGAATTTTATTTGTGTTTCTGGTACAGCTCAAATCTGTAATCCCATGTAAGGTACACACAGCACTAAGAAGTGGGACCTCAGCAACCAGAGGAGCAGGAATCACAGATGGCAGCCTGGGGAAGCTGCTCCCAAACTTAATGGGCGAACAAAGACCTGAAGGTTTATCAAGATTCAAGGAAAGGTGAGAAGCCAAAACATATTAATTTAAATGCATTCAATTCCCATGTGAGTTTTCCAATGCAGAAGTAAATTGGCCTTCACTCACTGGAAACCAAGGAAATTAAACTACATACAGCTCCCTAAATTAATTTTATTCCTAAAGACATCACCAGCCAATGGCAATTTAATGCATTATAACTTATGAATGTTGATGCTGAACACTTTGGTAATTTGCTTGAGTGCCTTGATCTAGATATAGCCTTAAGGAATACGTGCATATTGCCATTTTATATTGCATCATCCATTGTATTAAGGAGAAAAGGTTATTGGTGAATGGGAGAACTATGAAGTATTTGCTTTAACAGGAAAACACAACAAGAGTTGAAGACTCCTAACTTCCAAATGACTCCCAGCCATGCTCAGGTAGAACAGCTCCACCCTGGAAAGTCCTGATGTGTTTCATTACAAATGAAAGATGAATTACAATTTTAACCCATTAAAACAAACCCTGCTTTGAGGAGCTCAGGAGCTGTAACAGAAACCTGGAAGGAATTTCCACAAGGTCTTCAGGTCCCTGAAGGACACTGACTGACAGAGACACCAAGCCTACCAGGAAGAACCACAGTCATGTTTCAGACACAGGGAGGGCTTTTTTCACCCCAAAGCTTTACACAGCTTTTGGGGCTTTTTTGGTTTTTTGGGTTTTTTTTCTTTAGTTGTCTTTTTTGTGAGCACAAAGGCACCTCCAGAAATCTTTGTTCCTCCTACAGCAGCTTGGGGCTGCTTGGCCCTGCAGCCATGGCTTTATCAACAGAAAAGAAAAATATTTGAATATTAAGCAAAAAACCTGAAAATTAACTAAACTAAATAAAATGAGCCAAGTTACAAATCATGTAGGAAAGTTCTGAGTTTTAAACATTTGAAAGTGAAAAGCAAAGAAGTAAAAAGCAAATAAAATTCACAGGAACACCTAAATTTATCCTGAAGCGTAACAGATTCATTACAAATCAGTGCTGGAGTAAATGAACTACTAATACATAAACCCAGAATACATCTTTATTTTTCCATCAAGATAAGGTCAAAGAGCACATGAAATGTATTACAGAAAGTTATAAATGCCTTTCTGCAATTTAACTAGAAGCAAAACATTCCCTCCCACCACCATTATCTTCAGACTTGCCAGAGAAGCTCATGCTACTTCCTTCACCCCTGAGAAAATAAAACATCTGCCCACCCCATCAGCTTTTAATCTTCTTATGGACAGTATTAATTTAGCTTCCTTCTGGGGAATGTGATGGGAGAGGAAAGTGGCCAAGCTTATTTGAGTCAGTCTTTTGTTTAAAGGGAAAAAAAAAAGAGGGGAGGAAGGGGGAAAAAGCCATAAGCTGTGAACACTCCTTAGTTATGCCACATTTATTAAGTATCAATACATTTCTATGCATTTTACCATCGTTTAAATATGACTTCACTAAAGAAACATCACTTTACTGAACATATGGCAGAAACTCCCTGAAGCATGCCAAAGACTAAATGTCAGGTTAATCAATCACTTCCATTCCACTTAGGAGAGGCATCAGAAAAAGTTACATTATTTCCTTAAAGGTATGATTTTTATTCATTAGCATACTAGTAACACTATCCTAGTGTTTAATCCATTCTGGATCTTAAACTGGAGGATGTTGGGTACTTACTACCTTTTATATTCCACTTCTTTCAGCTCCATATAAAGGAGTAATAAAATAATAGTTGAAAATATTTTCTGTGTACTGCAAATTTCCATCTCTAAAATGTTCCCTGCATATGGATTACTGTTATGGTACTCATTCTTTAAAATTATCTAATACCCCCATACGTATTTGAAAGAATTACAATTTACAGTGTTTGGTATTACAAGCCAAGTGCAGGCAGCTTTCCAGAGAAGAAAATAAAAGGACATTAAGAGTCTTGCTGAGCCCTGCCAGGGGAAGGAACATAAGAGACATATTGAATCTGTGGTTTTGTTGTGCAGTACAATAACACACATATGCAAGCTACCCATATTAAATATTTAGCTCACCTTAGGTGAGCAAACTGCCTGATTAGGCACTTTCATTATTCTGAATGGAAAATGTAACAAACCAGCAAACAGTTTGCAAAATATTTCAGCTCTGAACAAGGAAGTTGATTTACTTAATAAAATTTCACCTTTGAAATCTGAGCTAGCTATAATCCTACCCTTTAAAATTAGATGCACTTTTCAGGCAGTTCAGAGTCCCTTTAGATTTTAATTTCTAAGACAGCATTAAAATCTATTTAGGATTTTAATATGTATTTTACTACTTTAATCAGCATTCCACCTGCTGTTGATGTCCAGATATTTTTGGAAATTTTTTCTTGACATTATTTTCCAGACATAGTTATACATGTCAAAGCTACTATAAAAATCATTGTTTGTTACAGCACACAACATCACCCTAAAACAGAATGGCTTTTATAGACCCATATGAGGTAGCTGCATATGTTCTGTATATTCTAATATCTCCTGTGTATTATTAGCTACAAAATAGTTGTCTTAAGGCATCATAAAGCCCTCTCTATCCACAGGTCTTTTGTTTTAGTTAGCAATCATGATAAAACACAACTAATCAGGCAGGTTATCTGCTTTAATGATGGCTGTATTCCATTTTTATTTCAGTTATACATAAATCTGTTTGCCTGATTCACACCAGAGGTAACTGGGAAGCAGAGCTGATGAGCAGTGCAGCATAATGCACCCTCAAGTCTACACTAAAACAAAAGCAGAGTTGGCTTTTTCCCCACCTCAGGAAACAGCTCTTCTCAGTTTACTTAAGTAACATTCCCTCCCTTCTCCCACAGTATGGTTCTAAACTACTTCCCAATTTCAATAAAACCTGGAGAAAAGTTATTGCCTTTGTTAACTTTTATGAAAATTGCTGGCCAGGGAAATTAAACCTCAAATTACTGCTCCCAGGGAGTGAAAGGCAGGCAGTGCTTTTTCTGTTTCCTCAAAAGGGCAGCACCAAGCCACCCAAAATCACATATCTGTAATTCAGTAGCTGCAATTCTCTCCAGTTCAAGGGAGGGCACGAGGAAACACCCACCCCACTTTGAGGACGAGAGGCTCAGGCAATGAAAGAGACAAAACCCATTATTCACATGAAGAAACCTAGAATTTTTAACAATATTCTAAATTAAAAGTACTATGAATTTAGAGCCAGTAGACTGACAGTTAACTACAAGCAAACTTATCACATCACTACACCACTTTGCTTAGTCACACCAAGTTTTCCTTTGCACTTGAACTGAATTTTAAAAGAATATCTGTTGCTCATGCACAAAACCTACTCAATGTATCTTTATGGAGAGACAGAAAGGAAGAGATTTAAATTCCAAAAATACATCCTAAGTTTCTTAAAGCAGCAAACCAGCTGAATAGTTGAATTTCCTAAACCTTCATGTGCCAAATGCAATGGAAATATAAGATGAAATTAAAACATGCTTTGTTAATATTCACTCTGTATGAAGTCTAACCAACAGTTTTATAAGTATGAGAAACAAGTCAGTGGGAATTTGCTTTCACAAAGTATTCCATTAATTGATATTATAATGTCAATATAAAGATAACATACATTATAAAGTAGTTAATGTTGTAACAAGAGCCTAGTTGTGAAAATGGTTTTCACGAGGATAGTATGGTTTTGTGTTTTGTAATGTGGGTTGATGAGTTTGCATTGGACAGACTGTTGCTAGCCAAACTTTTGAGACACAACCCAAAAGGAGCAGAACTGCATCCAGTGAGGACCCTGATAACCACAGTGACAAAACTATGTTGGTGCCAAGAAAGAGTGACATAGGGCGAGACTATGTAAAACCAAAAATAAATATGCATAAAGCTGATGCAATATCAGAGATATAAAAGGTGAAGCTGCCATTTTGTGCACAAGCCTCTAGCATTTTGCCATGCTCCCAGTGCTGTCCCTTCTGCTTCACTGACTTCTTTTTTTGTTCACAATAAAACTTCTATAGCTCATTCCCACTTGGGGTCTGGGTCATTTATAACAACAAGCGGCTAATTAAATGATGTATTTGTAAAAAAAAAAAAAAAAAAAACAAAAAAAAACCACAAACAGTTGTTCTCAAAATTATTTATAAATTTCTTTCAACTTACCAACTGCCTTAGATAAATTTGACATTTTAAGTACATTGGAACAAATCTTGATTATTTAAAATAGTTGAGTACTACAGATGCATAGATCCAAGGTTAGCCTTTTACATTTTAAAAGAAAATCAAAATGTTTGTTTCTCAAAGAAATTTGCACTCAAAGCTACACATTTATTGATTCACAAAGGTAAGGAACCAGATTTATTTCTACCATATCACCTTCTTCAGTGGTAAGTTTAAAGTCCCATTTGCATGAGGCTTGTGTTACTTACTTAGAAAAATCCCAAACCAATAATATCCAGAAAATCCCACAAGCCTTTTGAGAAGAAAGAGGGACAACAGAGGAAGTGGTGAACGAGAATTAAACCAGCCAAAGCATCATTCAGTGCCTACCTACATGCACTTGCATACACACACATCTCCCCTTAGCTCCCTCAGCTCAGCTGAGTGAGTCTGAGATGAATAAAGAGCCACGACCCCCCCCTTGCAGCAGCAGTGATGCAAGTGGTGTCAGCAGTAGCATATTGCTCAGTGCAAACACCAATCCAGCTCCAGATGGCAGCTCAGCAGCTCGCAGTCCCAGGCATCATCCGGGAGGAACGAGCAGCACTGCCCAAATGCTAGGTGAGTGAGCTGTAACTAATGCACAGTTCATTACATGGCCTTTGCAGCCATTTACCTAACAAGAAAGCCTGCACTGAACAGATTTATCCAAAACCATCAGGAGCAAATCTGAGTAAGTCAGGACTTTGCCTACAGACAGCCTAAAAGTAAGGATGCTGATTCAACAGCATGTGTGTCTGCATAAAAGATTAACAGGCAGATTAACACCTGGATTTAGATGGAACACTAAAATCTCACAGATTTTGAGACCTAAATATAGTCGGTGTTAATTAATTACCTTCTTAAATGGTTCAAGAAGGAACTGCCAAAAAAGCTTAAAAATACGTCCTGTTTTGCTGTTCTAACTGGATCTTCTCATTAGCTATGTTGCACTACCTGGAAATAATGACATCACTTACAATCCATCCCCAAAAGACTAAAAACCAGGGCTCTTGCCTCAGCACTTCATCAACATTTGCCTCTAAAGCTTTGTCTCAGTTCTGAGTTCTGCAGGTTTAACGTGCTTTGAAAAGACTATCTTTGCCTTACAGATTGTAATTGAAGAACACCTGCCCATGCCACACTGCTGTAATAACTGTGTACCTGTGAACAAAATCTGCCACACTGAGATACCCTCTGGTATCACACACTCCCAGCCAAATACTGAAATAATTCAACAGAAGGAGAAAAAAAAACCTCAACTGAACAACAAAATAAACCCACAGCTGCAAGAAAAAGGAAAGGAAATGGACTTTTAAAAGAACATCATCAGAACAAAGTCCACAAATTGAAATAAGCATCTTCAAGTATGTCCAAAGAGGGCAACAATAAGGACTAAGTACAGAATGTATAAAAATAATTATAAACTAATCATAAAGGAGCATGCAGTCTGGCTTAACTAAGTAGTAGTAAATGGCATGAGAGAGATGTAGGGGAGCCTGGGCTCTGAGGCAGTTCCTATGGATATTGCTATGGTAACAAGCTAGCCTACTTTCCAAGCTCAGGAAGTATGACTATGATACTAAGTTAGATATAAGTAAGTACTCCATGTAGGAAAAGCAGAAAACTTGTTTCCACAAATAATGAATTCTACCTTACTCTATTATGAGCAAACAACTAAGTAGTAAAATGTCACAGGGCCTCATGACAATTAGTGGTATAATCTCAAAAACTGACCAGAGAAGCAAATCTCGACTTAGTTCTCACATCAGCTACATGAATTACTCAGATGATCACTAAATTCTTTAATTGTAATTTTGATTCAGTTGTTGTAATATGAATTGCAAAGTGTGCTAGAAACTTTCAAAACTTGGTTAAAATTTTAATTCCAAGACATGAGAATGGCTACCCATAGCCTGCAGGGAGAAGAAGGTATGTTAAAGTGAAGTATTTTTTGATCCCCTGTCTGACACAGGCTCATTTCTGCTGGTCTGCAAGACCTTTACACCACCTTCAGTAGTTGTGAATAAATTACAACCTTACTTAACAGCAGAGCTGTTCTTTCCCCAGAACTGTGAGGTGAAGATGCAGCTGTTAGACATTCACTACATGTTTGGAGATAATTTGTAGAGGGAAAGGTGTTGACCGAGATGTTTGAAATAAGCTTGTGCAGTGCATGATGTCTGATTGTTCAGAACTATTAGTACAAATTATAAAAATCTGTAGCTCAGGTTCAGCTGATATCACTGAGCAGCACCCTATAAAACTTGGATTACACACAAACCCACAGACCTGAGAAACACAAATGAATCTAAGCATAATCCTATACAGGACTCAAGTAAAGGTGGACATCCAACCCAAAGAACACAAATGAAGTGTCCTAGGCACTTTTACTCGGGGCTGTGTTTCCAAATGAGAGTGATTCCTGAAACATTCGTAAGGCATCCCAGTCCTAGTGCACAGTGGCAGATGAGTTTCTCAGGGGATACCCCGAGGGCTGGCAAATACACTCCTGTCATGCAGCTTTGGATCAAGACAGGTCTAGGAGGTCATCTCAGAACTCATACCAAGCACGTCTGAGGCTCTCAAGCCCTTTTAAGTAAAGTTTCCTGGATGTCTAAAGCTCTAAATGAATGTACACTCAGAAATGCTTTGAGTTCTCACATTTAGCACTCCTCCATTCAAACCTCTCAAGGACCTGCCAGCCCTGCCATGAGCACACTGAGCACTGACACACTTGAGTTTTACACACAGCAGTGACTCCAGGCACCCTCACTCAGGGGCAAAGCTGCATGGCTCCAGGTCTTGCCCCATCTTGTTCAGCAGCACTCTGGTGCCACACAGCAATGGCTAACTTTCTGAGGCATGACTGATTATACAACATCCTTGTCTTTACTTGAATTTGCAGTTCTTAGCCTCAACATAAAAGAAAACCTATTACAGGGAACAAAACAGGCAGTTCTATTGTGTAATGCAGTACAACAGTCAGATTTCTTGGCACAGATGTACCCGATTTACAATCCCAAAAAAACACGAGTGCACCATTGTTCAACCTAACACATTTTCTTGAAAGCAGCATTTGTATGTGATTTTTCTTGGTCTGTATCGGCTTCACTATTTACACCAAAACTCTTTAAGAGAAAGCAATTTAATATTTGAAACACAACTGAGGCAATGAAATGCCAACCACTGTAACTGTTGTGTGGGCTTTAAATATAAAATACGGTAATAGTTCTTAGGAAACTAGGTTGCATTTTATCCATTCTCATCAGACCATTACAGACACACAAAGCCTTCTTGTCTGCTACCCCACAACAGTGTAAGTTTGTTGGCAGACTGTTCTGGAGAAACATCCATTTCTCCAGCTAAAGGATTTTTTGAGCTCATGGTCATGTCCTGGCCCTTAACCCTAATGGACCAAGGACTTCATGGGTATGTCTGAATTAGTTAAGAATATACTTATGGTGAAAAATAACTTACAAACTCAATAAAAACAAGTATCTACCTCAAGCATCATCTATGGAAAAACATCTGCCCTCATGCAAATCTATGTAACTTGATGATTCCACATTATTAGTTTTCCTCACCTCCTCTTGCGGGTTAAAAACTGAATAGGATGCACAGAGAGAATTCACAGAATGCTGCTCAGGCTGCAGAGGGGAGTGGGGGTGTAGGCAGGCTGGTGTTGTACTTACATTGGGAATAATGACCACCTTATGCACAGACTGCACGAAAATTATGCGGCACTTCAGAGCCTGTTTCAAATATTTCAAAGACATCATTGTTTTGCTGACTCCTCCCTCAATCCCACTGTCCTCCAGCATTTTAATGAGATTAGGACATGACACAGGAAATTGCTGATGTGGATAAGTAGGTATCTCTCTTCCATCTCTAATGATAAAGATGTACTAAGTTTTTATTTCTTTTTACAAGTACTATTTATCTGAGCACTGAGACACAATGCCCAACTCCACCATATGCTTCTAAACAGTCATTTTTGAATTTTGGCACTGAAGCACAAATTCCTCGTGATCAATTATAGGATCCTGTGGATTCACCTACTCACACAGAAGCATATTAATTTTCTTCAATCTTTTATATAAAATACATGCACACACCATGTTGTTTCTGCCCCAACTGCTTCCTCTCCAATGGCTCAGTCTGTAAAGTGCCATAATTCAGTAATTCCGTTTGTTTATACTACACACTATTCCTTTGAAAATACACCAGAGGTTGTTAAACAACCTCTCAGTTTAAAAAAAATTAAAGAGATTATACCCAACTCAAAAGGTTTTGAGGGCAGTAACAGTAACATCCTTTGATTAATTAATTCCCTAAATCTGATACTGACCAAAAAATGCTGTTGACCTTAGAGGTGTTGAACCAGTTTTCAATTCTTCTGAAATTAGACTTGCTTGTACTGTGGTTTACATAAGGACTCCTTTTTAATTACTTGGTTTCTGTTCCAGTTATGAAATGCATTTGTTTTAAGTGAAATGTAATGCATTTACTTTAATTATTGATATTCTCATATGCTTACTCAGGGCACTTTTACCCAGATATTGTTGCAAAGCCTGGAAGCGTACAACGATAAGAGGGTTGTTACTTTTGTCAGTTTGGAGGAAAAATATCACTCAAGTCAGAAGCACTGAAAATTTCCATAGAATTTCTTACTTGCAAAGTTTGACTACACCACAGAAACTTGCATTTAAGTTTTGTTATAAATGAAGTGCCTCCAGTGAAGTCCTCCCAAACTATACTGATCATCCAGGTGTAGCTCCAGAAGGCCATCAGCTCAATACTACAACAGCTCTTGCACCTGCCTGTTTACTGAACTGGAAGAGAAAGAAATGCCAACAGTAGCTCTGGCTGCTTATGAGTGCAGATGATCAATGACAAATTCCATTACTAGCAGCAAAAACTAAAGACAAAGGAAGCGCCCAAGCTTCAGCAGCCCTGAATGCTAAAAGAAATCCCAAGCTGAAAACAGGAGAGTTTTCCAGCAACTAGGAAAGACAAAAAAATGATTTCTGCAAAGGCCTACTGCAGTACTATGCAATTCTTGTTCACTTGAACACAAGTTTCCAGCACCCTGAACCACAGCTCCTGTCCAGCCAGGGCACTCAGAACTCAGAGGAAATCACCCTACAGAACTCCACAGCCTTTCATGCTATTCCTTTCTTTCATATTGAAGCTATGAGAACTCAAGGATAAAAGCACAAAGATGAGTAAAACCACCATCACCATGACTATTACTGTAATGGATAAACATCTATTATTTGCAAGTGCACACAGTCAATACAAAGCATGCCCTCAGCTTGGAAGAGTTTAGCTTGGAAACTGCCCACAGCCAGCTTTATCACTTTGTCAGGTGCTCACAGAACAAGCAAATTCCTCCTATCCTGCCCTAGGTGCAGATAACGGCTCTGTTCTGATCTTTGTATCTTGAGCTACACTAACAGGTAAATGCTTCACATATCCTAGTTACAGAAATACATAGTCCAAAATTCAATTTCACTGTATGTAAAAGGTGAGACCCACCTTCTAGGCTTCCACCAGATGACATTGGCTTCTATGTTAACATAATCCTTTAGAAAAGCAGGAGGCTAAAGCCCCAAATATATCAAATTTACACAAGTAACAAAGAATGTTCAGAATATCAACTTAAGATTCTCTCTCAGCATTACCTCACACCCTGTGTGGTACAGGAATACAAACATACTTCCCTTCCAAAGATTGATTAACCTCAAACACCAAACTTTCCTAGATAAAAAACAGAAGTTGTTCTGCTATACAGAGGATTATGCTTGGAAGTGAAGCCTGTAGGGAAACCTGCAGGTTATGAAAAGTCAAGTTGAACAGTTTGCTACATTTACTGCTGGGGAACCTGATAGTAAGAGCTACCACCACTAGCTTACTGACTAATTTTACAAAGCATCATCAATCAAGGCAAACAGAAGGTGCCACAAGTATTAAATAAAAAAAAATTTAAAAAATTAAGAAAAAGGAAAATAAAACATTTTTTAAAAAATCTTTCTGAGGAAAATGCTTTGCTATAAACAATTCCAGGTCCCAAATAATGAGATCATGCCTTCACAATAAAAATTCAATAAATAAGTCAGTTCTTCCTAAGAGATAGTGTTCTAGTCAAGCAAAAAACCCTGTTACAGGGAAGAACTGCCAGCAGTACAAGTTATTTTAGCTGACATTACTTCAGAAAAAGCCCACCATTCACCATCTGCTCTGGCACAAATTCTGAATGCAAAGAAAGTTTCCAACATCACTGATGAAAAGAAAGCAGTCAAAATGAAGAAGTTTTTGTTTTGCTGTTAAAAAGAACAAGCATCTAGGACAGCTCACATTTCAGCAAGAACAAACACAAAACGTAAGTGCACATTTCATAAAAATAATTACGGAGAATTACAGAAAGGCAGAGTGTGAGTGTAGGGAATACAATACAATACAAAACAAAACAAAGTTTTACAAATGTTGTATGAGAAGCAGGTGGGCAACTCCAAACAGTGGATCACTTTACACTGCAGGTACGAGCAGTAAGTTTTAAGGGAATCTGACCACACTCCAGAAATACATTAATGGATGCAAACATCACAGAAAAAATGGAGGAGCCATCATGACAAGGAGATCAGTGGCATAAAAAAAAAGAAGCTTCCAAACAAGAGCATCCATGAGGAAATCAGAGGTCTGAAGTCTAAAGAGAGCCTCTAAACAAAAACTACCAAGCACTCCTCATTCCTTTGAAATGTGTGATGAGTTCCTACAGGGGTTATACCAGTACTATGAGGACAGCAGAGGAGATCATGCAGGTGGAATGAATTCCAATGCTATCCCCCACATTCCTATGATTTAGCCAATGAGTATAATGTACTTTCCCATTAAACACCTACAGAAATCAATTACTTTCCCATTTCCTCCCTAATTTTGTCTAGCATAAAAAAATATAAACAAACCACAAAAAACCTTGAGTAAAGGCAAAATATGAAACTTGCTAAGTGGCAGGAGATTGACTATTCTCCACAGAAATACCATCTGATATGAAGGGGTAGAACTGTGTGGTCCATCACTATGACAAAGTTTAGACAAAAACAGATGAACATAATTAACAGACTTATTTCTCCCCCATCTGAAACACAAAGCCAGGATGTCACTGCAATTTATGAATGAGCTAAATATTGAGGGCACCTTTTTAACAGTCTGGAAAATAAGGCTCCAAAAATTCCTCACCAGTTCTTTCTTAGACAAAAGCTGAATAACAGATGGAGTTTTAATACTTCTCATGACACCAGATGATGCTTTATGTGCAGTCATGCACTCTTAAATAGTTATTTCAAAAAATTGTGCTTTGTGTTAAAAACAGGTTTACTTGTAATTTAATATCTATTATATTTTCTTCCTAAATGGAAAAAAACAAGGACAGTTTAAAAACCTCAAAACCCTAGGCAATATGCTCAATACATGTGGTAGGACTCCTTGAACAAAAAGCCTTACTTATTTTTTACCTTAAAAAAAAAACCACATCTAATTTTTAGACTTACTGTATATCCCTTCACTTCTACAGATTTTACACTGATAAGATTAAAACATTTCAATATTTCTGCTTTACAATAATATTGCTTTTCTCCTTTTTCTTCTTCCTCCCCCCATAGCAATTTAAACAGAACCTATTTATTAACCTATTTCAAAACCCTACCCCTTGAAGCAGATAAAATATACCATAGAAACCTGGGTTTGGTATAAGAACACTGATTCTTCATAAAGCAGCTCAAAAATCATACAAAGTTTGAGAACAAATCTTCAGACATAACAAGTTATCATTTTTCTTCATCCAATCAATTTCTGAATTCCTCTACAAAATACACTATTTACTGTTAAGTAGATTTGTTCTTTAAATATTCCCTTCCATTTTGCTTTTAAAGTATCTTAAGAGGAGTTGGGAATGAAAGATTTGGGAAAGGACTTTTATCAAACAAAAAACCTTTGAATGCTTTTAAGAAGTTTCTGCTCAAAATCCAATTTTATGTTCAAATGAGAAGTGCAAAGTAGAAGCAGTGCATGGGTTTAAGAGAGTGTTTAGTGCTGTCTATTCATCACATTACACAGGTATGCAGCTGGCAAAAACCTTAATAAGGGCACTACAGCAGTATTCTGGCATCTATCATACTTACCAGCAGGTCAAAACAGCATTTATTTGAGAGCATTCAACTCACTTCCACAAAAACAGACAAACATTGGCCAAAGAAAGAAAAGGGAATTTGTCTGAGGGTCTTTCTCATCTGTGAATGCTTCAATTCCCACTGATAGCATAGTACAGCCATACAACAGAAGTATCCATCTCACCAGGCTAGAAAGCTTTAACAGTAATGCTGAAGTCTACCTCTTCCACTACCAAAAAACATTATTTCATTAAATGTAGAGTGAAAGACAGAGAATACTCCAAAACCTGGGTTTATTACTGCAGCTTTCTGAATATAGTTTTATCACTTATGATTATGATCAATTATGTCCCTTCCAGACACACCCAAGGTCAGCAAAAACCTGGGTATGTTAAGTATAACAGAAAAAGGCTGCACCTCAAGAAGCCTTGCCAGCACACATTTAACTTCAGACAAACAAAATCCCTGGGGCATAAACCTCTAGAACACGCAGATCAAATAAAACATATTTTGTCTTTTCATAGAGAAGAACTTGCACCAATTGTTACTCTAAGTGACCTTCCAGAGCCTAGACAAGATATCTCTAGCTCTAAACATATATTGCATATATGTTTACAACCATGTCTATGAAAGATATTTAAGCGAAGATGTTCCACTCACCGTTACAGACTTCAGAGTCATCCCATGGTAAGTGCCCATGGTGTCAATCTTAAAGCCTTCAGTTTCTGCAAAGAAAAAGAAGCCTCCTGTAAATCCTTGTGAACACAGCAGTGTCACGTCTAAATGGACAACAGTAGAGATCTCCCTCAAGTTATTTTGTTAAAGAACACATCTTGCTGCTGCTGCTGGTGGCTTAGGTTCTGTTCCCAGTCCAAAACCTGGGTCGTCACTAGGAAATCCACTTTCTTTAGAATGGAGGTCAGTTTGATATTGCTGCTTTCTCTAATCAGAGTGAGCTTTTCCTGCTGCATGGAATAACAGAAAGCACTTCAGAGAAAGACTGTAAACCTAAATCTTTCTGAGAATATATTACAACTTGCATGCAGTCTCAGAAATTCTCCTCACTACAAGATTGAGAAGCCCCATTCATATTCCCAAAATACATTAAAATGCAACCTATTCAACTTGTATTAATGGAAAAGTATACCTAAGAAACAGATTCACATGCCAACTATAAAAGCATGGCCATCTTCCTTGATTAATTCACTTCTGGAGTACTGAAGAATAACATTGTCATATGATAGAGAGAACAGAACCTGCATAAATACAAAATGCCAGACTAAAGGGTATAAAAAGGGGCGTTCTTGGGGTGGGTTTTTTAATTAGTTTTAATTAGATTGAATTTATGCTAAGTGCCAGAAGCCTCCAACTGCCCAATAACTAAACCTGATGTCAGTAGCCTATTTGCTTTTGAATACACCTTCCCTGTCCCCCTGTTCTCAGGCTTTAAGATCAAAGTAAGCACCTGAACAGTGAGTGCCACCACGACTCCAAAAGAAAACCTTTTTCCTTTTGTAAACTCTCTAGCCTCATGTACCTACCATCAACTTATCCCATCACCCAACCACCCAAACAATCCCTACCTAACATGGTATGATAATCACCACTCAAACCAAGATAAACCAGCATTTATCTACATCTAAGCAACTTTTGGGCTATGTCAACTAGATAAAGGTAAGGGATGTGCAGAAACAGCTACTTGGAACTGGTATGGTTTTATCATTTCTTACACCCCCTTCATTTTGTACACCAGCACAAAATCATGATAAATGAAGAAATAAGTTAGAATCAAACCATGGCTCCTACCCGCGTCAAAAAAAAAGTCCAAGAAAAATACTGAATTTTCAAAAGCTTGCTCTCATGGTGAGTAAATTAACTTAAACTGAAACCCAAATTTGAAAGCAATGTACATGTTCTGGGAAACATCTGTGGCTGCTCATCCTTTCTTCCTTAGACGAGGAAGATCATCAGGCACTCAAAGGAAACCAGGCAGAAAAGTTTCCCAGATTTAAGAACTCTCCAGTACCTTTAAAAAGATACACCAGATTTTGGAACTTATCATACTTGTCTCACCAGAGAGACAGCCATCCACTTACTGAACAGTTTGGGGTTTCACCTTTTCCCCCCTCATCCCCCAATAATGTCACCAGACCTGCCACCCACTACCAAGTCAAGATGCCCAGTGCCACTGACCATGGTTTTGTTTTTGTCACCTCAGTTCCAACTCTTCAGCTTCACTTCTCAAGGCCAGCCCTCCCCTTCTGCCAGATTAACATTACAGACATAATTCTGAGAAAGTAAAATGCAGGTACAGACATAAATTAATTTAGTCCTTTCTACTTTAACAAAAAAAAAAAAAAAAAAAACACAAAAAAACCAAAGAAAGTAGCCTAGCCTCTCTATATAACTTGATACTGCCTCCCTATATAAATTGATAGGCCTTCCCACTTTTCCTCTCAACCCCAAGATGTAACTATGCCTCGAGTCTTAGTTCAGAGGTCACACCACTGAACTTGAGCTGAGGATAGTCAAGAAGTGACTGCACAAACACTTCCATGGAGAATAGTTGGCTCTGTTACTACTGCCGTGGGGCAAGGAGCATGTTAACATTTCAGGTGGTGTTAGAAGCCTTGTGGAATACTTTGTAGAACTCCCTAAGTTGAAGGGATGCTTTTGCTGACTTGAAGTGAAACAAATCAGAGGTGTCTAACTTCGGCTGACTGTTGTTTGTGAGTCTCAGAACATCACCACCAGAAGAACCTTAATCCTTTCCAGACTGACCTATTATAGGTTCCTCATGCCTGCGACACAGTATTTCCAGCTACTTTGGTTAGATGTTCTTTCCAAAGAATACAGACACTCCACAGCAAGACCAGCACAGCACCATTCTTTGTTGTGTCTGGCCTGCTGCAGCTTCTTTGCTCTCAGCACAAATCCTGACTTTGTAATTGGTTCTCCATGTTCATTCCCTGTCTCCATCAGCATTGCAAAGGGAATAAAGCCCACAAAGCTAGCAGTACAATTAGAAAGTAAATCAAAGAAGAGAGAGGCACCTGGCAAGGAACAAATCTCTGCTCAACTGCCACTGGTTTCATCTTTTGCAAAGTCTTCCCACGTCTCTCATAAAATCTGTCCTGGTTCATGTAATGAGACATGAGAGCCTCAAACCACAGCTCTGGCACTCATCAGCTTCCTGCTCCCAGCCTTGTTTTGACCCTTCTTTCTAGCAGGGAAGTAAATAACTTCAATGAAGAGCCACTTGTTGCCTCCAGCAAACTCCAGTTTCCTGCCTGATCAATGTTCTCAGCAGCTACACAGGGGTCCCAGTACTATTTAGAAGCTACTCAGGTAGCAAATAAAAGAGTTCTGATAACTAGCAAATAATTGCATAGTAGCTTTCTGTACTAATTCAAATACAGGACATGTTACATGGTCAGTGCAGGTACCCACATACGTTATTGCAGCTCCTGCAGCCTCTACAAGAGCTACTGCAGGGCCCATGCTCTGCTGTCAGCAGTAGGGTGGGATCTATAGAAGAAACCCACCTCCCAACCTGCCCACCAGCTCTCCAATTTCCTGCCTCAGACTCTCAAGCAACTGCTGAATCAAGAGTTCAGCATCACCAGCTTCCAGAGGGCCACAGCAAACCCCCCTGAGGCAATAACAGCACTGACACATTTCTCAGAACACAGCTTTATTGATTCAATCCTCTCACATGCACCATGTGATACTGTACCTGTCAGCCAATCACTTCCTTTACACAAAATCATTGCCAGAAGCCAGAGCCCTGCCCCTTGCACATCTGTACCATTTTTTAAGGTCTCAGTAGTTTATACACTTGGGCACATCCAGCAGCACCCTCAGCTCCGCTCACTGTGCACAGCCTGCACAAAGCAGGAACAAATGTTTCCACGTCAGGGACTCCACAGTTCCAGCTTCATTCCCACTTCAAAAATTGCAGAGGGTGTCAGCCAGGTTAAAATGCTGTAAAAGATATTCAAGGACCAGGGTAGAAAGCAGAGGCACTTATTGCAGATCATTCTCCAAGGCCAGGGTCTGACCCCAGTACAGCTGCTCAAAAGCAGACCTGCAATCCAAGAGGAACCACGGGCCATAGTAAAGAGGAGAAGAACAGAGTTGGACTGCAATCCCCCGGGCATGTCCTCAGCCCTCATCAGCACAAATGCTCTGCCACACCCTCCAAGAACACAAAAGCAACGCCCCCTCCTCTCCCTCCCAAAGCAGCTCCAACCTGTGCTGCTGGCCATGCACCAGCAGTGACATGAAATGGTAATACTTGGCCAAGAATTAGTTTATAACTCCAGCTTCAATATCCCAGCTTCACTGGCAGTAATAGAAGCAGTTAAAATGATAAATCATCTACTAATAAAAGGGTGTTTAAGAAAAAAGAGCTTCATAAATAAAAGTACCATGATGGTAAGACTTTGGACCCTTGTTTTTAAGCTTGGAACTAGACACAGAAGAACTATTAAAGAACTTACTTGAGGGTCTTCAATACACTGGGAATTTCCAATATAATCACTAAAAAGTTATGACACACATTTCCTTTAGGCAAAGAGCAGTCTATATTAAATGCTTCAATCGCAGGTCTAACACTAGGACTACAGAATGCAAGCAAAGCTCAACAATAATTTTGTCATGAAAAACTGTACTGCAACCTTTTGTTTGCCAAATATAATCAATTTTAGAAATATATGGATTGTTAAAAACACCAACATCAAGAGATGCCTTAAAACTACATCTTGAGAGACTAAACACAATAACTAGAACTGAATAAACAACTCTAATGTTTCAAAAAGATAACCCATCACCGTGGGTTTTTCTTCTTCAGTCACTGCATGTATTATGGTCACAGGTTCTCAGTTCCATGACCCAAAGACTGGTAAAAGAACCATAAACATTTCCAGTGTGGTTCATCACAAGTTACCTTTCCAGCATCCCCACGCAGCAATGTGAGAGCCTTCCTGGAAATGAAAATATGCATCAAGCTTTTTGGACTGATAATATTCTCCATCAGCATTTGGGTGCAGTTCCATTTCCTTGCATGTAAGTATCAATGTTCAGAGGGCTTTCTGTTTGCTTAAAGCCACTGCTCCACATCCATCTAGGTCACTCTGCACTTTGATTCTGCACCTTCTGCAGCTCAAGTCATCCAATCCGGCTACAAACTTGAGCTCTGATACATTAACAAAAGAATAAAAGCTTGAAAGCTACTCAAATTAACCTGAATTTCTAGAAGGAAGTCAAGGGAAATAGAACAATGAGCATGTCTCAGACACTGAAGAGCTCAAGTTAAAGACTTGATTTGAACTGTGGATGAATAAGACTGAATAACCACTTCTTTTTTCAGCTGTATACTCTTTCAAGCCCCAGATAGCAACACTATGCAGACTGCCTGGAAATGATTCACTACCCCACTTCACAGTCCCAGTAATTTAATCCCTGACACCAAATTCTACATGAGAGTTTACTGAGCACTCCTTTACAGTACTGTACCCTAACAAGTAAAAGTTTTACACCTAAATTTCCAGTTCATATAGAATAGCTCTGTAATAATTTTACCAGTAATGAACACCAACATCTTAAGTTTCTCACAGTTAAAAACAATTTATGTGTGTTTTCCAGCACAGAAGTGAATGTACAGCGCTGAAAGTTTTTAAACTAGTTGATCACAGCAAGTCAGAAAATATAGACAGAACATATTCTCTTTTCAAATGTGCATCTCTTGCACACATTCTTTGTTAGGGAAAAAAAGAAAAAAAAGAAACATATAAATCTAAAAGCAAATGCAATAAATAAAAGTTTAACAGGTCAAACTAAGTCTGACCAGTAAAACTTCAGAACCTTCTATCTCCTGCTACCAATTCTACTCTCTCTATGTAAAAAGACATCACACAATTTAAAACAAAATAACTTAAAATAAGAAATGTTTTATAAAGAAACTTTCCTAGCAATGTACACAAGAGAGAAACAAAATGTTATGGTCCAGAGTCACCTCAAATATAATAACATCACAGACCTCTGTTCCCTGGGCTTAGCACCTTAGGACTGATTGAAAACCAAACTTCTGGGAAATGGCAGCTGTGTCTGAAAATCCAATAAAGTTATAAATAAAACATAAAATGACAATAGCAAGAAGTCAACAGCAAACTTTGTGGTAGGAAACACTTGAACACAGTCAAGAATATTCTTTTCACCACTACAGGCTGAAATCACACAGCAAGACTGATTTACACTAAATAGGACTGAATACTGCTGGAGGTTTTGGGGGCTTTTTGTTTTGTTTTGGGGACAGTAGTAACAATAGCAACAACTGGCTTCTACTATGTTGAAACTTTGAGAACAACAGGAACACTCCTGGAATAAGCCTTTAAGACCTAATCTTGGAGCAGCACAGGGAAACTTGACTTTGCCATCCATACTGAGAGATGCACTCAATGGGTCACAAAAATGTTACATCTTCAAGACTACCATCCCAGCACTACTGCACACTTTGAAATTACAGAACAAACAAGCATGTGAAAAAGATCTTCTGAGGTAAAGCCATCCAAGAAAATAGGGGAAAACCAAGGTATAGCATCCAAAAATATCTATCAATAACATGCATTTAAATATCAAACATTAGGGCATACAGGAGAGGACACAAAATAAGATCCTAAAGCATCAAATGGCATTTGAGGACAGGATTTTTAAATCCTGAAAAAGATTTTAAAATTATGTTTCTCGAGAAGGTATGAAGAACTGCAGTTTGAAAAAATATCCCCCATAGTAAAGATGCACATTAATAAAGTGTAAAAAAACCACTCAAGTGAGTAAAACAAAGGAAAGGAATAGGACTACCAAGGTGAAAGTAGAGGAAGTTCAGCACAGGATGGAGTTGAAGAGAAGATACCATCACTAACTGCCAGCATGAAAGAAACCAAAGCAACAGGAAGGAAACAGCACCCAAGGAAAGTGACTGCAAGCAGTTCACCTCCCCACCTCAAACACATTTGAGCAGTTGGGCAGGATGGGTACACTGCCAAGCAATATGTTCTTCCCCTTTTCATGTGGAAATACCCAGGATGTGCAATTCCTACTGCAAACAGCATTCTAATGCATCACAGAACTTGGAAGAATGTCAAAGGAAAGGTTTCTCTGTCCTGCCTGACCAAAGCTGCAGGAACAAGACCCTGCTGGACAAAAGGTGACCAAGCCCTGCCACTGGGCTGCTGAGGAGTTCCACTGACTGCACATGGAACTCACTGTTTGCTCCTCAAGAGCAGCACAATTACCACCCCCTCACACTGACTATTAAACCATTCTAGCAGCAAAGCCTGTCCCATCTGGTGTGAAAATTTTAAAGTTAGTCTACCAGAGAGGCATCCCGATACACTGCATCAGAAATAATGATCCATCACTAGGAGCAGAGAAATTTGGCTGCAACTCAACATTTTACTTAATGCATGTTAAAACTCCTAAATTTACTCTCTTAGCTCTACAAGCTTTGAATTTCTTATGCTAAGGATAAGACAGCTAATGGGAAAACTCTGTATTAAAGCACACGAATATTCAAAGAAAAACAGTTCACCTCTTTGCTGCCTAAACTTTAAATATTGTAGTATCATACAAAACTGAACATAGGCAATATGCCACAATCCTGCTGCAACTAGAAGAGGACTACTGTGAACCCTTCCTAGGATTTCAATACCTCTGAGGAAAGAGCAAACAGGTGAGAAGCAAAGAAAAAAGGCCTAGAGACATTGTCTTCGGCTTTGTTTCAATCTTCAGACAAATCCATCACTGTCCCCACTGCTCTAAGCATCACACACTCCTGCCTTCCACAATTTGTAGCCAGCCACAGACAGTCACAGAGGGCAAGGCGTGGAAACCTTTCAGAATGGCAGAAATCTGTAGGATTCAACTTTATCATAGGTGTTATTCATCATTACTAAATAAATATGGATACAATGGCATAAAGACGGCAAATTATTACCCTTTGAACTTAAATATCTTTCTTTTCCTTCAGAATTCTTTCCCTAAAGTCCCAATACTGCAACCTTTCCATAAACATGTGTAATTCCAAGTTCTTACTAGACTTATTTTAAATAACAGTTTAATGAAAAAAAATTATTTCATTTTTATTGATGACTATTTCTGCTTGTAGTCTCACTTCTACACTGAATATTTGGGAGCCACAGCTCCATTTTGAGGGCAACTAAATTAAAAAACCCATAAGTAATGAGTTCACTTGTGACAGAGCTCCAAGTGATGTGCATCGTTCAGTTTTAAGCAAATGACATTATCAGTGCATTAATGCCTAATTATGACAGGAAAACCACAAATTAAAAGTTAATAGTTTTACTATAGAATATCCTAGAAGTAAATGAGATCTTTGCTATTTTCTGAAGTTAATTTGAAGCCAAAGAAGATCACAAATATCTCTAGGTCCTCTCCTAAGAAATCCAGATGTTAATTACTAATGCTATGTAACTTCCATAAGTGATGTACAAATACCTTTCATAAGTCAGTCTCTTGTTTAAAACACCTTTTTTCCAGCACCACATTTTTATTTCCAGTGCTAGCCTACACTTAGCTATGTATTTTTTTAAATATCCCTAGAAACCTGAAATACAAAATTAACTTTGTGTGACTAAACCAAATATAAGTAACCAGACAATTAAGGCAGATAAAGACACTCTAGCAGGAAGTGTGACTGAGTTAGGCAGGTAGAATATGACCACATCACAAAAGAATCTTTCAGCTGGAACAATTGTTGCAGTCCAGTCAATCCCATTTCAGCATCAAGAGAAACCCCAACACCACATCCTCAGACTCACACCACACTGAAATGGGTCTTTCACCACTGCTAATTACAGACAATCGTTTTTTTCCCCTGTAAGTGATTTGATCACATCTCTGCTTTTTGCTCAGAAGTTTCTACATTAAGCTCACACCAATGAGCTGCTCCACAAACTCTTCTGGGTTCTTCTTTCCTGCCATGCAAAATTTGTTATTTCCTTGTTCCCTCCTGAACCACACACATGTGGTAAAAGTAAAGAAATCTACCCAACCTGTTCAGGACAGATGTTTTCTGCAGGGTTCCTGACCAGAACCTTGTCATTTTGGCAGCTAGGAGGACTCAGACCACCCCTGCACCTGAGCTTCCTATTGTAAAAGTGTCCACAATGAACTACAGGCTTTGGTACATTTGAACTGTTACACTTGACCATTCATTTCTTGCTCTACCTTTTTTTTTATTTCACACTGTCCAGTTTAGGTATTTACTACTTGGAAATCTTAACAGGAAATGGTATTAAAAGGAAAACTACTTGGCAGATAGATGAGTTTTGAAAGTTTAAGATAATAACAGAAGGAAACTGAGTAAGGACTAATAAAAACACTCATGGAAGGGTTGGTTTAGTTTTATATTTTTTGTTCCTTTCCCAAACTGCCTTGGCTTTTCTTGAAACAATTAATTCTTCATGGAAGTTGCTTTAGATTATTCTTCAGTGCTGAAAAAGCTACCAAACAGCCTGCTTTGGCTTTTTTCTCCACCCCACCATGCAACTGACAATAATCAGTAGTAAATAATACCAGTGCACTGAATTATAAGTATATGGAGGCCAATGGGGAACAGACTTCCAGAGGATATAATAATCTGACCAAATTTCCCATAGGAAGTTTCATACACAAACAAATACCCCCATAAACATAAAGGATGTATTCACATGTAAATGCATCTTGACAAAACTTTTTTTTTTCATTTAAATTATTTCAGAGATGAGTTGGTAACAGTTCTCCTAAACAAAAAAAATGGTAATAACTTGGACAAAGCCAAATATTCTAAAAAATGCAAGTTGAATTGTTCACCTAGAGTTTAAAATGGCATTTAGCAGCATATAAATCCCTGAAGCCAGAATAGAAAGCCATTAAAAACATTAAGCCCTTAAAAACATGGCAAGTTTCATTAAAGAGGAAAATTATTTTGTTTGAGAACTAGGAGAAAGAGGCAATTCAGAAGTGTAACAAAATTTGCATGACCTTCTGCAAGAAGCACAAAACCATCCAAGCACAACAACCACAAGATTGCAAAATAAAATCCCAGCAAGACATAAAAGTGAAGTTACTGAACTTGTGCTAAAAACAGGATAAAAAAAGCAATGGAGACAGGAGAAAAACTGCATTAGAATGACAAGTCATCACTCAAGTTCAATGTTCACCATGTTTTAAAACTGGTGAGAATTCTTCAATATTGTGGATTGTTTCCATCTCCTCTCCAGAAGGGAGCTTGTGTTTTGCACTGCTGTTCCCAGTTTGTTTTCTAATTTAAATAGACACAACAAGATAATATTTACTTGGAATTACTGGAGACAACTTTTAGAGTAACTCTGTTTGAGGATAGGGAATATATTACATATTATGCACCTGTCAGTTACCCTTGCAATTGTGCTTGTTTATTAATTGCACAGGACCCTCCCTAAACAATTTTTTCCCCAAGAAGTTCTGGTTTTAAGCCTTCAGTTTGCTTCCTAAGAGGTAGAAATAATTTTTACTGAATAATACTTATGGATTTTATTACTTGGAAAGCTATCTTGAGGCATAGTTACAGCTCTTTTTCTGTCTTTTCATAGATTTGTGAAATAATAGCAGAGAAAATCCCCTAATATGAACTTTATGACTTGTCAGTTTGGGTTCTCTTTTTTTTTTTTTTCTTTTGAAAAAAAACATTGCAATCAACTTACCCTCTTTGCCTTTAAATCTTTCCTGATCATATCTGTTGTAGGCAGCTGGAATAGGTTGCTTATTTCGCAAAGTGGGATCCTAAAACAAGTTAAATAACATTTGTAAACCATACTAAAAGGTACTTGATGGTTTTTTAATTTCATGAAGAGTTACTTATAACTACTCAACACTATAAAACCAGTTCATTTTCATAGGAGTTTCAATGCATTTGAAAACTTCTGATGTTTCCATTCAATATCCACTTAAAGTCATACAGAAATAGAGTTTAGTACTGAACGCAAAGAGAACAAACTGAGGCAAAACTAAAGTAACAAACAATAACAAACTACATGACTAAAGTATCTACTGAGTTTTTGTTAAATAATTAGCAAGGAAAAAACATCAACTGACAATTCATGACTAAGGCTTCAGCCACACAAAATTTCCCTTGGCAGCCTGATTAAGATAAAATTTTGCTAAATAAAATAAATAAAAAGTTTTGAGGGAAAAATGGCGTTCTGGGGAAAAAGTTTTTAAAAAGCACCAATCTAGAAGCACCCTCAATACCAACTCAAACCTTTCTGTGGATCGGTTTAGTTATGTATTCACACCTTTTCTAAGTGGGACATTTGAATAATGCCATGCACAATTTAAAAAATTCAGCACAAAGCAAATATTTACATGTTGGAATTCATCTTGCTATTTAAATTTAGTTCTTTGTTAAATGCAGTAGCAGCAAAACCAAAACACAGTATGATCCAACAGCTTTCAGAGCAGACTACCACCATGTGCAAAGATACATTAGGTTTAATAGAACACAACAGTAAACACCACAATTCTAAACAAATCCTGTCTAATACCTAGATAGAAGTAAACAATACAGCTTGAAGTTGGTCCTGATTTATCACAGGCAAAAGAAAGCTGGTTCGAGCTGTTCCCACTCATGAGTCATGCTCCAGATTCTTAAACATTTGCTACCCTATCTGTCAGAAAAGCAGCAAAACACTTCATTTGAAATGGCAGCATTCTCATCAAATACATTTTTTGCAAATAGATGCAGCATGTGGCTAATGCTTGATAGATGCAGAAGCTGGCACTAGCAGATTAATCTCTCAGCAACAAGAGCATATTGAACTAATTAAACTAATAAATTCAACTCTTTAAACACCAATAAATGCAACTTAAGAATGGCTGAGAAGTTATGCTTAAAAAAATGTGCATTTTTTGAAAGAAAACCAAAACAATTGTGTACGTAATACTGAGAAGACACTGTACTCTCACTTTTGGTGTCCCAGCCCTCGTGCTCAGCCGAACTCCGCTCTTACCGTCGGTGCTGTGTTTGGTGCAGGTCGCTGCTCAGGTGCTCTGCCTTCTTCTCTGGCTTTAACTGATTGAAGAATTGCAAAAATATTCTTGGCAAAGTTCTGAAAAAGATACCAGGTACCTGTGAACTTTACTGACAATCTGCATTGCAAATTACCATCCAGGTGGAATGGTTAACTTGGTTAACTTAGGTTTCACCAAAAACCAAAAGTGGTGCTCTGGTTTTCTCAATAGCTGATTTCTGACCCCTTTTCTGTGACAGGATCCAAATATTAACAGGGTTTTAAAGCACCGTTGCTACCCCCCTATTCTTCAAGGCCCACACCTGATAAATCTAACTGGCTTCATTACATCACAAGGCATATGAAACTCCTCTCAAAGCACTTGTAACCTATAAGGTACAGAGTTAAGTGTACACAATGTCTCTTACTAATGCCAATTTTCACTAATGGTTCATCAGCAAAAAAAAACCTTTTATCAGTTGGGGAAAACGGCTTTTTTTTTTTTTTACCGGTTCAGAATAATATAAAGTGTTCACAAAATGCTAACGCTGTTCAAGAGTATTGCATATTAACATTGAAGTGGTGTATCATGAAACAAATAGATGAATTACAAAACAAAGACTTCTGGGGTGAATTTTGTAGAAATTATTTAGAGAGTTGTACAACTGCAAAGCTCGCCTAAGCCTGCTCATTTGACCTCAGTGAACAGGTTGTAAATCCACTGCAAGCCACCAAGGGCAGGAACTGGAAAACCACCAGAAACCACTTACAAAGGCAAAGCCATGCCCTGAGCAAACCCAGTTCTTTTGACAACATCAGAAAGAACTCACACAAAACCGCATTTAAAGTTCTTTTTCAGTCAGAAAAATCCTGGGGAAAAAAAACTTTCAAGAGCTGCAAGCCATGCACATATCAATTATATGGGGACACTCCCAAACTGCAGCCTGGGCATCGTATCAATCACAACTCTTGTCACTGCTGTGCTTTATCACGCCCTGTCTAAGAAACAAGGCTACTCCATCTTGTGAAGCTCACAAGGAAGAACTAATTAACAACAGGAATGATGTTATACGAGTGATTATCCATGCAGAAGCCAAATCTCCCACTCACAAGGAAGTTACAACCAACATTCACATCCGTATTTTGCTCATAAAGCACACAATTAACATAGACTTAAAGGGAATTTGAACTTCAAATGATGAACTTTTAAAAGGCCTTTAAACATATGGGATTTCAATAGCCTTAAGTTGCACATCCTGGACCAAACTCACGTAAGAATCTTGTGGGTTTTTTTCTCCTATCTGCTGAAAACAAGCCACTAGCAAGCATGGAATCAGAAGTGATCTTGCTGATGTCTTTTTCCCACAGCATGAAAATGCAAGTCCCCCAGGGCCACAGCTAATGGCTGTTTGGAAGGGGAGAAAACCAGCAGTGTTTTAACAAGCACTCAAACCAACATCATCTTCTTGCTGGTCACTGGCTTGGTCAGGGATATGGGATTATATTACTGTGACAGAAAAATGATTGAGCAGTAAGTCCACTGCATGTACCTGCTGATTTGTTAAGCCCTGCAGAGTTGAAGACTGCTGAGTTTTCATAGTTCATCCCTTCAGAGATAAGAATATTAATATTCATTAGCTTCTGCCCTAGATTTAGTTAAACTTAATAATCAAGTGCAACATTTTTACTACCAAAAGATTCTGGTCTGGGGTACAGAGCAGAAGAGAAGAGGGGAAAAAAACCCAAATATCAAAATACTTGTTTCTCTACACAGAAGCTTTATCCCATGCCAACACAGTGACTAACATACACCAAATCAAGTTACTATCACTGGTGGTGATTTAATGCCAGGATATTTGTGGAGAAATCCCAGGGCCAGTCAGATCTGGCTACCCTGATGAGGAAGGCTTAATCAAGTCACATCACTAAATAAATTTCTTTTGCAATAAAAATACTTCCATCACAATATATCACAGTTTATTCTAAAAAATTGCAGTCTTTAATTTCTGTAGGTCACCTTAACCCTAATTCTCATTATCAAAGACTACTAGTCACTACAGCAGCTTTATCATGCTAGCAAAAAAAAAAAAAAAATTTTTTTTAATAGTGATCAAGGATAAACATTGGTTTTAGCTTCATTGAAAACAATCCTAGAAGAAAAAAAAAAAAAAGAAGAAAAGTATACTTCACCTCTATCATCTGACAAGAATAAAACCTGAAATCTAACATGTAAAACTAGAAGTATATACCCTGTTACATGGTATGGTTTACAGTGCTTAAAAAACTTTGTATATAATTTGTAACCAGTTCTCAACCAGATTTACACTCTAGCGTTTCACTGCAGAGAAAGGGGAGCCTAAGAAAAACCATACAAATTTTTAAAAACCCTTAGTTGAACTGACAGTAAGGATTTCTTGGACGTGCATCCCAGGAAAATCAAGAGCTGCAGAATGCTGTAAACATTGTCCAGACTTAGAGTAGGGCTGGAGAAGGAAGAATTGAGCCCCAACTACATTTCTTTACACATCTGCTTAATATGCTGAGACATACTGCTAAATCCTTTACAGCCATTGGCAGAGTGAAAGGCTGTGCCAAAAAGGCAATATTCATATCACAAGTTTTCAGTAATTCCTATATATGGCATGAGAAGAATGAAAACAGTATTGAGATAAAAGTACAGCAGAAATTAAAACACTGCTCATAAGGAACATGAAGTGATGAACTATATAAGAAAAAAATTTGCACATCTAAAATTAAAGCACACATTAAAATCTAGAATTCAAAGAAAAAAGTAAATAAAAATTATTTAAGGCATCACTCTCCTATGCCTCAGAACATGTATCTTCAATTTGCAAACTGTTCACCAGCTTGGATTTTCTCACCTCCCAGCTCTTGTAACTCACTCTGCAGGGACTCACAGTACCCCTCAAACTGTTCTCTGCACACTTTTGAGCTGGGCAAGTCATGCTGGGGAACACAACAAGCACACTGCCACACAGGAGACTGTGGATTAACCACCTGAACAAATAGGTGTCTGTGATCCTGCTTTCAGGACAATGGTAGTTTAAGAAATTCACACTACATTACTGGGATTTATATTGCTAAACAACTGAAAGCAGAGCACATGATGACTTTGTCAAGGTTCAGATTAGGGAGCCTATAAAAAAAAATGGTAAAATTGAACTTGTTGCTAACTGTCAGGGGGAAAAAGAAAAATCAGGCACTCCTTTCACAAAAAGTTAATTACATTTCTCTGTGTTGCCCTCAAAAAATTAACTGTGTATTACTGAAGCTGAACTCAAAACATAATTATGTCTACTGCCTGTATAGCTGTGGACTATGCTCCCTGTACAGCTCCCTGTATATTTGTAAACTACATGTTCAATAAAAAAAGTGCAGTTTTCACTTGCTCTATGTTATCTTCCCTAAATTTTTATAGCAAGAATATTATATGAAAAACAACTGAAACATTTAATATGAAATGCTAATTCAGAAGTGTGAAAGAGCAGCAAAACTGGAAAGATGAACACTGAAGATACAGTACAGCATAAAATCTCAAAAATCCCAGTCCCCTTGATACATAATCCTAGTTTATTTCTCCAATGAATGCAGCATATGGAAACACATAATTTTTTAATAGCTATGTTAGAGTAGTGTTTAAGGAATTACTTTATAGCTGACCTAAATATTCTTTCAGGACACATGCTGCTTTATTCTACAGATTTTTGGGTTGAATTCAAGGCACGTATAGACAAAACAAGATTTATTATTGCTCAATATAAATACAATTTTTAATATCTGGCCCATCCTTCCTTTACATGCAACATTCACAATGTTTGCAGTAGTGTCTGACAGCAATAAAAGAACCTGCCTAGATTTACAAAGGAAGCCAGTCCTGCATAAACTGGAGTTTGGGTACGCAGGCTGTCCCATGATGTTTGTGCACAGCCACTCCAAACCCACCCTCCTGCTCCTCCTGAAGGACTAATGAGGACACCAGTTGCTATCAGCCTGGCTTTACTTTTTCAATTTGCTATTAAAGTTTCACTACTGTGAATTTTAAGAAGATGAGACAATTCTGCCACCTAGAGTCCACACATAAAGATGCTTTTACAACCAATTTCTTTTAAAATACCCAAAATTTTACTCTCAGACCTCTCAGTTGTGTAAAGTGATTAAAATACTATTAGCCTTGCTTCAAAATTGTTTTTCCAGCAAAATTAAAATTACTGGAACTTCAATATAACTGTAGAATTAACCTCATCACAGGTGACTTCACTAGTAAGAATGGTCAAGAGTTGTCAGAACAAAAATATGAGAACTGAAAGTAACTGAAAATATTATTTACTTCAAATGCAGTAGTTACTGTGAAAAGGATCAAATCTATAAAGAAAATACATTAATTTACAAAATACAATAAGCAAGTACTAACTGCAATAGTAATACTTTTCAGGTAGTAACAACTCAAAATCATTACCACCACAAAGCTATATGTACAGATAAAAAAACCAAAACAGTTCTGCTCTTTAATACTTGTGTATAAGAATACAGAAGACCACAAAATAACATTCTGGAATAGTTCAGATGCTGTATTAGATAAATTTGCAGTTGTGGGTTACATCTGAGGTAAATGCCACATAGCAAGAAAATGCCAATCCCTCCAGCTAAGTCAACTATAAACTCCAATCATCCTATTCAGCTCTGGTCTTCTCTCACCATGCACACAAAAATACCCAGAAGCTGGGGGCAGCACAGTAGGGAAACACAAAGCAAGATTATCAAATTTAATACATAAAACTCACAGCCAAGAGCTATGAAAATAAATTGGAGCTTGAAGTCTATTCCCTTCTGTATTAACATCTTGTGTCATGGATAACAATACACTGGGCAACAAGTAACTTTCCCAAAGAAAAGTACAGATAACTAGTATATTACAACAGGGCTGCAATAACCAAAGATATAAAAGCTGAAAAACTATGAAAGCTTAAAAAAAAAGTTGTTTATTTAATCAAATTACTTGTTATACAGCATAAGATTTCCATGCTTTCAAAACAAAACTTAAGAACATGTGCTGGATAGCCCAGACTAAGTCTTTCACATATGAACATAAATATAAGGATTAAGGCAGGAAAACACTTTATTTTATTCAGTCTTATTTCACACCTTATTAGAAAGAAAAATATATAAATAAAAAAGCTCCAATTTAGAATATTTTCTGAAAAAATTGTATATATTAAGCAGGGAAAGTATCATTACCCAGACTGCAAGAAAATCAAATTCACCAGTCTGTAGCAGTGAAGCAACAGCAAGAAAAAAAAACAGACCACTGTACAACATTTCAACCTTGACCTTGTAAGTAATATCCACTTACAAAAAGATACAATTTCATTATGTAAAGGTTATGAAACTACAGAGACTCAGCTCCACCTAACTGTGATCCCATAAAAAGTCTCAACAGACTTTCCATTACAAACAGTTACCTGCAGAAAGAGCCCACATCCCATCATTGTTCGATTTTATGCACACCTAACTTCATTAGAAACACCTACATCCCAAAAGCCAGTTTCTCCTGTCCAACCTTCATAGTTCCACTTCAGTGCTTTTCCCTGTACTCTCTCCAGGCAGGCAGTCATGTGGAGACACCATATAGGTCACTGTAGACTCCCAGTGCCCAGCAATGTCTTCAAAAGATTTACACAAGGCTCAGGGAAGAGAAAACATTGACAGATATGCTAAAAGCTGAGAACTGCACCAAAGCAACAGCTGGGCCAGCTGCTCAGAGATGTGTACATGTGTCTGCCTGGACAATGCACCTACATCAGGAGTGTGCAGCTACTGTTCAGCTTGTCAGCTGAAGAGATTTAGAAAGGTTATGTGCTATAACCTTAAAGACTTCCCATATCTTTGACAGGCTGGATTATGTAATTTCCTTGCACAGAGGGTTAGAGTTCACTTGAGAAAATAGAATTCTAATATACTTGCAACAGTGAGAAAAGATAACTGAAGATTGCTGGCCAACATTTAAAGTTTTAGCAATGAACTGTAGCATTTTCCCAGGAACTGGGTCTGGCTGAGGTGGAGTTAATTCCATCCTAGCTTTCCTAGTAGGGTTGCACTGTGCCCTGGTTGCCAGAAAGGTGTTGGTAACAGCCCAGTGTTGTGGCTGCTGTTCAGCAATGCTTACCCAGCACCAAGGCAGCCTCCTCACCTGTCAGCTGGGACTGGGCTGGAGAGGACAGACAGCCAGGGCACCTGACTCCAGGGATATTCCCATCATAGGACATCTGCTCAGCAGATAAGACAGAAGCTAAGAGAAAGTAGGAGGAGGGGCATTTCTTGTTACATTTGTCTTCTGGAGCAACTGCTAAATGTACCCAAGCTCTGCTCCCCAGGAAGTGGCTGCAGATTTCCTGCTGATGGGAAGAGGAGAACACATCTTTTGTCCTCTTTGCTTCCCCACTCATCTTTTGTTTTTACTAAACTGCCTTGATCTTGACCCACACACTTGTTTGCATCTTATTTTCTCCCAGCCATCCTGCTGAGGAGGGAAGCAGCTTGGTGGGCACCTGTTATCCATCCAAACAAGGTTCAACCCACCACACTCTACAAAGAAAAGGATGAAAGATGTTCTTTAAAAAAAATAAACAACACATCTGAAATGCTCAGAGCTGCTTATATGAGAACACTGGCTCATTTCAAAAAGGAACAAAATTCACAAGGCCAGTATTAGTGCATTTCCAAGATTACAGCGTTCAGATTTCTCTACACACAAGCAAAGCATGTTCAACACAGCCCACCCAGTCACCTTGCTGCTTATCTAAGAAGTAGTTCTGAGCAATCTGGGAGATTAAAAATAAATAACAAACTATAAATCAAGTACACCAGCAGTCACAGACAAAAACATACTCTCCAAATACACCTGTGAATACTGAAACTCTTGCTTAGTCTACTTTAAGTTGTTCCCACAGGAAAAATTCAAGTGCCAAATACACTTACAGTAGAGATTAAATGAGGAGGGTTTTCCTTCCGAAAACATTGCTGTTGCCTGCTACAGAAGATTTTAAAAAGAAGAGGATTTTTAGGAAAGAAAAACTAGAGAAAGGATGTGAAAGGAAAGAATCAATTTCAGTATAAACACAGGTTCTTTCTTAGATGTTCAATGGTTTGTTTTACAAAACAGCCTCCCATGCATCTAAAAACATGCACACATCTGAAACCTCTGCAGAGCACTGATACAGAACTTAACATTTAAAACACTTATGTTAGTAAACAGTCTATGTATGGATTTGAAATTCTTCCTGAAATGAAATTCCCTTAAACAATATATACTGTCAAAGAGTCCTAAAATTAAGTTCCTATGAGAAAGGAAAAAGTCTTTATACTAAACAGATGCACTTTGTCTCTGAAAAGTGATGACATAAAAATGCCACATTATTCATAAAAATCTACAAGACTACACTACAGACTTGGGGAAAGCCAACAAATATTTAAAACACTCAGAGCAGGATGACTCATCTACTAGGAATTAAATCACTCACTTTCCAAAGAGGTAAAACTGCGTAATAATCATACAGAAAAGGATGGAAAAATAACATTTTAAACAAAACATAACAATAAGCAAGATAAATGCAAATGTAGAAATCTTAAAACCAAAAGAGGACAGGTGAACTGAAATGTCTGATTTTACAAACAATAGCAACCTCACAGAAATCAATAAAAAGACATCCAGGGATCATCTGATCAAAAGAGGGTAGCAGAGAGGCCATACAGATAAAGGACCTGTGTGATGTATTACAGAAATCTTAAGGTCAAATAAACTGGGAATGACACAGCTGCTGAGGCACCTCCTACAACAGGAATATCAATGCACTTAAATTACACAGTCTCATGAACAAAACAACAACAACAACAAAAAAAAAAAAACTCAGAGGTAGGAAAAAAAAAAATCTATCACTGTAATTTCAGCAAGGGAAGATTTGTGACAATGTAGATGCTGGCAACAAAAGCAACAGGTAAAAGGACAGAATGCCAACTATCATGAAAACTCTTTAAAATGTTAAAAAAGAACACTACATCACCAGAGACTTAAAAAACCCCCAGAACAGCTCTATAAAGTAAATTTCAGAATTGGCAAGTGTGTCCAAAAGTAGAAACAGTAAATGCTTCTGAAATACAGTTAATATTATTGGCATCTATGAAGAACTTGGAGGAGCATATTGCTAGAGGAATGAATATTTTCTTCAAACATATCAAAACCAGAGGAAGCCTGTCAGTAAGCTGAAAAGGTCAAGAGATTTTTATTTTTTTTGTACTGTGGCCTGATCTTCCTAGTGTTTCCTTCTTACTTGTTAAGCTGTTTCTGCATGTTAGTTTATTACAGAGAACACAGGGAAAACTTACACACACAGAAGTGTTTCTCTGTGGAAAAGAACTTTAGAAGCAGTCTTGGACTGAAGCAATTTTTGAAAAGAAACAATAAAATTTACATTTAGGAGTTGTCACTGTGTTACCATTCACCCAGGAGTTCCAAAGGAATTCCAACATTAAAAAGGCAATGCTGAAGTCAATTTTGGTTTTAAATACTCTAGGAGGGTTCAAGAGACTGCAGATAAACCCATACCAAGCAGAGCAGGAAAAATTACAATAAAAAGAATTATCAGGCACATCAGCAATTCAAGTATCATACAGAAGAGTCAAAACAGCATTTGCAGAGCAGTATCATGCTTCCTGATCAAAATGCTTAAAAGGAACTGGGGAGAAGGGAAGAAATTATTTGCCTGAGACAATGTATCTGAGTTTCTTCACAACTTTCAAGAAATTCTTCAAAAAGGTTCAGGGAAGAGGGGGCAGAAAGGGGGCAGAAAGGGGGCAGAAAGGGGGCAGAAAGGGGGCAGAAAGGGGGCAGAAAGGGGGCAGAAAGGGGGCAGAAAGGGGGCAGAAAGGGGGCAGAAAGGGGGCAGAAAGGGGGCAGAAAGGGGGCAGAAAGGGGGCAGAAAGGGGGCAGAAAGGGGGCAGAAAGGGGGCAGAAAGGGGGCAGAAGAAAAAACCCAAACCCAAAACACCAAAATCCCTCCCGACCAATATACAAATGAAAACCTGAGCTGTTCTGCAATAAATCACAGCCCTCAGTAACATGTGATGTTTCCCCATCTACTTACTCTCACTGCTACTTGTTGGAAAATATAAACATTAACACTCGGTGATTTCTGTCCAAGCTATCAAGAATGTTCCTGCAACCCTGCACAAACCGAAATAGAAGATTTGCTGTTATGCCCATACACCCATCATGCTGCTCACAGTAACTGCATGCTAGAGTCCAAGAACAGACTTCATCCCTTTTTTCTTGTCTTCCTCCCTGCGTCATGTTTGGTTAAAGTCACCACCTCATCTCACTACAGGGATACTACAACAAAAACATTCACCTCTTCCCTACTATCTTTGCAATTTCACTGGGAAGAAAACTAAAGTTAGGAATGCCATGAATGATTCACAAAAGGAAGAAGAGCTATGCAGATTTCTTCAGTACAAACCTTTCCAATGATTAAAACATCAAAGCTTTTACCAATTTATCAGCTGCTCAGCAGCAAGGCTGCTACAAATCTGACACTCAAAGAAGCAGCTCTCACTCTGTAGGTGGCATAGAGGGATGTGCCACATACCCAGTAATTACCCCACAATTCATTAATTAAATTATTTGACAACTAATGCCCTGGGACAATACTGGGAAGTTGAGAGCTATGTGAAATACTGTTAAAAATAAGATAAATGAAGACTGAGAGCTCATTTATTTCTAAACATTATTTTCCTGTGACAATACTTAAAAGAAGTAGTGAAGGCAAAGGAGGCAGTTTGACAATAACCTCAGGAAAACGGACCCTTGAAATCTTTTAGAAATTGACTTACTGCTTCCTTGAGAAATATAGTGCCAAGTAGCTCTGTAATAAAGAAAGCCTTACTGTCCAAAGAGAGCAAGCTGTCAGCTGTACTTGCAACCATGCTCAGATAGCACATAACCAAGTGCAGCTAAAAGTAGCATAAAGGGACAAAATCCTCTTCATGGCAACACTTTCTGGTTTTGTTCATTCCAGCATTTTTCCTCCTTACTTCTTTGGTGTTTTCCACAACGTAGAGGCCTTTGGACTTTCAGAGTACCTGCACTGCTCTTTCTATTACTCCCCACTTTGGTCTGTTTCCAATCCACAGGTACTTTCATGGAGCCCTCCCCACCGCAGGGTTCAAGCCACCTTTGGTTAAGAGGAATTAAGTGATTACTTAGTATCTTTTAAGTGGCTGAAGTAAGTAGTTGGAGAAACAATTTAGATTTACTGTAACGTGATAAGGACAAACTCTTTTTTCACTGTGCCAACAGCCCTGCAAGCCCACCATGACATGGAATGCTGAGCATAATTCCCCTGTCATCTCTGATCAACAAATTAGATACAGAAAATAAAACTGCAGTTTGCATAGGGATCATAAAACCCAGCTTCATATCCAGAGCATTACCTTGCCTGTGCTTTGTAAGATTGTAGTTCTTGTCCTCCATACTCTCTCCCTGCTGACAATATCTCTAGTTACATCCACTTCAGCATCAACAAAACTTCTTTGTTTAAGAGCAGTTATGTCATCATCCAGATCAGTTTTGATAGTGGATCTCTTCTTTGCCATGATTTTGGCTTTGATAGCAGCAATTTTTTCCACTGACATAGCTTCAGACAAGGACCTAAATGAACAAAAGTAACAGTAGAGACTGAATAATTGCACAAACAATTCTTCTGAAAGAATCTGTGAATGAGTAACTTCATCCTGCCAAAGTTTAAGGCTGTGCTATAAAACACAAAACAGTCACCTTATACATACACAAAATATTACATGGGCTTGGCACTGCTGTTTTGGCCATGTGAATTCAAGTTGTGACAAAAGTCCCACAGTACTAACACAAAGACCACCCAAAAATCCCAACTACACCAAACAAAAATGAAGAATCCAAATGAAAAGCATCAGGACCAACACCTTCATTTGTAACAACACCTGAATTTCAGTTCCCTGTTATTAATGGATTACAATTTTGTGTCCAGTCAACCCACTGCTCTGAGGCTTGCAAAGCATTACTCTAAATCTTGGCTGAGGTGCAGTTATGTGGACTTGGTACCTTGGAAGATGTGATACTTTCTAAGACCACACAGGCCAGCAAACAACAGATGGTGGTAACCTTGTCCACACTCATCTGGGTTTGAGAAAACTTACTCAAGTCCAAGAGTGCAACACCTATGTGTATTTGCTTTTAACTGCAAACATAGAATTGGGCTGTCAGAGGGCCCTACTGTTTTGCAGGTGAGCTGAAGAAAAAAAAAGATAAAGACTAAATTGCACAATACTAACTGTCCATACCGAATATTACATGGGGTTGTTTTTTTCTTTGAGAATACATGAAAAAAATAATGCAAATACTGGTTGTGAAACATTCTCTTTTATAACTATATTATCAGAAAGAGAACTTCTTTGTCTTGCTACTTGGTTCACAGCAGGGTCAAGCACTGATTTGAAACTTACTGCCTGTAAATATTTGGTCTTTTTTTCAAAGGGGTAGTCTTCTACATTCAGCATTAAAAGAACTGGTAACTAGAGAACACAAACTAATACAAACAACACTTGGTAATCCTCACTGCAGCACTGCAAAGTTGTGAGACACTCAAGGGAGCATCCAAATTATTAATTTATACAAAAACACATGTACTTTATGATTTTTTTTTATTCTTATGCCTTCAAATCATGCTTCAATCAGATTTTTTTCCTACAGTTTCCTTTTAAGTACACCTGTATAAGAGATAGGAAGAAGTAATTCGAAATACATATTTTTCATGTGGTTAGCTACAATTATGGATTTCAAAAATGCCTCAAATCTGTGCTGTTGTAAGTGTTTCAAGGTCTGACTCCTCAAACATTACTGAGAGTATCAAAGAGCTCCACTGACAGCTGCTGGGCAGAAGTAAAACTGGCTGCTTTGAACAGCACAAGAACTGCTCTCCATCCTGTAATTAAGCATTAGGCATAAGGAAAAGCAATCCCACCTGATCTGCTCTGTTTGCACGATGCCCTCTTTATGTCCTTCGAGCCGAGCTGCCAAGCGCTCCTTGTCGAGCCGCACACACTCTTCATCCTGGAAGGAACAGCCACGCCTAAGTTCTTGTGCATTCTCTTTTCAAATATAAATGCAGCTAGAATTAAAGCTGTTCAGAAGTATTTTCTTCACATTTGCAAGGACAATCTTTATTTCCAGTGATTTTTGATCTGGGCGCTAGCATTAAGTGCAGAGCTATTAGAAGTTTCCTCAAGAACCACAATTCTTCAAGTCTAACTTCTAATCTCTTCCAGTTCCCACGTGCATGAACAGAAGTACACCAAAGGACAGGTAACCCCATGGAATTCCTACAAAAACAGATAAACACCATAATTTACCTCCACCCCCAATTTGGATCGATGACAGTTATTGTCATTACCTCTATTCTTGGCTTCTTTGCTTCTGCTAATATTTCATCTGCTGCTCTTTTAACTACAAGAAAAGAAGGACATGAAAAATCTAAGATTGTAGTAGATTTTTATAAAATAAACCTCAAAGTTATTTTTTAGTTAAACTGTACCTTGAGTGGATCGTTGAAGACCAATTTCAAGTGGAGCACTTCTGTCTATGCTTGATGAGGTTGCTGCAGTCAAACAGAACATTCAGTTTAAATAGAAAATATTTGCAATAATATTTGGGAATGAAAAAAGAAGGACAAAAGATGAACTGCAACAATGGAAACTCTACATACTAAATAGCAAAGGTCAAACACTGGGACTGGAGTGGAATGGAGACATTCAGAACCTGACTGAACATACAATTAAATCATGTTGCTCAGGGTCTTTTGGCCTGTCTTTGAAAAGGGGATTGAACCAGGTGACCTCTTCTGGTCCATTCCAATATAAATTAATCAATGATTCTATGATCTCTATATACCACTCAGAAAAGAAAAGAGTCACAATGAGAAATCTTGACCTAGAATCAAGATCTACTGGTTTGTCTGGTTTGCTTTATTTAAAAAAAGACAATCTGATGATTCCTTATATATATATATATATATATAGTGAATTTACTCATCATATTACAGAAATCATCTCATATTCCAGGATACTTAAAGACCACCTATGAAACAGGGCATCTTACAAAGGTGATATTTCTGTTTTTCTCAGAGAAACCTCTTTTCTCTGACTATAGTTACAAAAAAATGAAAATCATGAAATGCTAGGCAAATCTGCCAGAGTGACAAAGTAGTGATTTAAAATATTTTATTGAACTGAAGATTTCATCCCACACATTTCTTGCATTCAAGATCAATGCACTACTGAAAGCTTCCCATACTCTAAAGAAGGAAAAAACACCTAAGCATTCTAATACATAATTATTAACCATAGTAGGTTAATAGCAATAGTTATGTTCACCTCTAAACATGTATGCTTAAGAACACAATTAAAAACACACAAAATAATAACTGAATGTGCCGGAAATTCTCAGAGTTAAGATGCCAACTGCCTACTGTTCATCCAGTCTTCCCCTCCTACCCCTCACTCTTGCCATGAATATGAAGCAGTAAAGAGCACTGTATGTCCAAGTCAAAAGAACACATTACTCACATGTTTCCCCATTTAGGTATGCAAGCAAGTCTTTCCTATCAGGTCTTCTTACCACAGGAATGTTTTCAGTCTGAAAAAACAGCAGATGTGACATTAAACTGTTCTTCCCTCACAGAGACTCTTGCTGAAGATTTTTCACTTTTACTGAAAACTACTCATTCACACAAAGACATGCCCACGTGTCCTGCCACCCAAGGAAGCTTAACTATCAAGTTTAAAGTGCAACCACATCCTAGAGGATGTTCAGCTACATAAAATTAAACATACAGCCTGCTACGAAACTGAAAGAGAGGGCAGCCTTTTTCCTCCTTCCCTTCAAACTTGCAAATAAGATTAAGAGCTAGCATTTATCACACACACACACACACACACACACACACTTCTCTGCCAGGACTCTGTGTTGATACATAGAAACCAAGTATCTCAATTGTATTGTTCCAACACAGCACTGCTGTCTCAGGTAACAATGAAGCACAAGGAAAGATGGAGAGTGGTCTAGTAGAAAGCAGTCAAATGCAAATCAAAAGGACTTTTTAAAAATTCCTGTACCTTTCTTTGTAGGGCTTAACCAGTAATTTTTTAAATTGGATTGCTAATTTCCAAGTCCACTCCAAAGCTGTTCTGTTTTTCTCCATTCTGTAGATCCCTGCCACCTACAGCACTAAAGGATCATCTAGATTGGGATCACTCCACACAACAGATGGACAAAAGAACTCCTGAAATAGTTTAATGCTGGAAACAACTATGTCCATAGAATATCAAGATAAATGCTGCCATTGCTGTTAATAATTGGTTGACAAACTCTTGCTGTAAACATAATTTGGTGGTTTGGAGTGATAGTCTGGTAGGAAGTGAATTGCCAAGAAAAACACTCCACCCTGACAGGACTTGTCATGTGATCCTTCTGCAGAGGTGATTGTTTTTAAACACTCACACACTTTGCTGCGTATCATTCTCGCTTTCCCCAGCCAAATTCATACGTGAGTGCTATTACCATTCCCTGAAAATAACTACACACATTCATTATCACAAGACAAAAAATCACACTTGGTATGGTCCACTTACTGCAGCACGACGGACATACACAGGATGGGAAAGGTGCACATTATTGAGCAGGAACAAGATAGAATCCAAAGTGTAGTATTCCCTGGGCTGGCCCTCTTTCCCAGTCCTGTAACACAGGAAAAAGATTGTAACATTTAACTTCTCCATCTGTCTCAAGCATACCCTCTTTTAGAAAAGGTCAATTTTCTTTCCAGATGACAGTTTAAAAAGCAAGCAGTTAATATTGCTATCAGGCTATTGCCAAACTAGTGAGCTCTCAATTGTGCTAAAAAATACAGGTGAGGGAGATGAGTTCTTGCAGCCCCTTTACTGAATGAATTATTTTAAAAGCAGTCCCAAAATAATCCAAAATAAGAGCTGGATGTGTTGCAAAATAAACAAGCAAGACATGGGAAATCACAAGTACACATTCCCCCTCATTCACACAATTTATTCTGATTATCAAAAGAACTGTCTATCCTATGTCAGACAGAAATAAAGTATTACATCATCTTCAGGTACAATAGACCAGACTTTTCAGCACTAGAGAAAGTGAGAACTTGGGATATATAAATTCCACAAAGTCTAGGGAGCAAAGGGCTCAAATGGTGCTGAAAGATTAAAATACGGAGTGACTACAAACTAATTGCACACAAAATCAGCAAAACCCTGAATGGTACAAAATCACAGTGAACTCCCATATTGAAGTCAGACCACATCAGAGCAACACAACAGCATCAAGTTCAATCTCAGCTTGTTTCAAAGATACAGCTTTTAAATCTAAAAGGAAACTTGTTCTGTGCAACTATTTACCAAAAACAAAACAAATAAAAAAAAACAACAACAAAATAAAAACCACACCAACCACCAAACAAGGTCAAATAAATCCCTGGCTCAGCTTGGCTCCATGCACATTGAACATAACTTCCCCCTTTCACACATTCACCCATTATGCTGTTACTACAAGATTTTGTAGGGGAAGCAATGCCTGTCCATGATTTTAAAAACCCTACTTCCTAAACACTCCAACTGCTCTGAGAAACAGACCTGGCAGTCAGGAAAGCAGCAAGAGCAGCAATTCCACTGCCCACCCCCCCACTTTGGGACTTGCCAAACCCCAGTTCCATGCAGGACAGGGCTCCTCCACACTGCCCAGTCCCTGTCCCCGACCAGCTGGCTCACCCTTAAAGCCTGTGGAAGTCACCAAAAAAACAGCTCAAAGCTATAAATTTAAGACTGGCAGAGAATTTTCAACAAACAGATTTCAGGAAGAAACCCTTCCATTAAAAGAGTTTTCCCTCCAAGTACAGTGCCTTTACTCATGGCTCATCATCAGCACCAGAACACAGGCAGAAGTGCCAACCTCACTGAGGGAAGAGAGAGGAAATAAAAAATACTCAGTCACAACTTTATGGAGCTTGAATGAGCCACACAAAAAATCTACTCAACCAACAGAAGTGTAATTCTGTTTTCTCAGTACTGTGGATTTAATGCCAGCGACTGCTTGCTTGTCATTACTTTTCTGACATTAGTCAAGAGTGCCCAATAACCTGTTCAGAACTTATTATTAGCAGTAAAGTTCAAAACCTCACCTTCACATTGAAGCCTGAGAAAACAAATACAAGAATAACATGCAGAGAAAAGGGATTCAGGATATGAAAACTGTAGAATAAAGGGAATAAAGGGTCTCTCTCTCCACTGTCCCTTCCTTCCAAAAACCTCGTCTGCAAGAGGTGGAGGGTGCCTGTACTTTTTGCTGCTCCAGAGGAAAGGGAATAGACACAGGATATTTTTTTCAGCTGCTAAAAAGCCAAAACTTGGCTTCACAACTACAGGCAGCCACCAGAACTGGATTCCTCAGCAAGGAATTGTTTGAATAAGCAGCAAAGCAGTAAGGATCTTTGATAAGGTGGTATCTAAACATTCTGGAAGCACTAGCAGAAACAAAAGCTTCCTCCACACAGGCTTGGCTCCGAAGCAAAGCCATGATGTCACATGATACAGTTGTCACTTCATTTTAAAACAAACACTTTAGACTGTCTTCGTTCAGAATAACTCATTATTTCTTTGAAGTGTGCCATATGCACTGAGCATGATAGAAATGTCCAGCTGGTCATCTACTCAAGCTTTAACAATATCTAGCAATAAATGACAAAAATATTAAAAAAAAACAAATACCGAACCATAATCTATTAATTGAAAAACTACAGTATTACAAAGCCACAGGCATTGCCAAAGCTCAGCAGGGCACAGCTGGTACTTCATCACTTCAACCACACACACAAGAATTCCCTGTGCTCATTATGGCTTTAAGAGAATGTTTTATTAGGAGGACAAGACATTGCACATTAATGGGAAATCATCAGATGGACAAGCAGTTCCACACACAAAGAAAACCTCAACCTAAACTGACATTTCAACATCAGTGTGTGCTCCTGCTAAATAAACAGAAAACTAAAAACAGGCACATGTGAAGGTAGCTTGCCTCATTCCATTTACAAACATCCAAAGTAGAGATAGAAATTAATTCTGTTATTTCCCACATTCAGTTATAGCATCGATTACTTAAGAAAAAAATTAAAATCTTAGAAGGCAGACCTCAACAAACCCAGTGACAATCATTAAAGCAAAAGTATAGGGAAGAGTTGCATCTCTTACAAAATAAACTCCAGCTTAAAAACTGAGAAAATGTTTATATAACAGGAGACAGCAAATTTCACCTGCTCGTTTTTTAACACCAGAAACCTACTTCTTTCTCATCCATTCACCCTCCAGCTGTGGGCACCAGGTATTCATTTTTAACAGCTTTATTTCCTCTAACCTTTTTCAAAGCCTTAAGTTTTACAGAGGTACTAAGGACCTGTGTCTCATCCACAAAACCAAGCAGAAATCTTCAAAAATAGAAGACAAAGCACACCGAGTATCACACAACTGACAATACCCAGGGCCAGCTCTCACTGTTTAAAAACTCAGCTGTATAACCAAGCCTCTTGACTAGGCAAACAAAGCAATGAATTTCTCTGGTAGATTGATTCCTTCCCTGGGTTTTGAAATGGATTCATTAATCACTCTTCAAGGCCCATAGGTCAAAACACACAAACCACTTCATCTCAGACCACCTAGCATTTTTCATGTGCCAGCAGCAGCATCCCTATAATTATAATCTGGAAACTAAACTGGATTAAAGTTGTTTCCCCCCCCACACACACACTTTTTTTTTGCTTTTTTTCCCTCCAGGTTACCTTTAACTTGGCTTGATTCCTCAGACCAATTCTCTGTTTGGATGACACTTGTGCCAGCAGAGGGAGAAGGCAATGCAGGGCACCACTGCTGACTTCTGCCAGCTAAGCTGCTCGAGGAGCCACAGCTAAATGTCTCATGGGACTACTTCTAATTCTAGCAGGGACAAATGCCAGTGCTGCTCTTCAGCCTGGCATTACTCTTTCCAGGCTGGAGATGCAATTACAGCAACCCTACTGTGGACACCTAAAACAGAACTCAAGGTTTGTTCTGTGAAAGACTAAGCTACCAACACCTGCTCAGTGCAAGCATAATTTAGATCCTGGCAAGTGACCCGAATATAAAATGGTTGGAAACTTGAAAGTTTTTGAAAATGTCCCTCCTGAGTGTGGCAATTACCTAAATTACCAGCTCCTAAAGTGTAGTGCTCAAGCTACTGAGCATGGCTTGCAGAACTGGTCTCATTTTTACAGTGTCTTCAATTTAAAGCTGAGACATGCAAAATGCCACAGTGGTTGACAAGAAATGCTGTGAAATGAGAGCAGTCTGATCCTATCAAAACTTCAGAATCCATTGATCTAAACCAAGCTTAACTAGCTCACCTCAAACAAACCAAAGAACAAAACCCCTCAAATTCTACCACACACGTATCCCAGGAGGTGAGCATGTGTGGCAGACCATGTGTGAGCATGTCACTCACAGCTCTGACAAGGAACTGCTGCTGTTGTACTCAGAGAATCCTCTGTTCACCCACGCATCCTTCTTGACCAGGAAGATAAAGCTGCCTGGGTGTACATAGCAAAGTTTGCTCTCCAGCTGCTTTTAGGCTTTTCGGCAGCAATTTCAGGTCTAATCCAAGCTCTCCTGAGCTCTAGGATAGGGCTGGTATATCAATTTCTTGTTCTCTGCAGAAGGGCAATGAAACTTGTTTGTCTACTTAACCACTACCTGCTACCACTTGGGAAAAGCAACTTGTAGCAAGGAAACCACCACAAGTGTCTACACACTGCCCAGCAAAAATACAGCCAAGACTTCTAACTGCTTATCCAAATATTTTTCTTCCTCTTCAGACTACATACCAGTACCCTCCACTCAGCCAGGAAGCAAAAATAACTCCACAAATTAGTTTCTGAAAGCTTGAAACAGTTAATGAAAAAGCATGTTTCTAGTAATATATAAGGTACAAAGGAAAATCAGCTACAAAAAGTCCACCTACAACTCAAGACAAGCAAGTAAGCTTATTTCCTTTCTCTCTCTCAATCTCAGGCTAATAAAAGTCATATCATAATTATGAGAAAAAAAAAATTCTGGTCAGACTCAACTACAAGTTCAGGGGTTTTTGAGAAATCTGCAGGTACTTTTGATTTTCCACAAAGGTTCCTCTTTGATCAATGCCTGAGCTTTAACAAAAGGCATTTTTCCCTCTTAAGTTTGAAAAGATTCATTGGAACCCCTCTAGTGAGGACATCAAGAAACAAGCAGCTGCTAAATTCTAAGAAAAAGTGAATTAAAAACTCCTTTGCAATGCAAGCAATCCATACTATAGTAGGAAACTCAACAGGTAAAAACCCTCATTTTCTAGAAGCTTTCTAAAAGCAGGCATTTTATCTAATACAATCATTTAAGCGACATAAACACACTCTCTATACTCGTTTATTATGATAAGAACAACTAGGAAACAGCCTGCACTAGGTCCTGCCCAGGAAGAGGCCTCAGGTGGGGGCAGAGCACCTGCACAGCTCATCAGAGGGAGCGTCGGTCTGGACCTCGCCGGCTTTGTTCTGGTGCAGCAAAGCTCCAGGAGACGAGAACTACCCCCGACAATGCAAGGCAGTAGAATCACAGACTATGCCGAGTGGGAAGGGACCCATCAAGATCACCCCTTGCAGCTCCTGGCCCCGTGCAGAGCACCCGAAGAATCCTACGACGTGCCTGAGAGCGCTGTCCGGACGATGTAACGCCTCTTTTTCGCTAAACACCCGAAAAAAACTTGGCAGAAGCTGCCTCCAGCCATTTCATTGCATGAGTCTGCAGGACGCGACCCCGCCGGGCGGCACGGACAGGAGCGCCGAGAGCCGAGGAACGGCCCGGCCCCGGTTCCGCGGCTCTCCTGGCCCAGGGCAGGACCTGGGAACGTTCCCGAAGGGAGCGGCGAGCGCTCCCTGCCCGGCCGGGCTGCCAGCGGACAGGAATCGCCCACGGGACACCCGGGCAGGGCGCCGGGGCCCCGAGGCCCTGCGGGAGGCGGCACCACCCCGCCCGACCGCGACCGCCTCGCTCCCTGCAGGGCGCCGGGGGGGGACAAGAACGGCGGGATCCCCTTCCCCGCTGCCCGGGCGCAACTTCGGGGCAACTTCTCCCCCCGCCCGCCCCTTTCCCGGCCCCGTCGCTCACCCCCAGATGACATAGTTGGTCTTGACGTTCTTGGGCCAGGAGAACTCCCCGAAGATCACCTCGTCGCCCTTGACCACGATCTCCTTCTTCTGCGTGTTGTACTGCCGCAGCACGCTCAGTACGTCCGCCATCTTCGCCCGGCCGCCACCGCTCCGGCCGCCGCCGCCGCCCGCCGCAGGACCCCGCCGGCGCGCCCCGGGCTGCCCGCCGCGAATGCCTGAGCCAAAGCCGCCGCGCCGCCTACAAGGGGCGACGCCGGACGCGTTGCCACGGGAGCGACGCGGGCCCGCCCCGGGGGGGCGGTGCCGGCGGGGCGGGAGGCCACGCCCCCTTTGCCCTCAGGGCTGCCGCGGCCCTGCTGCCGCCCTCATGGCGGGGCGGGGCGTGCGGGTGTAGCTTTGTGCGTCCCGAGCGCGCCCAGCTGTCTTGTGTTGTGTGTGAAAATAGGGCCTTTACACGCGACCACTGCCTGAGTTTATCGGCGCTGCTTCTCTTCTCTGGAGCTTTGATGCTCCCGGGTGTCAGCCGAGTCACGACGCGGGGCTGCGCTGGTTGGTTTGGGTGGAGTTTTACTGGTTCTTAAGAGGTTTTAGAGGGTGCTGGAAGGGGGTTGGTGGTGCTAAGGGGGTTTTATGGGGTGCTGGGATAGATTTAGGGGTGCTAATGGAGTTTTACAGGGTGCTGGGAAGGATTTGTGAATGCTAAAGCACAACTAAAAAGGGTTTCAGGGGTGTTGAGGTTTGAAGGGGGATCGGGGATGCTAGGACGATATGTGGCACATTGGGAGGAGTTTTAGTGGGGCTAAAGAGGTTTTGGAGGGTGCTCAAAGAGGTTTGGGGTGCAAATGGGGCTTTAGAGTGTGCTGGAAGGGGTCTAAGAGAGCTAAAATGGATTTGGGGGTGCTGAGGAGGTTTGAGAGGGATTGGTGGAGCTGGGATGGTTTATGGTGTACTAGGAGTGGTTTTAGTGACACTGAAGTTTTAAAGGGCCCTGAGAGGGATTTGAGGTTGATAAGAGGGTTTTATGTCATTACAGCCCTGCAGCACATGCTTGATATCAGCTGGGACAGCATGATCACAGGAATATCTCAAGAAAACAGTGTGAAAGGACCAGAGGGAACAGCAGGAAGCAGTATCAGTGAAGTTTATGCTGGACATCAGGAAAAGGTTCTTCACCTAGAGGGTGGTCAGGCTCCCCCAGGGCAGTGGTCATGGTCCCTAGCCTGCCAGAAGTTTTTGGGCAGAGTTTTCAGACACATGGTGGGATTATTGGGATGTCCTGTGCAGGGACACGAGTTGGGCTCGATGACCCTTGAGGGTCCTTTCCAATCCAGGATATTCTGTGACTCTGTGATTCTCTCAGATACTGTGTGTGCATCTCACTCTGCAGGCTGGAGAGAAAACTCCTGTATCCTGGATAGAAGCTGGGTTTTAAAAAGATAGAAAAGCTTCTGCTTTATCAATCACCAAAATGTCCTTTAATTCTGATAGAAATAAGCCATCAAAAGACCATAGAAAAAAAAAAAAGGTCATTAGGAAAATGTTGCCTGTAAATCTGAAGAAGGATAAACAGTAATGCCATGGAGGACATCCTACATTACCCTGCAGAATTTGGGATCTGAGAGCTCAGTTTGCTCTGTTTGCTCACTTGAGCAATAGCACAGCTGCAGCTGGCACATGCTCTCTCCATGTTCCAGGTTAATTTCTTCTGCTGAAACACATAAAAATTGGGAGCATAGCATTCCCAGCAGAACCAAACAAACTGGTACCCCCTGGGAAATATTGATTGCAGGATTTGAGGCCCCAAAGCAAGCTGTCATCATGACTTATTCTAACCTTTGATGCTCATAATTTTCTTAATACTCTCCAACACTGACAGAAAACATTCTTCCATCTTAAATTTGCAAAAGGCAGAATTTCATTTTTCTTCTTGTAAGTAGCATGTGCTGAGACTGACAAAACAGACTAAAAGCCAACAGCCTAAAGAATTCCCTGTTTCAATATGTGAGTGATATTCCCATCTGTGTCAGAACAACTAGGCATGCAGAGCACTAGAAGTGTATTCAAAACATTTCAGATATGGTATTGAAATAGTCTAGCACACAAATATGACTGCAATACCCAGTAAGATGATGAATTATACCAGTCACTGCCAAAATTTATTTGTCAATGAGTATAGAGTAATATTTATGTGTTTAGAAGACAAAGTCATAATGAATAAATATCATTTCCTGAACTGGATTTGGAATTACTACTGGAGCTACAGCTCATGAAAATTGGAGCAGGACTTGAAGTGCTTCCAGCAGGTCAAGTCCCATTTCCATGCCTCATCCCAAAAGCTCCAGTATCCCCTAAACCAATGCTGCCTCTTCAGAAACACATCCTGTACATCTGCTGCACTACAAGTAATAGTTCTTTTCAGTGAGACACACGGTCACTGCATTGCAATGACACCAAAAAGCCCCTCATTTCAATTCTGCTCCATTCTGCTGCTCAGGGAGCAGGGAATGGTGCAGTGCACAGTCAGCTGCACACACTGCTGCGAAGAGATTTATTTTCAGGTTTCCAGAAAATGTTACAGTTCTGGTTTCCTTTCTCATTTAAGGCTGCATTCACTGGGGAGACCACTGAAAAAGAAAACTGAGCAAGAAGGAGCGTGTGCATTGGCAGTAGTCCAGCAGGGACAAGCTGCCTGCACCTTTAGGAGCAGGATCCCTGTGGGAGCTCAGTGTGCTGCTCAGGGAGGAGGGAGCAAAGCAGGGAGCAGCACGGAGCGAGTTTGTCTCGCCCTGCTGAAATCATGCAGATATGAAACAAAGGATGGAGTGGCACAGAGGTGCTGTGGTCATGCTCTGGCAGGAACAATGCAGGTAACAGGAACTAAGCCGAAGGAATGACCCAAACAATGACCCAGCTTTGTGTCAGTAACCCCCTTATATGCTCATGACTAAAATCAAACTCCACTTAAGCGTGAAATTATGTCAGCCATAACTTTACCTGCTCCTGTCACTCACTGAAAGCAATATAAATACAGCTTTGGTGGTAAGGGAGGTCAGAGGAGACTCCATCTCTGTATCCTGGCACTGTCAGAGGGCCCTACCTATCTCCTCCCCACAGGGACACCTACTGGGTAAGACTCCAGCACTCGGCTATACTGGTGCTTGCTCAGGAAATTCAGAAAGTCAGATCAGTGTTTGTGATCATACTTTTAGTGCTGCTTTGGCATCTCCCAGCTGAACGAGCTTGTGGCTGGCTGTATTGTTCATATTTCATGTGTTCACACACAATTCTGCACACAGGGTACTCGCCACCAGCGCAGAACCACAAGTGGGCTGGGCTGGAGGAAACTCCAAAGATCATCTCTTTCCAGTGCCACACCAGCTCTGCACGTCTGCTGCCAAACTGGCCACAGCTCAGAAGCTAAACCCAGCTGTCCCAGCCCCTCTGATATCTGAGGAGCAGCTGGAATGCCAGGGGGGTGATTTTCTGCCAAATTTAATGCAATAGATATAGTGCGTTTACTCTTAATGAGACACTTTCATTACAAGTTTTAACTGGGAGTTTAAAAAACAGTTCCCACAGTTTGCTATGGGGATCATAGTGACATTATTAACCAGCATTTATGTAATTGAATCAGGATTTGATATGAAACTATTTCCATGTGGCATTAGATACCTGAGAGTTTATCAGTTTTATCACAGAAGATTAGGCTACAATATCATTATCTGAAATGAGCAAGCAAGTTACCATTTCATAAAATGAAAGTATATGACATGGGTACAATGTTTCAATTGCATTTTCTCCCTACTTTAACAGGCTATACTGATGTTTTATAGGAAAGCAAAATTAAGCCACAAATATATAATTTTACATCATAGATAAGTTCATTTAAGATTAGTCAGCATCCAGAAAGATGACACAAGGATACATCACACATGAACACATATTCCCATTTTTATAGCTACATGTGAGCAAGACCAAACCAGTACACCACACTGCATTTCCTTGCAGTATTTTTTAAAACATAGGGCTGAGCACTGAACAGTGCTCCAGAGCACAATTTACCCTCTCCACTAAGAGTGGGATAGAAAAATTTCTCTACTACTGAGATATTTGTACAGACCCGAGAGGGAACACTCAGAGAGTATTCCACAGGAGTACTCTGCTAAGGACACGTATTTGACCAGGCTCCACAGCAAGGTATGTGGGGGTGAATAAACAGAATATTGTTGAACAGCTTTTATTGGGCAGACTGAGGAAATAAAAAAAACCTCTCCACATAAAGTAAAACCTCTTTTTTTTTTTTTCCCCAGGAGCCACTAAAAACATTCCACACATTACATGATTAGCCAGCTGCACAAACACAATTTCCCAGGTACCAGGAGGAGTTCTCCATCGGCAAGGCAGGAAAGAAACGTGAGGAAGAAGAGGCAACAGAAACGGGGACGGAGAAGATTTAAAGTAAGTTTTACATTGGACGAAGCAAAGGCACCACCAAAACTCCCACATCTGGAAGTCAGCCGGGCAGGAGGCCATATCTCTCCGATTTCCCCCACACCAGGGGCGGATCTGGGGCCTCTGGGAAATTCAGCCCTTCTTTAGGCCTCTCTAGACCCCTATCCTGGGAAATCCAGCCCCACTCTACACCTCTCCAGGGAGGAAAGCTGCACCATCCCATGCTGTCCCTGTGCCGTCCCTATGCTGTCCCTGTGCCGTCCCTGTGCCGTCCCTGTACCGTCCCTGTACCGTCCCTGTACTGTCCCTATGCTGTCCCTATGCTGTCCCTGTGCCGTCCCTGTGCCGTTCCTGTACCGTCCCTGTACTGTCCCTATGCTGTCCCTGTGCCGTCCCTGTGCCGTTCCTGTACTGTCCCTGTACTGTCCCTATGCTGTTCCTGTACCGTCCCTGTGCCGCTCGCGCTCCGGCCGCACCGGCAGCACGAGGGGCAGCCCCGGGAGGCGGTGCGGGGGGGCCTGAGACGAGCTGTGCCGGACCGCCGTGAGGACTGCGGGGAAGCGCCGCCCCTTCCTGCTGGCGCCATGGCCCTGCAGGGGGCGCTGCGCCGGCTGGCGGCGGCTTGGGGGGGGCGGTAAGGGCGGGCCGGGGGCGCCGGGCCGGGATAGGGATCGGGGCTGGGAATGGGACGGGGATAAGGACCGGGATCGGGACCTGGACTGGGAGTGGGGCCCGGACACGGTCTGGAGCAGGGAACTGGGACAGGGATAAGGATCGGGATCGGGACACGGATAGAGATAGCGATCGGGACCGGGATCGGGACCGGGGTCGGGAACGAACAAGGAGAGAGTCTGGAACAGGGCCCGGGCCCGGGACCGGAATGAGGACCGGGAGAGCGACCGCGTTCGGGATGAGGCTGAGGACGGGACGGAGCGGGCGGGGTGCCGTGTGTCCCGGCACAGGACGGGGCAGGGAGCGCGGTGCCGCTGCCGCGGGCGGGGTGGCGGGGTGGCAGGTGAGTGTTTGTGTGTGTGGCTGTGGCTGTGCCTGTCACCGGCGGCGCGGAGCGTTTGCGTTTCCCTGTAACGGCCCCGCCGCGCTGCTCCCGTCCCTGCGGGCACCCAAGGAGCTGCGGGGATGCAGGTGTTGCGGCTCGAGTGAACTTGCGTGGAGAACTCAGTTAAATATCGAAACAGAACAGGGCAATGTGGCGTTTCTTTGAAAGCTCGAATATCTGACTGTCATTTCTTTTTAGTTCTAGAATGGGGAACAGCCAGACTGCTTCTGTAGGATTGTCTAATGATGCTGCTGTGAATCAAATACAGGTAGCTTTATTTATGTTGCTTTTACTGATTTTCAGCATTTATAAAAGCCAGTTACTGCAAACCTTTTCTTAATTATACAAAGAAATAGCGTAAATAGTTCTGCCTGTTGAACATGTTCCTATGTTTATTACGGTTATCAAGCCGTGCTGGCAGTTTTGTTTATCCACAGCCCTGGAACCCGATCTTCCTAGGCTACACACATTCTATGTTTTTTTCAGACCTCCACTCAAATACATTTCTGCTGTCAACATTGGGGAGAGAAGCTTAAATTACTTATTTTTAAATTACTGATATCAAGTACAGTTACATATTTTAAAGGATTGTGTTGGGGTTTTTTTGTTTGTTTGGGTTTTTTTAAAATAAATTTACTGATAGTAAATGATAGCCTGAAATCCCCTTGAATTTACAGCAAGGTGATATGGGTGTATCTTTCACCCACTGCTTTTGGTCACTCTGCTTGGCACGGGCACATCCCAAGTGCCTTACAGAGAAAACTGTCCTAAACAATTTAGGGGGATGCAGGGAATTGGGCAGACTGCAGAGCAGAATTGTACCACACACTCCTCCATCCTTGTGCTCAGTTTGGAGCCAGGTGCAGGTCAAACCTGCCTTCAGAGGTTTTCCTGTTTGCTACTCTAGCAGCAGGTTTTTAACTTGTGCATTACTTTTATGGCTGTTCAGTAGTGTTCAAAGTGTATGGGCTCAGAGCTCGCTGACTTTTAACTTTCTTTTGAGCACTCAGGACATTATTTCACACAACTGTGTGGTGATTTTCTCTAAAACAACATGCCCATACTGCAAAATGGCAAAAAACCTGTTTGAGGATTTGGATGTGAATTACACAGCTGTGGAACTGGACATAAATACAAACGGAAGGCAGCTCCAAGACGTTCTGGAACAGATGACTGGTGGCAGAACAGTGAGTATATTCTCTTATATGTAACAAGTAACAGCTTGGGATACACACATCACTCTTGGGCTATATCCATAGCAAGTCCTTAATTGTTTTCTGACACTTAAATTTGGGATACAAACTCCTAAATTAAATACTGCAGGAAGGTTCTGTCTCTTCTTCTAGAACGCCTCTGGCTATCCCTCAGAGGTGATCTTTGCCATACTGCCACTGAATTAATTGAAGTATCAAAGCCATTTTTCATTTGTATATTTAAACCATTGTGTTTAACACTTGTATATTATTTTATATAGTCTCACTTGATGCAATTACTGGAATTTATTACAATCACCCACACAGTGACTTCATCCCAATTTTGAGGGGCATGTGAAGTTTCCCATCTCTGTAAATATTCTGGAGAAGTATGCATTGTACACTAATATTGCACACACATGTAGAACACAATAATTGTGTGTACTGGAGCCCACATGGGCTTGCTTGCATGTTTACCTTTTTTCCAAGAAGTAACTAATGCAACTTTTGTTTTCTTTATAGGTCCCAAGAGTGTTTATCAATGGGACTTGTGTTGGAGGTGCAACAGATACTCAAAAGCTTCATGAGGAAGGCAAACTGCTTCCTTTAATTCATCAGTGCCAAATGAAAGCAAATTACTGAGCAACCATCTCTAGCTGAGCTTTGTCTTCCTTTGTATGAACAGAATTTCAGATGAATTCAGAAGATCACAGACACACGGCACAAGCTGCACTCAACAACCTCGAACCATGGCTTTCTGAATTACAAATCATTCTGACAGACTTTATGGACTTGGTGAATTACTTGGTGTCCTTGCCTCAGCTTTCCCACAACCCAGGTGGTCACTAGCAAACATGATGTAACTCTTGGGGTTCTTAGTGAGACAGTGATGTCATTTCACAGTGATGACATTCTGCTGCAAGAAGTCCTGTGGGTCTGCAATAATCCTGTGGGTTTTGCTGCCCATTGATTTACTTTCTAGCTTTGTCTCAATAAATTGTCAGTTTAATTTAATGGTTTCTTTAAATATAATTCTTCTCTGTCAAACTGAAGTGTAAAGCAAGTCCAGTTTTATAGTGATATTGGTGTGTGCATGTCTGCCTCTCTTGTGGCATTCCAGTGCCTGATCACCCAGCTCCCAAATTGTGTGTCCAATGGAACAGAAAAGGGAATAAAGATTCTGGCAGCTTTAGAGAGTGACAGCTTTCATCTTTACTGTGCACTGGGAGGTATCAGTCTGTACTCCATTCAGGAATGTCTTCCAGGTGGCCCAGGCAGCTCAGGCACTCAGCTGCAGCTGCACACTACAGTACAACCAATCCAACAATAGCATGAAACGTAAGACCAAGTGAAGCAGGTCTAATATGCATAGAGTTTATTTAGTACTTAAATTCTACAGTCAGAACGCAGTTTACTAGCCATTTCAACTTTCAGTTACATGTCTAAAAGAAATTACTAAAATTCCATTGTTTCAGTACAATGTACATCCAAAGCCAGACCAGGCAATGCCAAGACTCTTGGTTATTTCAAAGAAGTTCATATGCAAGTAGAAAATTATATCCCATTCTTCAGTTAAAGGGACCATTACACAACTAAAGGTGCACATATTAGAATAAAATTATTAGTCAATTAATTTTTTACTCACTCTTTGTGAATTAAGACTCCTGTTATTTCCATTGCTTTCAGCATTGCATGTACCTAAACTACATTTTCCCCTCAAGGGAAAAAAACATCAGTCTTTAATTCCAGCTAACTAGGATGGCAAGAGTATCATTTAAACTTGACAGCTTCATTTTTGTGATGCAGGTTTGAACTAAGTTTAAACTGCATCATTTGTAGAAAGTATTTAGTATACAGTTGTCTGCATTGTTGCAACTTTAATAAGTAATCAGCTAATCAGTAATCAACACACTGGTGTTGTTTAATTTTAATTATTGCAGTTTACTGTATGGTGCTAGGACACAGTCATCAAGGGCAACACACATGCATCTCTCTCTGAATTTACACTTCATAAAGCAACTTATTTTGCACATACAGTCATATAAGAATACCAAGTATTCTTTTTCTCTGGGTAGAATTCTTCGGCCAGTGATGTTTTTACCAGAAGCTTAACAATAATTTTGTCCCCAAACCTGATAAACCCATCACGTAAAAATAATAACAATAGTATGAAAAGGAATTTTTCAAAGACCTTTTAATTTTGTTCTCTTTTTAGAGGCTTGTTTTTTTAGCCAGTAGTCTAAAATACCCCTTTGAGTTCCAAGTTCTGGAAATCCCAGGGCATTGTCACTTGCAACAAATTCTCTTGCAGCTGTTGAAACAAGCAGCTGCAAGTGAGTGCCCCATCATTAAATAGGATCTAGCTTAAGGCACCCAAAGGGTTAATTAATTTGTTTCTTTTAAACCACATTAAGGCTTCCCATCCAAACAATTTTTTCATTGTGTACAATTTCACAGAAAGTAGCAGCAAGACAGTGCCTTTGTTACAGGATGGCACAAAGCCATATTATGCTTAAGTTAATTAAACACAATATGGCAGTTAAGAGTGGTTTTAATCTAGGGGGGGGGGAAAAAAACAAAGAAACCAACCAAAATTAAGAACCTCAAGAATAGTAATTAAAAATTTCCATTTTCCCCCACCATTGTCTCCAGGACAAAGCTATTTATCTTAAAATATGCTTGTCTTGGGATCTAAATATTAAAATTTATCCACTAGAAGATCTGCATACGTGCTCATCCATCTTAAATCCCATGCTTCTAAGAAGCAGAAGCTGGAAACAAACACTGAGTTTTTAAATGAAGCACACAGAGCTGTGAATGTGCCCATGTGTTGCTTTTTAAATACAGAATTATTTTTAAAGAGTAGAACTGCACTTTTATAGAATGAAAAGACATTTTAACTAGTTGTGCTTAACTCTTAAGCTGGTAACATTAGGAAAACAGCCATTTCTATTATTTGTTAATGAAGCATTTGTAAAAGTTGTCAACATACCACATATATATGCAAATATATATATATATATTTAAACTTAAATTCAGAATGCAGAAATACCTAAAGAAACCACACTTTGCAGTATCAAAATCATAAATCCAGGTATGTAAGCACACATATTTAAAGACACCATACCTTGTGCTGATATAGCTAATCTTTTATGACTTCCCTCAGAGCAGCATATCCATAAAACACTGTCCTGGTCAGTGTTTTTACCTCTTCCCCAGAATTCTTGCTCAGCCATTTGTACACTCCACTGTGTCCTGCTAAGATGAAATCCCTACCACTCCAGCAAGAAAGTCATTAGAATAGCTGTTTACAGCATATCTGTGCACTGCAAACCACTGCAGACAGCAAAATAAACCTGGAAACTGGTGGGATTTCATAGAAACTAAAGAAAAAGGAATAAATGCAGAAGACAGACAAATGATTCTTCTCTCAGGTTTACTTCTACAGTCTATTATTCAAAGACTTTCTCTAGCCAATACTGCAAAGAAGCTGCCTGTTTATCCAGAATATTAATTTCAGCGTTTTCCTGGTTCTGCATGACAGCATCTTGATACTATTTAAAAGAATGAAAAGTTTCAAATCACTGAACTAATTCTAGAAAAAAGCTTTAGATTTGAAAAGCCAATTGTAAGAGGTTACTTTTTTCAAATAAAGCCATTCACAGGCAGATGTTGGATTTTACTAATAAAAAAGTATACTTTTGTCATTGATTTTTACAGTTTTACCAAAAAATCTGACAGATACAGCAAATTAGATGTTTTGTAAGAAATTTATATAAATAAAGAACAGAAAAAAATATTAAACACTAAAAACCTTAAATACTATGCCATCAATTTTGGTGCAGGGAGCTAAGTGAGCACACTCAGTGACAGCAGGAAGGCAGAAGAACAGAGGCAAAAAATGTAAAAGAAGGAATGGATGACAGCTTGTGAAAAAAGATTCAAGTATAGGCCTGAGGTGACAAGATGGAAAATGAGAAAAAAACCCCCAACACTAACAGAGAAAAGTGTACAGCAAAAGAAGAAAAAGAACAAACTGAACTGAAACTAAAGCTTCTGTTATGGTGCCTGTGAGCTCAGGACAGGGTTAAGCAGAATTTGCAATGCAGACAACTATTTTCATAGTGTTTTTACAGACAGAGCCATTATTAAAATACATTTCCCAAACTGCTGGTGTGTTTTTAAGCCAAGGGTATGTACTTTGTTGAACAGCTTTTTAAAGCCATACCCGTTCATGGGCACCAGTTAACACAGCAACGTAAAAGACCAACATAAATCCCCTTAAGACTTATGTTTAACAAACAGTTTTAACAGTGGTTTTAAGCAGCAAGGTATTTTAGGGCCAGTTATTAGCAGCCTTCACACAGTGGGCATTTAGACTGGCTCTGCTGACCTCAGAACTACACCTACCTTTAGACTTCTCTTTTTCGAAACACAGAGGTCTGCAATCTAATTCTACAAGCACCTCAAACTCTCCTACTCCCTGCTCCAGGCCTAAAATTCCTGACACAAAATTCTATTTCTTGGCAAAATTATTACTGTTATTATTGAATTTATTACACAATGTTGATGTGCTCACTGCATTATTTTAAAAAACTCTAGAGCCTCTTGCCCTCTCCACATCATTGACCGTGTCCCTTCCATGAAGAAACCTGACTTTTGATCTTCATTCCTCACAGAAGAATGTTTCACTTCTGCTGTGCTTCTAGCCACCACATACTTTTCTTCTTTCCTGAAGCTGGAGTGCCTGAACATCACAGTCTTCAACACAATAGTCTAATGCTCCAGAATTACCAAGAGAGTCACAGAGAAATGGCAGTCCAACTGAAACCATGTTAGCTATCAGAAAACCTGCAATTTGCCTGGTCTACAGTGCACTCTGCATTTAGACTGTTTTTAATTCAGTATTTTGAATAACATTAACCAGCTTTAAACTTGTCCCTGCTCAATGTTTACTGATAAACTGCAGTGCACAATTATAGCCCCTTTTCTGCTTCTCCAGTCAATGTTCCTCCAATGCAAAGACTACTATTAATTTCAGTCTCCTTTTTGGTGAAAGGGTAGGTTCTGTTTATTGTACACTGAACTAAAGCTTAAGCTTAGCAATTTTGTCTTAGCTCCCTTTTTTTATTCTTTCTGAAGCATTACAGTAATTATTGCCTCTTTACATGTCTAGATGCTGCTTTGGAAATCACCAAGACTAGAAACAGGACAAATGCATGCTATGGCAAATGAGTCATGCTGTCCCCTAAAATTCAGTGTATGGGCAGATAAAAAAGATCCAGTCTATGGACAAGGAATATGCAGCATCATTCTTCTATGGCCCTTACTAGAAGGGAATGGCAAAACCAGAAACTCCCAGGAACAAAGGTCCACATACTATAAAATTTCAGCTGTCAGCATTTACTTCCATTTCCCCTCTCTGTGCAAGTCTTGAAGGAGGATCAGATGGTACCGGGGTCTCTTCAGTGCTGGTTTTACATCACACAAACCCCTGACAAGGTTTTTAATCCAGAGGTACTATAAATGTTTAGGAGCATCTTCTGTACCCCAGCAGGGATGACTGACTACCTTTTGTCATTGGTCACAGCTATCCAGTGTCAACAGACACAGGAATCTACAATTTCTATCAGTCAGTCCTGCTGAAAAATTCATCTTTACTTCCACACTCTAGTTCAAGGAATTGCATTTTAAACTGGACTGCTTCCAAAGAGGCAACACCACTATAACCATACATTCAAACTGTTAGTAACTACTCTAATTTTTTATTTGCAATAAATTTACTTGAAAGTTACTTGAAACACCTGTTTTAAGTGTTCATTTTATATTTAGTCCAAAATACTCCCTATTACTTCACAAATACTACTCCAAATAAGAAAAAGTACTTGCAGAAGATACTTATCTATCAGTTATTTTTGACATCTCTAGCTTAGAAGGAAACACCTAATCAGATGTTTGACTATTGTGTCATTTAAAATGCATTACTACCAAACCCAACCTCAAAATATCAGTGCATTTACTTGAAATAATTATTAACAACTATTAAGCAAATGAGTTTACTCCCCATATTCACGGTGTTTTGTTTAGACACTAAAACTGATACGCAATTTTTCATGAAAAATGGCCAATTTTCTTTTTGCAAACCCAAAAGTGCTATGTATTAGCTTCTGTAGGAACACTTGGTTTGTTCTAGAACTCACCTGAGGAGCTGGTGGCAGTCCTGTGTCTCCAAGCACTCTGTCAGAGCAGTGATAATGCAGGAGTGACTTACATTCATGTTGGCTGAAAGGCAACACTCTACCCAGCAGTTCCTCAAGCCCTGCTTTATGTCAGGAAAATGGATTGATTATGCATGGAGGGAGAGTGTAAGTAAGTAGCAGAATACCTTCAGTAACATGTAACATCCTATTTTAGCACCAAGAGAGATATCCCAGCTACAGAATGTAAGCTTTGAATTTGTAATCAATAGGAATGAGGCATAATGAAAAGTGCTACAAGTACCAAAAGTATAGTAGGAACTTCAATTTTACATTTAAAAGCTTAGGTTTTAGGCAGAAAACTATGGTCTTGTGTGTCATTTACCACTATGGGTAAACATGATATTTTTATAAATCATAATTATTTTCAAATTAACATCAAATTCACTGTTTAAAACAGTCTGCATTAGCATAAAAGAGGCTGAAATAAGTATGTTTTAGAGGAAGTCATAAAAGCATCACTAAAAAACCATTCAAATCTTGTAAGACTGATCTACTAAAGAGATCTTTTAACTTCCCCCTTACACACACATATAGAAACCACAGAATTAAATACATATACACACAAATTGCTATCAATTTCTGTTCCAAAGTGGTAGAATACTCACTGGCTTTGTCACACTCTTACTATCAGACAAAAAATAAAAAATTAAAGAATCCAGTTTCAGTCACTTCCTAAACAAGATTTTGTGAACATGAAGGAGGGCAACTGTACAGTTCATAAAAGTTTTTAGGAATTGGTCACTATAAACCGGAGGTAGTTTTGAAATATGTTAGCTTGAATTAATTTATTAAATCAGAAGTAACACTAACCTACAAAAAGATCAAGAAAAATGAAATAGTCTCCTGTTAGGAAGATTGTTTCTGAGTCTCTGAATACATTCTTTTGAAAAGTAATTAAAAAAAACATGTAGCTTTTTGTTTCTGGTAGTTCCCACCCAGCTTTGGTGAGCAGGCCAGGACACATGCACTTGTTAATCTTGCCCACTGAAGGTGTGCTAATGCTTCTTGAAGTTGTGACAGGGACTGAATGTGAGATCCCAGTCATTTCCAAGGTCTTTTTCTACTAAAAACAGTTTTTAGAACTTCATGTAAAGTGTCTGAATTCTAAACTAGTGCTTCTGAAACGGTATTGTGCAGAAACTGCCCCTCAGTTTATCTAAAGGCATTATTTCCTCCTGAAAACCTAGATGATAATCCAGAGAGAAAAAGATTAGCATGAGCTCTTGCACTTTCAGTTTTATCAGTATAAAATGTCCCTGGGTAACTTTTAATCTGTATCACAGTCACATGGTCTCAATACATACCAGAAAAAACTTCTTTTGTAGATTTTAACTGTAACCATGGAAACCACTGAACATTAGTAACACTTAAAATACAAAGATTTTTAAAAGTCCAAAGAAAAGTCCCTCTCAATGAAGTTGCTGGTAAACTGCCATTATTAAAAATACTAAGCCCATTTGTTTCCAGCCCCATTCTAAAAGTAATTAATGAATTTATTCTTGGAAATAAGAACTCCACAGCAATGGGGGAAATTAAAAATCTCTCCATATTTATAGCCTACTATAAATGAAATTAAATTATATACTATGTAACCCTGTAAGCACTTTTAGCGAACTTCTGTTATTTTCAATTGTGTGCAACAGGAAACAAAACAGATTTCTCATCTGCTTTTCTTGTTTTCCCCTTCAAGAAAAGGTAACAAAGAATCACAAAATCATGAGGGTTGGAAAAGAGCTCTTAAGCTCAAATCCAACCAACCCAACACTGCCAGGTCCTCCACTGAGCCACGTCCCTAAGCACCAGACCCACGTGGTTTTGGAACACTTCCATGGATGATGATTCCACCACTTCCCTGGGCAGCTTGTTCCAACGCTGCAAACAGAATTTGAGGTTCAGCCTCACCAGGGCCAAGTAAAGAGGAACAATCCATCCCCTGATCCTGCTGCCACTCTTTCTGATCCAAGCCAGGATGCTCTTGGCCTTTCTCGCCCATCTGGGCACAGCTGGCCAAGTTCACCCATCCTGACCAGCATCCCCAGGTCCTTTTCCACTGGGCAGTTTTCCAGCCACTCTGCCCCAGCCTGAAGCATTACATGGGATTGTTGTGACCCAAAGGCAGGACCCAGCACTTGGCCTCATCGAGCCCCATACAACTGGCCTTAGTCCATGGAACCAGCCTGTCCAGATCCCTCTTCACAGCCTTCCTGCTCTCCAGCAGATCAACTCTGGCTCAGCCTGGTGTTATCTGCAAACTCACTGAGGGTGTCCCCTATCCCCTTGTCCAGATCAGCCATAAAGACACTGAACAGGACTGGCCACAGCTGTGAGCCCTCGGGTGACCAGCCAGCAGCAGGCTGTGACTCAGTCACCACCACTCTCTGTGCCCAGCCATCCAGCCAGTATTTTAGCCAGCAAACACTGCACCTGTCCAAGCACGGGCTCCAGGAGAACGCTGTGAGAAACAGTGTCCTAGGCTTTGCTGAAGTCCAGGCAGTTCACATGCACAGCCTTTACCTCATCCACTAGGGAGGTCACCATTCACAGTAGATCAGGTTGGTCAGGCAGAACCTGCCTTTCATAAAGCCATGTTGGCTGGGTCTGATCCCTGGCTGTCCTGCATGTGCTGTGTGATTACAATGATCTGTTCCATAACCTTCCCTGGCACCTTCTGCTCCATGGGTGCCACACTGGTCAACCTCCAGTCATCCTGAGACATCCCTGGTTAGCCAGGATTGATGACAAATGGTGGAGAGCAGCTTGGGTGGATTCCACTGACCCCGTGGACCTTTGAACATTTAAATAGAGCAATAGTCACTGTTTCCTCCTGAATTAAGAGACTTCATTTTATTCTGTGTCTCTGTCTTCCCAAGGACAACTGGTCTGACAATTAAAGACTGAGGCAAAGAAGGCATCAAGTACCTCAGCCTTTTTCTCATCCTTTGTGGCAATGCTTCCCCTCACATGCAATAAAGGACTAAGATTCTCTCCTTGGCCCTCCTTTTGTTGCTGATGTATTTGTAAAAACACTTTGTTATCTATTATGGCAGTGGCCAAATTAATTTCTAGCCAGGCTTTCACTTTTCTAACCTTCCTGCATAACCTAACAATATCCTTGTAGTCCTCAAGAGCATCCTGCTCCTTCTTCCAAAGGTCTTTTTTACCCGAGTTCCAGTGACAGCTCCCTGTTCAACCAGGTCGGTCTTCTCCCCCCACTGGCTCATCTTGCAGCACATGGGGACAGCCTATTCCTGCATCTTTAAGGTCCTTGACCCATGTCCAGCCCTCCCGGGCCCCTTTTCATTCAGGATTGTTTGCAAGGGACTTTCTCAATCCTAAAAGGTCAAAGTCTGGCCTCTGGGGCTCCTCAGCTTCCTCTATACCCTCCTTGATGACTCCAAGGTGGTGCTTAGCACTCTGGAGGTGATCCACCTGCTTCCTGGCATGGCTGGTTTCTGCTGCTGCTGAAGTCCTGGGGGACAAGAAGCTGGCCATGCTGCAGTACAAACCCTGCTCCTGTGGCTGAAGAAGGCAGCATGTCCTCAGCAGGTGCTGCTGCAGCAGGGGTACCTGCAGCAATGGAACTCCAAAGTCCATGAGGAGCTGGACAACTTGGTGGCCCTCTTCACTTACCCTGCTGAGGAGCTGGATGTGGCCAAGCTGGTGTCTATGCTGACTCCAGCACTGGTGCAGAGCAAGAGTATGGTCCAGCATGGTGACACAAAGTGTTTGTTGTGGTGATGTTTTCCTTGGGCCCAGGCAAAACCACCCTTCTCCTCAAGGCAGTGGATGCTGTGGAGCTTGAGGACAACAGGAATGGGGTAATTCATGTGGTGCAGGCCAGGATAGCCAGGAAGACTTTGGTGAAGCCCAGGGACCAAGGGTTTGTAGAGCACACTGTGGTCCTGCCATCATCCCATCCTAACAGGGGGTCCTGTTTACCCCCTGGGACAGATCCAGGCTGGCTGTTGCTGGCCTGACGAACTCAGAGCACAGTTACTGTGGTTATCACACAAGGGATTATGCTCTCTGGAGCTCCAGCTCACACAGAGCCCAGGCTGGTCAGAGAATTAAGTCCAACTACAGTTTTGAGTGTGCGTATAGGAAGAAACCAACCACCTTGGGAAAATGAGCATGATGGATACAAGGAAGGTGGCTGAGGAGTGGAAATGCCTTTCTGAAGGGGCATGGAGCAGGGCTGCCAGCTGTGCTGCAGGACTCTGAAGGGTGAATGACTGAGCCATTACCAGGAGTGTCCAAATGCACAGTGTGTTGCTGCATGGCACCCAAGTCCCAGGGTGACAGTGGTGACATGTGGCTGCCACCTCCAATGGCAGGGGGATCACTGGCTTCTGACAGTTAGTTTGACACCAGAGATGCAAGCGCTGAGTTTCTCTGCATCTGTTAGATTTGTATGGGACTGAAGTTCTGTTCAACCTTACAAACACCTTAGTGAGAAGCTCTAGTCAGAAATGCTTGAAGTGCCACCACCTCCGGTAACATTCTGATATGTATACAGTATGCCATAAGCTAATAAAGTGTATTTGGCAGGGAGTTCCCAGGGTGAAGTCTGTTGCCAGCAATGGACCCACTGGGAAGAACAGATGCCTAAACTTAACTTAAATCAAATCCAAAGTGAAGTTTCGAATGACATCCAAAGCTCCTGTATCGAAGCCGCAGATATCCAACATTCCTCTGTCATCTGGGTCTGCGATTGTAAAACCATGGGAGGTCATTCCACAGACAACCAGCTTAGCAGGAATACCCATTTTCTAGAGGAAAGAGAGAAAAAATGTCAAAACACATACAGAGTAAAACATGTGCACATATGCAGTAACTGAAATATGCCAGAGGGCCAAATCTCATAAGCCTCTGTCTGAAGAGCTGTACTGACAAAAACAAGGAATGCCAGAATCAGAACCGCAGGGTGCCTGTCAACACTGGAATGGCAGCTAACCTCAACTAGGGAAACCAAACTAAAGACTTTTGGTACTCATTTCACCTGGGTGGAAACTATGTAACGATTAAAGTCCCTACGCCTGTGCCTGACAAACATATTTTTGGTAGTTCAAAAAATAGTTTATTCAAAGTATAAAGGATTTTTTGCTCAATGAATAAGGGTTATTCCAATAGCAATGTGCTTGGAGAAGGTATTTTTCTTTGTTCTACTATAAAATTATGAAGCTATACAACTTAGAGCTGTCCCTTTAAAACGCAATGGGCTTTCTTCATAAGATACTGTCACCTCTTCCTCTTGAAACTTGTCTTCATTACTTCAATGAAACTTGTTGACACCCACTGCAGAAATCAAAGCTGAATTTGGCTCTGAGAGTCAAACATCATCCTGTAACAACTATAAAAACTTATTACATATAGCATGTAGAAATTAATGCAGTCCCTGAGGAACAAAATTTCACTGGACACTGCAGCACACCAAGCAGGGCAGGCTAATTACAAGTCATTTTAGGAATTCTGCAGTTTTAAATATGCACAATTAGTGCAATATGTGCACTAGTTCTGCCTAACTGCAGTACTGATAAGTTTTTAACAATAGGTAATTATTTACTGAACAAAGACACAACTAGTCCAATCCCTAAAAGATTTTTAGAGCTGGTACTTACTTTGTACAGTATTCATTAATCATAAAAAGTCAGAAGCATATTTACCTCTCTGTACTCTGTAAGGGCCATTGCAGGAGGAGTATTCCCAGCAAAGGTCTCATTATCAGTAAATACAATGAAGACATCAGCAGCTGTCTGAGTTTTTTGAGCCCATATCATTGGAAGAGAACAATCAGTGGTACCCACTGGAATCTTATGGAGAAAAAAATAAATAGAAATGGAACATATTAATACAGTAATTAACAAACCATGGAAAATTACTTTTGATGTAAGCTTCGTGTTTTAACATGTGTTAATATTCAAAGAGGCTTTTTTTGTTAAACTTGGTCATTTTATCTAAGTTTATCCAGGGTTTTTTTTTGTTTGAAATTTTTAAAATATTCTTTTCAAGCTAACTCATTGTGACCTAGCACTGCCATTCTAAATTGCAATGTTTAATAGCCAGCAAATAAAATAACGACATTTGCTGGGCTTTCTCCAAATAAAATGTACCAAAACAAAAAATCCAGTCTTGTACTAGAGAGAGATACAGATTAAACAAGGTAGTAGAATTTATTACAAAGAAAATACAGTGTAACTGCTGAGACTTCTTTTTTTTTTACATACTTCATACATTTTCACTAAAACTTGAGGTAAGGTCATGTCAGCTGTCACTGGACATGGAACCATTTCATGTGAAAAGGCAACAATTTGGGAATCCTTCTCAGTCCGTGCCACGACCTGAGAAAGAGGGAGACAAAAATAATTCAGTTACATTACTCTAAATTTTTAATCTCTGAACGGAGTCATTCCCACCAACACACAGCATGACAAATGCTTTTGTATTTAAGTCACATGGCTCCTCATAAACAGTAAGGGCTCCCTCTACACTTGAAATATTCTGTAATATTACTGCAAATAAACACTGCAAAAAGAGCTGAACAACTGCTCTAATTACTGTAACTAAAGATACCTTTTTTCTTCCCTCCCCTCTACCAGAAAACCTTGACCATTTTTAAGGGCCAACAAAAGTTCAAGTCTTCTGCAATAAAAGCACACAACACAAGGAGCTTTAGAATACTAAACTGAGGGGAAAGCAATTGTGAATAAACACCACATCGATAACTCAAGGAGTCATAAGAATTATCCCAGAATTTCTTAATCTAACCTGTATTTTTCTGTGAATGCTTCTGAAAAAATTGAAATCTTTAAGACAAAGTTATCTTCTTTTTTGCTTACAGTGAGCCATTTTATTACAGCTAAGACAAGTGAAAAAGCTGCCCTAATCACTTTTTACAACATAAACTAACTTCTTCAAACTGATGTTTCTGAATGTGGTTGCTAGCAGCTTCCAGCAATGAGGCACAAGGTCACACCCTCTCCCAAAAAAATATTATATGTAAGTTTCCCCTTGATTTCTAACCAGGTTTAGAGCACCTCTGTATCAGAAAAGCAATGCAAGCTGAAAACAGTTATAAATAAAAGAAATTGAAAGCCTCACCATACACATTACTGCTGCAACTGTGCTGGCATTGAGAACACTGCCCAAAACCTTTTGTGTCATTGATGCACTAACATCAACTGCAATTACAAAGCGTTTTCCTGTTGGTTCCACTGTCTGAAAGAACAAAAGACAAAAATGTAACAGGTACACATAATTTATATATTAATTTCTTCAGCTGCTTTCACTAGTAAAGTGGGCATTTTTTTCTCTTTCTAGGTAACATCAGGACAGTGCTGCTGCCAAAGTTTCAGAACTGTTACCCACCCCAGGGAACTGTTCTTGATAAGCTTTCAGAAAACACAGAACTCTTAAAAAGCTTAACAAATAGGAGAACTACAATTACCTTGAAAGCTTTGTAAAATGAGGCATCTAAAGCTTCTAAAATGTCTTCATCAGGACGCCACCAAAGCTTCCCTCTGTTTCCATGTCCAGCTTTATAGGTTTCTAATGCAACCAAAATATGGAAGGGATGTATTCTACCCTACAAGTGGAAATCAAAAATAAGGGTATGAAAATTTAATCTCCTTAAAAAAGTAACAAACTAAATGTGAAAATAAGTTACTATTACAAAAAAAATCTCAAGTTTAGTTTATGGTTACTTTACAATTGTTAAATCTAATGAGTTCATGCAGTCTTTACACAGCTGTTGGATGAACTAGTACTTGTGGGTTACTGATAATGGACCTCATGCTCTCAAGAATCTAATTAACACCACATGGGATGTCGTCAACAGAATTCTGGTAAAATTTTGCAGCTCTATGATTGTCCAGTGCTATTTTCCATCACAGGCTTACAGTGAGAGAAAGTCCCTGCCCAGCTGAAGAGAAAGGAGCTGAACAAGGAAAAGAACTAGCTTAAAACTAGTTTTATAGAAGATTGAGTAACACTAGACAAAAAATTATTTTTGGAACATAGCATTCATTTTTCTCATGCTACAAAACACTCCAAACATTTTTTTTTTTGCTTTCCATATAGAAACTTAACTTATATAACCTTATCAACATTTTGTTATCTTTATCTATGTGTGCTTCAGTCCTTAATCACTGCCAGCATCAAGACTCAGTAAATGTGAATGCCTGTCCATTGTCTATCTTCCATCAAGGTACTGCACAAGATCTTTGCTCGCCCTTCTCCAGTGCCTATGTATGATTAAGGAAGAAACCAAGGAAAAGGAGTTCCAGTAGGATGGGGGAAAAAGGATTTCTGTTGTTGTGTTCAACTCAGCTCTGGTGTTGAAGAATTTAAGTGTCCTGATTTTAATCTTCCCAGCTCACAAAACTGCTGCTTAGGACACTTGCCCTCTCTACCTCTGCCTAAATCCCTGAACATTTTATTCTCTCTTTGGGGAACCCTCTTACTTTCCTACCACTCTGATGGACAATAAAGCAATCAGAAAAGAGGGAAGTCTCCTTGCCCATCTTGTTTTTACCCTCAGCTGCTATGCTATTTTCTTAACTCACTTAGAAATTACAAGTCTCAGAAGAAACTGATGAACCCAACTAGCAAAGCCTGCCACAGCCCTCATTTAAGAAAAGATCCAATAGCTGCCAATACACTTGTTTTATCAGAATGTTTGGGAAAGCAGGTGGGAACTAAATGAGAAATTATAAACAGAAGTTTCAAAATAAAGCTGCAGGCATTAAACTGCATTTTTAAATAGAATAAACAAAACGTTAAAGATTAAAATCCACAAAGGCTGGCACTGACTATAAAGTTACCTTTTTTAGCAGTTTCTCATTTCTCAGTTTTTCACATACTATTGCCACTTCTGAACCTCGTGGTTCAAGTACTGAATTTGCTGCCAGCTTTCCTAAATTTCTCAACAATACAGAAATAGGCATCTCCTTGAGTAACGCCTTCCAAACCTATGATGAAAGAGAAGGGAAACACAGAAAGATGAGCCTCAAACTACAAGAGCTGTTAGCTGTACATTGAATAAGTATATTTTAAAGGAAATGTAAAAATTATATTAAGATCTTAATTTTTTAGATTACCTATATGGGTAAACAACTTGAAAAACAGCATAATGGCTATTTTTTAAAGAAATCTATACTTAGGACTCTGAACAGAATTACCCTATGGAGAATTCATACTTCTATGGAAAGTTCAACTCAGGAAGTTTACCTACCTCTTTAGATTTCAGATGGTTTGTCAAGAGATGCTCTCTAACTAGACCATATTCTTCTATCAAATGAATAACTTCCAATTCATCTTTTGTGCGTTTTACTCTCTCCACAGCCTCCAGATACTTCAAGAGTTTTTCAGTCTCCGCAGAAACTGCTTTCTCCTTATAAGCTTCTTGGACATCTTTCCACCCCTTGGTAATATACTTAGTGACTATAGCAATACCTGATGAAAAAGAAAACAATTTCTCAAGCAGGATTACCACCTGTATACTGGCATTTATCATTCTAGCATGCAAATGAATTAGCAGGTTTCATTCTCAGACCTGCCAAACATCTGTTGAAAAGGTCAGCCACACACAATTTAGAGCAGTACTTTTAATTACTGAATTAATCTCTTTAGAAGTAAGGAGCTTGACGTATTTGCTACATTGCCCAGAGATGCTGTGGATGCCCCATCCCTGAAGTATTCAAGCTCAGGCTGGATGGAGCTCTGAGTAGCCTGGGCTAGTGGAAGCCCAAGGCAGGGGGGGGTTAGAACTGGATCATCTTTACGGTCCCTCCCAACCCAAACCATTCTATTGTTTTAAGATTTGAAGTCAACAGATCTTCCCACATAACGAAAAGATGTTATTTCATCATTTGTAAGCAAATAGGAACAAAATGCAGGAATTGTGTTATTTTACCTCCTCCTGGCATATGGAAGAAAAGAAGGAACAAACCCTGTTTACCTTGCAGATGAACAAACCCTGTTTACCTTGCAGATAAACAGGTCTGGTTTTGATATGAACATCTACATTTTTAAGATGCAATTTACAGGCTATCATCACTAAGAATTCATCTACAATGGCACTTGCGTTTCCAACACACTTCCACAGTAAATATAAAAGGTTTAAAACACAGTATTTTCAGGTAAATAAAAATTTATTACCTTCACTGGCAGGTTTTAGGTGGGACAACCTCAGAAGATCTTTATGAGACCAACCACTTCTTTGCTTATATTTTGTAACTGCTAAAGCAAGAGCCATGCCATTCTTTCCATTGTACCAATCTGCAACAGCTTTCCTCAGAGCACGGCCCCACATGCCACATTTCATGCCCTCCTTCAGATCTTTTTTAAACTGGATGAAAGTAAAGAGATGGGTTGGTATGCAACACACCTCGGGGACAGCTTTAAACGCCGCTTGTTTTGTTTTGGCATCGGAACACTGCGAGCAAACTGCGAGGGCAAAGAGCAGGGGCTCCTGTTTTGCTGCTCTGCCCTCTTGACTAAAAGCTTTTATTTCTTCAACAACTTCGCAGCCCCTGCCTTCTTCAATCAGCCTTAGCAGAGCTTCCGCGTTTTCAAAGGCCAGCTTCTGCTCCTTGACGTGGTAAGCGGCGCCCTCGCAGCCGAAGCACAGGAAGCGCTGCAGCCGGGAGGAGTCGGTGAGCTGCCAGCCCGCACCGCCGGGCTCCGGCGCCTCGCTCGGGGGCTGCGCCCGGCTCTCCTCTGCCTCCATCCTTCACACTTCCACAGGTCTGCTGGAACAATAGCACTTTCCGTTAACAACTACAGCTGACTTCCTTTTAGCAAAGTAAATACATGTTGCCTATAAACTTACGATCTTAAGTTTTCTTTCATAAATTTTATCACAGCGTACTCCAAGTGTGTGATAATACGCATCATTTAGGGGAAAAGAAACAAAAAAACTGAGTTATAATAGCGACCAACTTACTTCTTTAAAACCAACTCAGAAACTACTTAACCCCAACAAGTAGCAGACAAAAACCATCTGGTGTTACAGCCTTTTGCCGCTGATATATTACATCACTTTCTTAGGTAGATTTTTATACTGCAGACTAAACGGCGCAAAATTCAGATCTTGCCCTACTCTATTTTGCTTAAGAATTGCTAGTACCAACCAACTGAAGAAAAACCAGGCTAAAATGAAGAACTAAGATACAGAAAACCTGTTTAGTTGGAAGACTCTGTGAGAGTTTATATATGGTAGGTTTCAGTGAGGCTTAGACAACAGCTTCTTAACAACTGAGTAGCTCAAGAACAAATTATCTTTGCTACAGGCTCAAATAGTCTGCTGCTCCAAGTGAGATCCAAGAAAACACAGAGACATATCAGATTCTGTACTGCTTTACATTCAAAGTTAAGAAGAAAAAATCAGCACAAAAATTCACAATCATTCAGGTCTCTATTTATGTACTCCTGAGCTGCAAGAGAGTTGCAATATTTGTAGGGCAACACCACTCCTCTTACTTGGGGAACATCCAGTACAGTAAAACTCAAGCCATGACATCTAAAAGGAAGCAAATGCAAGTCAAATGAAATTAGCAGGGTAAGGGTAAGAAAATTCCTCATCACCACTGTCTCCAAAACATTAACAGTACAACAATAAATTCTGTTTACTCAGTTCTCACCAAACAACAGAAGTACACTAAATAGCACCAAGAGCACCTACTGAAAACCAAAAAGGCAGAACCTATAATCCACTCCATCGAATCTTATCTGCATCAAATCTGCATATAAATCTTAAAATATAGGGACTAAAGTCTGAGCACACACAAATGACATTTCAAAGCAATCCACTAAATTCTCAAAAACTGCAGATACCTACTTTTGACCTTTTTTTGTTTGTTCAGATAGTAAAGACAAATAAAAAGCATTTTGCTCCATTTACCAGGATAAGCTAGCACAAACGTCACTAACGTAGAGAGAGGTTTCTTCCCCAGAGTTTCACTAAGTAACACTCTGATTTACAAACAACTTCCCTACTTCTTTGACAGAGAATTTCCCTTTTTCTTTTCAAGTTACTAGAAACACACCTTTCCTCCGTTTCTCCCTACCTGCACTAATCTGCACCCAGAATTAAACAGCAATCATCAGTGCTCCCATTACATTCTACAAACTGATAAAATCATAAGAATAGAAGCCATATGCTGACACCTGGTTTAAGAAAGCAGGTTTCACTGAAAATTAAATAAGAAACATCCTTAACTGAATTATTTAGAGCATCAGTGCTCAGCTAAAATTATATATTCTATCCACGTTTCCTGCCAAATCTATTCAAATACACATCATTGTTGAACTGACTTTTTCCCTGACATCTGAAGCATGCAAATACACTGAAAATAACAAGGGCAGTATTCCCCATGCATGAATACCACATCAGGACTTTTTCATGTCTAAATACATTTCATTTCAATACAGTTCCATTAGCTTATTTCATTACACAGTCAGCAATGTTTCATAATAAACACAGAAAACCCAAACAAAAATCCTGAAATCACACTAAGAATCCATTTTACTTGTCAGGGAAAAAAGCAGTAGATGGAAGATACTGAAAAACACCATTATCTTAAAGGAAAAATAAAAATGGGAAGCATGAAGGATCACTCATGTACAAAAAGATCTCCATGTATATAAAATACTGAGCATGATTTCTAACTTTCATATCCCTCCTATAATAAATATTGCTACATTGAAATGAGACAAGTGGGAAAACTCTTACCAATATTAACAATGGATAATTAATATGTTTACTTTTCCATGAACCAGGCTATTCACGGACCCACAACACTGGAAAGAGGCATATGGCTGCATCCATATGTTTCTGACACAACCCATAACAGAAAAGATAGTTGCAAATCGTTTTTCTGACACTTAGCTCCTTAATTTGCTGTCTTAGGAAATATGCTTTAAGCTACAAACCCACACTCTGTTACAATTTCTGACAACTGTCTAACAGAAATTGCAAATTCTTAAAAATAAATCTGTATTTTAAAAATTACCTTTGAAATCCCCAATAGCTGATGCAAATCACCAATCTGACTACTAAACAGCCACAGCAAAAGCATCAGATTTACACTTCACTGGCAGCTACTGGAAAAACACTTCGAGTTGAGCTGCTCAAGTCATGTTGGCCATTTCTAACCCTGTATTACACCCCAGCCTCACAAGTTCCCAGAGCTATTCCCTCCCTTGGACCCGTCCCCACTCCTCTGCCCAGACCTCAAGCTTGTTTCTTCATATAACACCTGAACAACAGAGACAACTTTCCCCCTAACAGGTGGATAAATGCAAATGCTCTCTTAACACATACTCTACTATAAGCCTGCTCTTCACCTGCTGAGCAGCAGCAGGGAACGTGAATTTAAAACACCTTTGGAGGATTTATCCACAATATTCTGCCTCCACAAGCATTTTCAATTTCTGAGCTATGGGAATGCAAACAGCAATTCCCAGACTTAAAAGTCCTGGACTTTTAAGGAGTCTTATAACAAAAATTGCAGAACTAAACTCTACAGCTGTTCACCATTATTAATGAAAGAGAAAACCCACTATATCTCAACCACCATATAAATTTTGAAGTAAAATATGGCTTTGACTGCTCTGAAACAGTCTTTACACTAGTTACATGTCGACTAGTTACGTCGCTGTACCACAGCATGATTCTGTTCTTTAAGATGACATTCATTAATTTCGATGACTTTTCCAGCTTGCCCTAGCTTTCCTAAGAAATAAAATATCTGACAAGTTTCATGGATGGATGGAAAAAAAACCACACAGAGTACAAAGCTTTAACAGAACTACAGATTCCAATTTAAGCTCTTAAGTTTAACTGCTATCTCAACAACTAATCAAATTTAGTAGTCAACAGAATTAAACTATCGAATTAGACTTTGAAAAAGTCAGATCTTTCAGGGTAAAAAAGAAAAGAAAAATTAACATTCTAAGGACAACATTTCCAATTGCCTTCAAATACTTCAAAATCATATATACTTCAATCTACAAGGAACTGCATTCCGCTTCTCTGCTCTCTAAATTCTGTATAAGCGTTAACCTGACGACTATAAGGAATATCTTCTAGTTAATCTAGCAGAAGAGACCACAACCATCACATTGAGCTATGGTTGCAACAAAACAGGCTTGTGCTACAGATTAGCTCTGACAACGTAGCCCTCGTATTTCAGAAATTAAGCACCTCTATGTCAACTGGGATGCCAGGAGAACGCTTCCCGGATCACCCACGGAGTGATGCACGACACCAGCACAGCAGGTATCGCCTATAGGAACCACGTACCAGCCCACGCATCTCTACTGCAGAATTTGCGAGAGCCCGCCCGCTTAAAAAAAATGTACTGACTGAGGGCCAAAGGCAGCTTAGCTGAAGTAGCGCAGAATTAGGAGATAGACGCGCCTAAAGCGGATAGCCGAGGAGCTGCGACGGCAGCTGTCAGTCTCCACAAAGACGATAAACACGCGTAACGCCGGAGACGCGCCCGGGAACGCCCCGCGGGCCCCTCAGGCCCAGGTGCTCCCCGGAGCTGCCCCTCCGGCCTCCCCGTACTCCCCACGCGTCCCTGGGGCCCCCCGGGGACCCCGCACCCCGCTCCCCCTGCAGCCCGGGAAGCGCCACTTGCCTGCGAGGCCGCAGCCCCGGGGCGATGTGCGGTGGAATCACCGGGAGCAGCGAGCGGCGGCCGGGCCGCTCCGTGCGCGGGCAGGGCCGTCCCGCTCCGGCCGCCGCAGCTCCGCGTCTCCCGCTCCAGCCCCGCCCCCCGCGCCCCGACTGCATCGCGGGGACCCGGATGGGGCCGCGCCCCCCGCGCGGTGCCCGGATGGAGCCACGGTCGGGGCCGGGGCCGGCCCCGCTCCCCGCCGCGCCCCCGACGGCCCCGCGGCCGCCGTCCCCTCCCCAGCCGCCCTACAGCGCATCCCCGAGGCGCGGCGCGGCGCGGCCCTCCCGCGGCCGGGGCGGGGCCGCTGGCGCCCGCGGCTGCCCCGGATCCAGTCCCGGGCGCCGCTTCCTGCGGCCGCCCCGCCTCTCCATGGCGGTGCCCGGCGCGGGTCCTGCCGGGAAGGGAGCGGCGCGGCCCGGCCTCGCAGCTTGAGCGGCGGCGGCGCCGCCATGTCCGGGGGCAGCAGCGCCGGCGAGTGGTGCCTTATGGAGAGCGACCCGGGCGTCTTCACCGAGCTCATCAAGGGCTTCGGTGAGGGTCGAGCGGGGCCTGCCGGCGGTGGGGGACTCCGCGGGGCTGTTCCCGCCCCGCTGGGTGCCGTTCCCTGCGCGGGGAGGGGATGCGGCGGGCTCGGTGCGGGCGGCCCGCGGGGCTCGGGAGCCGCAGGGCCGGGAGGGCGCCGGGACGAGCGCGGCTGCCGTGGCGTAGGGCGGCCTGGCCCCGAGCGGGCGACGGGGACAGTCCCCGGCGGCGCGGCCTGTGCATCCCGGCCCAGCCCTCGCCCCGGCACCTGTTGCGTTGCTGCGGGCAGCATGGCAGGGACGTGCCGCGTCGAGTCACAGCGGCAGTTCGGCTGGAAGGAGTCTCTCGGATCGCCGAGCCCTCCCTGTGACGCGACACCGCCTTGTCAGCCAGACCGTGGCGCTGGGTGCCATGTCCAGTCTTTGCTTAAACACCTCCAGGGGCTGTGACTCCATCGCTTTCCTGGGCATCCCGTTCTCATGTCTGATTACCCCTTTGAAAACATTCCTCCGAATGTCCAACCTAAACTTCCCTGGCGCAGCTTAAGACTTAAGGCTGGAAAGGTGTTGGGGTTACAGAGCCCCAGTAGCGAGGACTGCTGGTTCGGGGTGGGGACCGTGCCTAGGTTGAGCTGTGGGTCTTGGCAGTGGCTGGGAACTCTGAAAGCAGCTGTCTGACCTCCTAGAATGTTAAATTTTGTGTTGAATTGCGTTTTAAAGCTATGAATGTATAGTTAGTACAACATGCTTTTAGCCAAAGAACCAAAATTATTTTATTCCACATTTCATTGGTTCATAGTTTGTCATGTCTTTTTCTTAGAAATGAAGTCCAGACATGCTTCTTTTATGTTTTTATTTAGCTGATAAATTAAACTCCCACATACTAAATATTTTAACCTTTTGGGGTCTGTATTATGCAAATGTCTTGCTTCAGTGTATAGCATTTTTGGTCTAGTACCATGAGTCTTTGTCTGGAGATAGAAGTTTAAAGTTCTGCTTTGGACTTGCTGATTATGCTTTTATAAACAGTGTTGTTTTCAGTTAAGCAAAGGATGTGAGGTGACCGGAGACATTTAATCTTCTCTGCTTCTTTTTTAAAGGCAACTGTGTTATAAAGACAGCATCACCGTACACAGGTTCAGAAATTCCTGAAATTATTTCTCACTGCCTGTCTTGTTTGGGTTTTTTATTAATCAAGGTCTGTTACAGCCCACAGGTAGACTTTTCCATAGCCTGGACATACTAGTTGTCAATATTACATAATGTCTTTGTGTCTTCTTTCATAAGTGGCATTGCTGGCTGCATCCCTTTTTGATTAGGTTAGTTGAAGAAACCTGTATTTTTTCCTTATTTCAGGCTGTAGAGGAGCACAAGTTGAAGAAATATGGAGTTTGGAGCCAGAGAACTTCGAAAAATTGAAGTAAGGCATATGTTTCTTGTTCACCTTTGTCTGAAGTCCCTGAAAGAATGTGTATTAAACTCAGGTGTATTTTTGGTGGATTTTTTTGTTTGGGGCGTTTTGTGTTTGTGTTTCTTCCTTCAGTTTCTACAGAAGTTCAGTAGGATTTTGATTTAATGGAATACCTTGCAGTTAAATTGCTTTTTTTTATCACTTTGGTACTTTATCTAGCTTAATCAGGTTTTGAAAGAAATGCTGATAGCTAGAATGTGGAAGTAGATTTCTAATGATTTTCCCATTAGCTTGCCTTACAGCTTTTAACAAGTTTTTAGGTGAATTTCTCTTCCTTGCTTTATCTCCCTTCCTCTTCACATCCCATGATGTTGCCTCTGTTGTCTTAAATTATTTTCCAGTACTTAGATACCTTTGTAACTCGTTTTTCCTGCAGAAATACTTGCATATGTATGTGAAGGCAAATAGGCTTTTTATAACTGATAATGACTGGTGTCATGTGGAACAATGTTACCCTCGTTAAGCAACATTATTTCTTTTAACATTTTGTCCATGATATGTTGTTATCCATGTTTACAGACAGGCATTTAAGAGGAAAATATCATCTAACCTGGACCATACTCTGGTATCTTGTGTAAATATCCCTTATGTGTAGAATTAATCTTTCAAAAGATGCAGGAATTGGTACAGAGGATATACTTTTAGAATTTTTGACCAAAGGTGTTTGACAAGCAGCACCTGAATGGGAGAAATGTTGCCTACAAAGCAGTTTATTTGCTGTCTGCGCCATCAGAACATTTACCTGTTTGTTCATTAAGTGACAGCTTTGCATATCCTGGGAGATGCATGTCCTGGTCCTGAGGGATGGCCAGCTTCCATCCTCCCTTCCTATTTACACCTGCAGTATTTTCCACAATGTATAAACACTGGAGGTGAAAGGATATAGGAGCATCTTTGGTTTCTAAACAGCAGGTCCACTGAAAGAATTTGAAAAAAATGCATCTCAGACTTCTGGTCAGAGCTTAGGAAACGTTTCTTATGCAGTACAGGTGTATGTTTGTCTTTTGTAGAAAAACCTTTTGTGGCCTCTTTGTGGTGATGCCCTTATATTTTAGCTGATTAATAAGTTTTTGTCTTACTGTAACTGTAGATTTTGTAAGACCTGTTTCCTTTGCTGATAAATTTTTGTGTTCTGGGAATACTAAATGCAGTGCAACATGTAGTAAAAGCTGTTTACTATTCAAGACATGCAGTCTGAAAGGCAAGACACATTTTCAGCAGAAGAGAAAACTGGGTTTCTGTTACTTGTTGATGAGACAACTCAAAGTATGAAGTTTCAGAAGAGCTCTTTGGATGCTTCATCTGTGTCTAGAAGGATTACCAAAACTTTAGTTCCTGTTCTTGTTCATGACTGACAAATGCTTTGACAGCTGTTAATCACTAAGCAATTCAAATGAGAGGTCTGCAGCTATAAAGGTTGCAGTAACTAGGAAAACTGGTCCTGGCTTTTGATAATTACTGGCAAAGTGCTAATTTATTTAGCACTTAGAGAAAGAAACCTGAATTGTCTTCTGCCTAATTAAAAGAGCATATCTGAAAATTTCAGTGCGAGTTCCTGGTATTTAGAAAGAATTAACAGAATTACCTTAGCATACAGCTAAACTACAGTACAGTAATTTTAATATTTTTCATCATTACTGATGACCTTTTTCCTATAAACTTTGTTTTTCAGGCCAGTACATGGGCTGATTTTTCTCTTCAAGTGGCAGCCTGGAGAGGAGCCAGCGGGTTCTGTTGTTCAGGATTCCAGACTGGATACAATATTTTTTGCTAAGCAGGTATAAGAAATTCAGTAATTGTTTCAGATATATCATGAAACGTAGCTTTTAATACCAAAAAAGTAATATATTTTTTTGTTAATATGTACACAGAAATTAGTATTTTGCAAGGTAAAATAGCTTCTACAAATTCTGAGAGTAGGAGTTGTGTATTGACAAGCAAAGTCAGACAAAAATAGCAGCTATGGAAGAGTAAAGCTCTTATTTATTTGTCAGCCCTCACCCATAAAGTAAATCAGTCTTCTGTGCAGTAAACTGTGACTTAGTAAATGTTCTCAGCAGAATGAGCAAATTACTTCTTTTGAAACCACTTTCAACAACTTGTTGGAAGAAATTTATTTTGGTCCTGTTTCTATTTCTTATTTTTCTCAAGTGCTCTGAAGCCGGAGCAGTATATGTAGGATAATGCTTTCCTTTAAGGGTTTGCAGACCATTTTGGCATGCATATTTTAAGTGTGCAAATCTGAAAGGTGAATTTAAATTAGAAATAACAGGAAAAATTGGTTTTGCTGATGTAAGCTATTGTGTTTTATTAAATACAGAGTAGTACTAAAGTTTTGGTTTAGGATTAATAGACTGCCCTGTGTGTTGTTTGCAAGCAAGAAAAGCAAGAGAAAGTGACCAGAATGAAAGTAGGAGTATTTAAAATGGGTGTTGATTACAAAACATTGATATCAAAGGGCAAATTGTTAGGATTTCTGTTACATAGTCTAGTTGTTGGAAGGTTTAGGGTGGGGGTTTGGGGGGGGCTTCTTTTTTTGGTTGGGTTTTTTTCTTGTTTTATTTCCCACCACAAATGCAGAAGTGCTTTGAATGTAAATTTCAGGATAGGAAAAGATCTCCACACACTTCCAAGTAAAAGTATAGAACTATGGAAAACAATGCAAATAGCCATCCTGGCCACTCTGTACCTGCACTTCTGTTTTGTTCCTTTTATAACTGCTTTCCTGTTTCATGCTGTTGTGGATCAGCTTTTTTAATGCTGATTGTCTTCATTCTTCCCCTGCTGCAGCTCTTCAGTCCTGCCAAGCACTGCCCACCATTTTAATGATACAGTGATCAGCAGCAGTTTGATAATTGTCTTATAGATTGATAGCTCTCATAGACACTGGTTTAGGTTATGATTTCTACCTAACCAAACATACTGTTAGTAGCCATGGGCTGTAGCTAAAGAACAAAGAACTCAGAGAAAATCCTTGATTTAACTTTAAAGAGGTAGTTACATGATGCAAGGAAATGACTCTGATCAGAACCTAGAGAGGGTTTTTTTTATTTTAAAGTGAAGGTAAATTTTCCCTTATTCAAGGGCTTTCATCTTGTTTCCTGTGAGTAGGTGAGGTTGTACTAGAATTGCTGTTCTTGTGAATGCTGAAAAGTTTCAAAGCATTTGTCTGCTTGCTGTCTTTCTCTTGAGTTTTCCACCCCCCTTCCCTTTTTTGAAGTTTGACACTGTGATTAAAGGCAATAGCTGAGAGGAGCTTTCTTGGGCTTTGAGAAGAGATTGCAGAATGTACATCGCAGATAACAAGCCCCACAAAATTAAAGGCTAACGGTGAAAAATCTTCTTTATTTTAGTTTTCTTTGAAAGACTCATATTTTAATGTATTTTTAGGCTGAAACTTCCTTTCTAATTGTGTCTTTCCTTCACCTGCTGCCTTTAAAGAGAGTGTGCAGGAGTGACTCTTAATTTTAGCATGGAAAGCAATTTCTAGCAATGTTGACTCTTACAGTAGTACTGCCTGGTTATGCCACTTGATGGTGTGGAATAGATGTTTCAAAAGTCATTTGCAAAAAGTTTAGAATTGGTATCTTTCTCATTTTCTAGTGTTACCTGTCAATCAAGTGCAGTAGCTTTGCAAAATTAAAACATTCCTTGTAGACATATATAAGCTTGTGTTTCATATCAGTTCAGTTTTGCCTGGACTGAGCTATTGTGACTGAACAACTAGAAATAGGTACAGAGAATTAGTATTAAAAGTCAACAGAAAGAAACTGCTTTGGATATTTTGGAGGAATCTGTTTAATACCAGTTTAGCTCTGGTGACTTTCACACTGAAGAAAGTTAGCCTGGGTTAGAGATCCAACTTGACAAGCAATGTTTTGGGACTTAGTGTTTTCTTGAGCAAGTGTCTCATCTTACAATTTGCTGCTGATGAGAGCTGAGTGCAGTGAACTTCTGTGAGCCACTGAAAGCTCATTCCCCAGCAGTTTTCTGTGCATATTAACTGGGCTGGTTTCTGCTGTACTATGAGATGTGCCTGTTCAGAGAGTCTGTACAGGACAAAACTGGTAACAGGTAAGTGAGAGAACAGGGGGTTCTTTATGGTAGTGCTGAAGTTACTGCATTTCTCAAAACTACAGTCTGAATCCTTCTGAGTCACCCAGGAGCACAAAGCAAGATGAGCATTAGTATTGAATATTTGTGTAGTGGAAGAGCAGGTCCTCCCAGCTGTCGTGCAGCTGGGTTCATGTGTATTTTTTATTTCCTCTGTATGTTTTAAGCCAAATTTTATGCTGGCTTTGAGAGTCTTTTCAGAAGACCTTTTTCTTCATTACAAAAGAGATGATGTAAAGTTACATTTGTAGGCTGGAATCCCAGAACAAATAGATTGGTTAGGGCAATTTTTATGATATTTAAGGTTATTGATCTGTTGATCTGTATCTTCAAAACTGTCATGACACTGGACCCTGAAAAATCTCAACAAGTCTTTGCCTCATTTTCCTTTCTCACACATTTTCTTCCTTTAAATGTTGTCATCTAAGGACATTTGGTACTCTTGGTTTTACTGCAGACATGTTTAAAGTGTCGTCCTGAATCCTGTGTGAGCAAGACAAGGTTACTGTTAATATGAGGAGAGTTGAGTAGAGGAGATAAATTTTGTTTCTGTTCAACTTTATTATGTGTTCAGTCTTAAAAATTGTTTCATTGTGGGGAACTTTTGTTAGAGGTACAAGGCCCCAGCTCTCAAACCTAAACTGTCTAGTAAAACATCATTAAAATCATTAAAATTTTGGTAAGAAGCTTGTGCATGCTCACATTTTCCTCGTTTCCACTTCCATAGTGATGTTGTAGTTGAATTCCAAATGGCAGTTAGATCTTGTTCCAAGTTAAATCATGACTGTGTTGGGGGGTTGATTTTTGAAGTCTGTCTTGTATGCATGCATATTAAAGGGGTTTTTTTTAATGGTCACTTTTATGTGCACTCATGTTAAATTTGGCCTCCCTGTTATGCCTAGGTATGGTTTGGTCCTCTAGTTGAGGCCACAGAACTCTGGACGATCTTACATACCCTTTGAGCTAGGATACATAGGCACAATGAGGTGAGTTAAGGATACAGTTTCAGCCTTAACTCAGAATTTCCTGATTTCTGTGTTGCTTCAATGGGCCCTTGCTGTTGTTTTCACTCACACACGGTGGATACCTGATTACACCTGCTCAATGTATTCAGCTCCCTGCCACACTCTTTAGAGGAGCTGCATTCTCTGCCAAGCACTGCAGAAGTGTCTCTGGACAAAAAAGAATGTCATTGTTGCAGACCTGAAACTACTTTTTTGAGTTTAATAAATTCTTCAGCTTTTAGTATGGAACTATTTGCATTCTGCTTTTGTTAGGTGCCATGTATTTATTTCATTTTGCGTTGTCATGACAGAACATTAACTTCACTAAATGGGAATACCTTCAGAAATAGTATCTTACAAATTATACTCTTAATAACAAAACATTGGTCTCTGGTTATGTTTCTGGCACTAATGTAAGGATATATATTGTTTTTACATTTCCAGTACTTAACTGATTTCAAACTCAAAATTTTTGACCCTTTCAGATTTGGTAACATTAAGATAGACCAGCTATCTGTGTTAAAACTAAGTTTGGGATAACAGATGAGTTACAAGAAGTACAACTTCAAAAACATGAAACAAATCAGAAAGAGATACTCAGTAACTGAATATAGCTGTAGAAAGATTATATCTTTACTCCAACAAAATTTAAATGGAAAAACAATTATATTGGGTTTCTAAACAAGAAGAAATTGTGGAACTTGGTGCTAATGCTGGGTTTTTCATGTTGAGCTCTCTAAAATCGAGTATTCTGTAATGTTGGGATATTTAGTAAGTGAAACTCAGGGATTTGCTGGTTATACTACAATTGCAGCACAGGCTTGTCCACAGTTTTTTTGAAAAGCAAAATACGTAATCCATCAGGTAGAAGTTATGTGTCAAGAATTTAAAGTGCTTCTGCCTAAAGTTGATCCAGAAGGTCAGATTGGATCCCTAGAGAAAGGGATCCCTATCAAATGGGTCCTTGGTTTAAACTGAGCTTCACTTGGTGGTAGGTCAATCTCCTCAATAGGTTTCTGTGTATGTGTGTTACAGTTTTCTTTCAAATATTGTTAAATACACCTTGAACTTTTACCTTCAAAATCTTTTAACTATGAGTGTCTGCTCTAAGCTGGAGTCTTGCTTATTGATCAATCTAATACCTCACCAAGCCTTTGTGGACAGAAATGTCCTGGCAAATCTTGGTATTTCTGGACAAATACAGAAAATCCTTGTAATTCTCAAGTCCAAATAAGAATCTATTGGGCACAACCTGCATTTATTATCATGTTACCTAAATGCAAAAAATGTTTTCTGCTCACGTTGAGGCACCCTAAGTGAGAGATGGACTGGAAATAAGAGATGGGTATCTCAAAGGATTCTCTAGGTTGTGTGTGAAGCAATGCCAGACTGGCTGTGTGCACTGATGGCATTGTGTCTGTGTGACAAATCCAGCACTTGCCCACATTTGGTCCTGCAATCACGTCCTCACTCTGCACTCCTCACCCTGCTTGTGAGCCACCACTGGCTAGATATTACCTTGTTCCATCTTGGTAGTTCTCCTGTATCATCTACATCCAGGAGCACACTGGATTTTTATGCACATCACCTGCATTTCCTTCTATTCCTCTGCTACAGGACTGTTGTTGCTGCCTTTTCCTTAACTCCTGCCACTCACCTGACTGAAGTTCTGGAATGTATTTCTATAATGTATTTTCATTTCAACAGCTGGAGGCTGTTGCCCTCAGATCTGCATCTTTTGCATATTGTTTTCTAGCAGCCAGACTTTGTTTAGCTGGGTCCCTTATATACTTCATCAGACTTGTCTCTTGCTGTAGTTGGAATACAGAATGTGCTTAAAGGCCAATATTTGATGAGGCCATTAATTCTTTGCCAACTCTATTTTTTCCTCTGAATTTATTTTCCATTTCAAGCTTCTGTATCCTGCTGTTCAGCAGTCTCAGTGTTGACCCTGCCTTTAGGCACAAAATCTCAAAAAACTTCCCTTCCTTGTTTTGAAGTCATTATTGAGTTGTCTGTAAAGAGAGCAATTGTTTGTCCCATCTTGATTTTTCAGCAAAATTTGCTGCCATTTAGTCCTGTCCCTCCTATAATGCCCTGTATTAATTATAATTTACAATTTGCCTTTATTGTAACAGCACTGTTCTAACAGTGTGTCAGCACAGATATCCCACCTTCTTCTGCTTCTCTATCAGCTTAATTACACTGCATCAGCTTCACCCACTCTGATCCACTTGAGATTTCCCTGCTTTCATCCTAGAACTACTTTACAACTGTCTCTGATAACATTCTTTAGTAGTATCTCAGAGAGTCTTTAGTTCTTAGTTCTTTTTCCTATGTTACAGGGCAAATCAAAGTATGCAGTTCTGCTAGTCTGGGGGTTTGAATTTTTCTGCTGCTGGTTCGTTATTTTGCTGCCCTTCATGGATTTTCCTTGTATACCATTTATTTTGCATCTATGTGTACTCAGGCCCTTAGCTTGTGTACCTGCAGTTAGTTTAATTTGGGTTTTGGCTGCTGTAATCTGTTCTGCATGTGTAGTTGACTCCCTTGGTTACCATTGAAGTCGATTAGATTGTGTTTTTCTTAAATTAAGAAGTGTTTTATTATTAATCATTTGCATACAGACATAATCTGAACTGAGAACACCCTAAAGTATAGAAAATAAATTTATGACGTGGCTTTTAGTATTAACATATAGGTTTTCCTTTGTTAGGACTAGCCTTGATTGCAAAGCAGGTTGCTTGGGCTTTCTCTTTTTCTCCTTTCTTGTTGGAAGTGGTTTCACATTCATAGCCCTGAACTAATTTTTTTTATACAAAATTCACATCCTCTCTGGAAGTTTTAAGGTTTAAGCAGCATTTTCAATTGCAAAGTAGTCTTCAAAGACTAATGATATGTTACTCTTTCCTAACTTATAGCTGAGAAAAAAACTGCTAATATAAAGTCTTTTATTATGGCCTCATACCATTTGATTACAGTGCATTTAGTTAAATTTCAAATTATATTTAATAGTCCTTGTTGCATCTTTCTTTAAATACAGTGTTTTAGTTTGGTTGTTAGTAAACAACATTAAAGACATGGCTTTTTTATGAAGGGGGCTGTTTATATTTTCTAAAAGTGGCATATTTAACACTGAAATGTAGCAGTGTCAAACTAGTAACTTTTAACTTGAAAAGGATGGGTATATTGAACAAGTATATTATTCAGCTAACCATAGTTTAAACAGTCTCTGCATCTTGGAACACTTTTAAATTTTATTAGTTTATCCCTTGAAATATTTTGTCCAATAAAACCTTTGCATAAAAATTCTAAGTTCCATAATATGCTTTTTTGCTTCAAATTATTTTTTACCTCCTACTCCCAGTAGGAGGTCTGATTATTTGAAGGACTTTGCTTGGAAGAGTTGACTATTTCTTTAGGCCGTCGATAAAATAACACAATTTGGGCAGCTTGCTTTGAATATTACTGTGTGTTTTTTCCACAGGGATCTGAGGATTATTTGCCTTTCTTCCACGCCTTTCAATAATCACTTTAGAGAGATGGTGAGGCAGTGGAATGATAGTTTTTGAGGACAGCTGTGAAATATGAGATTTTTTCAGTAAATTGTATATGGCTGCCATGCAGAGCTGATTTTATTACAGCAAGGGCTTTTCTGTAGCTACCCAGGTAGGAAATCCAGTCTGTGTTAGGGTGCAGCTCTAATGTGAATCAGCATAGGAAGTGTATGTTTGTAACAAAAGCAAACACAGTTTGGAGTGAACTTTTATCACCAATGCTGACCAAATTCTCCATGCTTTTTCTAGGTCATAAATAATGCCTGTGCAACTCAAGCCATAGTAAGTGTGCTGTTAAACTGTGCTCATCAAGACATTCATCTAGGAGAGACCTTGTCAGAATTTAAAGAATTTTCCCAAAGCTTTGATGCTGCGGTGAGTGACCAATGTCCTGCATTTTGAGTGTCACACTGTTACAGCTGTGGTGGTTTACAGGTGTTCTGTTACTTCTTTCAGATGAAAGGTTTGGCACTGAGCAACTCAGAAGTGATTCGGCAAGTTCACAACAGTTTTGCCAGGTAACATATGTTTTAAATCTGGCCAAAATTTGAACAAATCCTTTTTAATCTCAGGGGTTTTAAAATTTTCTTTGCAGACAACAGATGTTTGAGTTTGATGCAAAGTCTTCAGCAAAGGAAGAAGATGCCTTTCACTTTGTAAGCTATGTTCCTGTTAATGGGAGGCTATACGAGCTAGACGGCTTAAGGGAAGGACCAATTGATTTAGGTAACATTTTACATTTTTGCTGAACTTCCTTCATTTTAACAATGGCTTTTTGCAACAAATTGCTCATATATTATAGGCTCAAAGCAAATTATTTATTAAAATAAAGAATCACTTGAAAGTTTTCTGAATGTGCTGCAGTGTAGGCTTGTACTTCCTTGCAGTTGTTTGTATTGTTTTAGTTCTGTTGGTCTGAAAATACAGTTTTCTCCCTGTTTCCTCCCTGTCTCTGATGCCGTCTTTTAATTTAGTAGACAAATGATCGAGTCCTGCAATCTCTTCCAAAACCTTGATAGTTTTGTTGCAAGAGAGAAGTTTACATAAAGGGGGAATGTATACAGCTAACTCCAGACATTTTTTTTCCATCATGTGGCTTGTGTTTACACTGCCTTGTTTCTTCTTAGACAGCAAGTGTTTTCCTAATGGTTTAAAAGAAAATAGCTTTATTCTCTGTAAGATGGGCTTCTGTCTTGTAATCTTTCTTGAGATATGTGTGCCCTGCTGAGTCTTGACAAGCTCTGCACTGCCTATCACGTATCTGTACTTTAGAGTCTGATGCGTTGTCAACAACAACCTGTTCCACACTCCATTCCCAGAGTGTTTTCCCAGATTTGTTGACAATTTTATTTATGTTTATGCTGAGCAACTTCTTGCTGCTTAATCTTGTCTTTAGTCTGTCTAGAGATGTGGTACAGTCTGCAGACCTAACAGTAACATCATTTGTATGGTCACAAGAGCATGAGTCTCTAATTTACGTTAAGGTCTTGAAATTTCAAAACAGGCATTTTCAACTTAGGAAATCTCCTCTAGGTATTCTGTCATATACCTTGAAATTAAGTCCTCTATGATATATCCTTTTATGTTTTTTCTTTCTGCCTGACTTTTTAACATTTTGTCTATGCAGATGCAATATAATCAAGAATTAATATTAAACAGCTGTACCTGTCCATAGTGTTTTCCTTTGCTGTCCTCTTCAGTGTTGTCATACCAACTAATTTCCCTTGTGTTTTGGTTTAGTTTGATTTCTCGACTATCACACCAATAAATGTTACAGTTTAGATTTGCCAATTTCAATATACTCATTTTTTGCTGTGAGATAGAATTAGGAGCAAAAGCAAGGTAGGCCTAAAACTTAAAAGGGTGTAAAGAAAAACTTCATTAACAACATGAAGAAAATAATAAATTCAGAATAAAACTTTCAGACTACCCTCTCCTCCCTTCTCTCACACTTTCTTAACAGCAACATACAGAAGCACTTCAGTTAGTTACTAATTTAAATAATCTTTCTCAGTTTACTTTAGAGAGAGAAGTCTTTTTTTTGTTTGGTTATAGGAGTTTTTTTCCAATAACAAAAAACCCAGTGCTCTTGTGGTTTCACTTTTCACTAACTTTTCCTATTTTCACAGCTCTCCCAAACCCTGTTTATGGGCCATGTTAAACTCATGGGGTATTTACTTTTAAGAATGAACTGTTCAAAAGCAAAAGTCTTCTTTATCTCATTTTTTAATCTGTTCATACTTCATCCCCAGGACAGAGATCCCCTTTTTCCCTCAGGGCAAAGGATCTTCCAAACACTCCAACCCCCTATGTCTTTTTCCACAATTTATAGGAATTTTTAGTGTAGTCCAGTCCATCCCTATAGCTTACAAAAGGATTTTCAGCCAACCTTCACGGTGTCTCCTCATTCTCCTCCCATCTAGAACTTGGTTCTTGCTTCACTGCCTTTGGTGCATCCTCTCTGTTCTCTTTGCTCTCGCTCAAGGGAGGATTGAAGGTCTGCAAGTCCAATCTGAGCACTGGAAAGGTTAAAATCTTTTAACCTGCGGCCGGCCGTGCTGGAGCTGTGCCAGGATCTGGGGACACTCGGGCTGCTCCGAGGGGCTGGGTGAGGGCTGCCCTCCGCCGCCCGTCCTCCCTCCACCCTGCCCAGCCAGCCAGGCTGTGGAAGGGCTTTGCCAGAACGGGGCTCGGCTGCCTCCCCATCCTGCATGGGTGGCGGGGCGGGCTCGGCCACCCCAGGGCAGCTCCCAGCCCGTGACAGGGCAGGGTTCTGCTGAGCCACGGCCACGCCAGGGGAGGGGGGCTAGGATTTTAGCAATGGGCCTCTCCTGCCCCTGGCTGTCGGGGCCCCCGGTTGAAAACGGGGCCCGGCGGCCTCCTGGGCCCAGCCCTGCCCAGCCCGGGCTGCGTGAAAGGGGAGCCGGGGCTGGTGCTACCTTGTGAGAGGCCAGAAACGAGAGAGAGCTTTACTGGGGTTTTAATACCTTCAAAGTGTGAATTCACAAAAGCAAACTAACGTCTCTAATTGGTTTCTCAAGCTGTCAACAGCCAAACCTGCTTCCAGCTGGTCCCATCCACTCACAGAGGAAGTTCTCAAGGAAAAAAATTTCCAAGTATGCCCTCCCAGATGCCTTCAATGCTCAACCAGCAGACCTTGTGTCATAGAAATCTTTCATAACATATTTTCCCCCACCCCATTATTTCTTGTTATCAGTAAAACAAATGTTAGGTGCTTATGCCCTTAAAATATAGCTTCGTTCCATTGCTTTAGCTGCTGTGTTACCCAACTATTGTTACTAATAAAGTATCTCCCACCTGAGTAATTTAAGACTGCAGTAACTAAGGAAAAGCTTGTTATATCCTCTGAAGTTGCTGCATAAGCCTGAATTATATAAGTCGACTTTGCAATAAATTTTGCAATGATAGTGAATTTTTTCCTTTGTTAAATTTTGCAAAGATGATGAATTTTTTCCTGTTTTCTCCCCAGGTGCATGCCATCAGGATGATTGGATAAGTGCAGTGCGGCCTGTCATAGAGAAGCGCATACAAAAGTAAATGGTCATGATGCTTTTAAAATATAGCACCTCACCTATGCTATAAAATTCCATAGCCTTAATTTCCTTCAGTTAAAGGATTTCTGCCAAATTTCTAAGCAGTGCATCATTTATGCATCTTTTTTTATGCATATCACTGTGTGACTTGAGAACCTGTTGCCCAACACGAGGCAAATATGATGATAAATAAATCTCAAATATACTGTGCTGCTGCATAATTAATTCAAGTAGGTGTCTGTATAGTGAAGAGAGATCCTACAAGTGCTGTGGAAAAGAAGGTTGTTATCTCTGTTACACAGCTGTGGATCTTTGTGAGTGAAAGCTGAGAGTGCCGTGACCATGAATAACATTTGCCTGTGCACTTAAAATTACTAGACAGTCATTCTGTCCATACAACTGGTATTTAAGAGATAAGTAGTTTTTCTTAGGAATGGCTTGTCCTAGAAAATTAAGATGGAAAAACATACTCTGGAACTTTCCTACTTCTTAATTCTGAATTGAAACTGCAGTCCCAAAGTTGTTAGAAATAAAGTTGATTTTATTCCATTTTTAGAAAACAGTTTTTTGCTTGAGCACTTTTTTTTTTTGAAAAGCAAGACAGGAGTACCAGGTTGCTTTTGGAGAATTTAACCTCCAAAAGGCCTGCTAGTTTAATTGTTGAATGTACTTCTCCCACTGTGTAGAGAACTCTCCAGTATTTTCTAACATGTGACCTCAGAGAGGAATAGTAAATTTTGGGGAGAGATGGTTATTGGGAGTTACATATTGGATAGAGTTAATTTGTGAGCTGGTTTTATTTTGTAACAAGATTGGATCTGTAGTACAACTCAATTTAATAGACCCATTTAAAATTTTGTTTCCATGAAATCAAGGATGGGGTTTTTGAGTTGTCATGTTGGTAACTAATTTTGAAAGTGGGTTGTCTTTGTTGTTTTGTTTTCCTGTTCCTCATTTAGATACAGTGAAGGTGAGATACGGTTTAACCTGATGGCTATTGTATCTGACAGGAAGATGATATATGAGCAGAGGATTGCAGAGCTACAGCAGCAACTGGCAGAGGTAAGCCATGGAATTTAAATTGCTAAAGTAGTTCTCCGATAGTCCTGTGTGTTGGCTTTACTGTTCACTTCCCTTCCTTGCTCCAAATGGAGTGGCAGTAAAAGAAGCAGGGAGTGATTGCTAGAGGTCTGTCCAGCACTCAGTGCTGCAGCTCTGAGCTGAGCACTCAGCACAGTTCTGACCGTGTCATTTTGACTTTCTGCCTTGACTCATTTGCTGTGATGATGGAACTGTTCTTTTCCCAGTACCTGCTTGTAACTTAACTGCTGAAATTTCCGGGATGTTCCTATAATGATAAACTAAACTGAATCTTTCTGTGATAGAAATACTCTTGAGACAAAACTTGCTTTGAAAAAAATTAATAATTTAAAAATGGACTAACATCATCCATTTAAATTTTTGTTTTGTGGAAGGAGGAGCCTATGGATACTGATCAAAGTAGTAATGTGTTAAGTTCTATACAATCAGAAGTTGCAAAATACCAGATGTTAATTGAAGAAGAGAACCAAAAATTAAAAAGATATAAGGTATGTAGTCTTTGCTTTTCTGATGAAATTATTGGAACAGTTGTAAGAAAAAGCCAGCTTTTACATGTATATATTTGGGAGTTTTGCAGTTAGTCTGAAGGAACTGGATGGGGACTAGAAGATAGTTCAGCTATATAATAATTCTGTTAATGCTTTTAATTTATTTTTAGATTGAAAATATTAGAAGAAAACACAACTACCTGCCTTTCATCATGGAATTGTTAAAGACTCTAGCAGAGCACCAGCAATTAATACCATTAGTAGAAAAAGTGAGTATTTCCTAGCTGATAGTATGTTACCATAATTTTTCGTGCCTTCTCTTTTAAATAAACAAGCCCATGTCATTTATTCTTCCAAGATCTTGGGCCAGGGATGGTTCCACTCACTCCTGTGGCTGCTGTAGCAGGCAGTTACTGTGCACTGGCAGCTGTGGCACAGAGCTGGGAATTCCAGCCCTCCCCTTTCCCTTCTCCTGTGCTCATTTACTGCCTTGGGTTTCCCCCTTTCTAAGGTGTCTAGCCATTAACATTGATTTATTGCTAAGGTTTGTATTAACACTTTAATAAATGTGTCTGCCACTTTAGCAGGGTTATTAAACTGCTCAAATACTTGAATTGTACTCAGCTCTGTGCTGGTATGTACTTACGCTTGAGTGCCAGAGGCAGGATGTCTGATTTGTACTCAATGAGAAAGGAACTCTGAATTATATAAGGAAAAAAGAGCTGTGTATTTAATGAGTGTGTTCCGAATTTGTTTAGGAAGGTAAATTTGCAGGTTGGTAGTTTTTAAGACAGTAATTTAGAGTCTTAATCCAGTTTCATGTTAACAGCAGTCATTTATGCCACCCATCAAGCTGCTTTCACAAGTAAATAACCAGTGAACTGGTGGTAACAGATCTTAATTCTGAATCACTGAATTAGGAACAGTTCTATTCAATAATAAATGGTAACAAGCAGTAGCCTGATTCAGAATTAACTAATGTTTTGACAGAAAGTTGTTGGCCAGTATTGCTTCCGAGTTGTCCCCTCTTCTTGCCCAATTTGTTTCTTAAGTAAATGCATAAGGAAGAAAGTGCCAGTTCCCTATCAATTTGAACTGTTTATGATTGATACAAGTTATGAGAATCTGTCTGCAAATATTTTGACAGGAACTTTTGCAGGAGTTTTTTCCACTTACTTGAAAGATCTAAACCACTAAGATCTTGGTTCGTTTCAGAGTTCAGTTTTGATAATCTATATGTCCGAATGTGGTGTGTTCCTGTGACATTAAAATGTTTCCGTCAGGAAGAGTTTTTTCTGTATTGAATGAAATCGATATGGAGATATGAAAAATGAAGCTCTAAATTATGTTTTTAAAATAGTGCTTTCCCCCTAAAGAAGTTAGGTAATCTCAGTTTCTTTTGCATAATTTATTTAAACCTGTATTTATTCTTAAAAGGCTATATATACTAACCTAGTAAAATAGTAGTAGAATGCTTCTGAAGGGTCCAAATTTACATTAAAATTTTTAATATTCAGAAATTTAATGGGTAGTCATTAAAAGCTCCAGGATGATCTTCATCTTATCAAAGCTTGACATCATCTCCCCTTGTTTCCTAGGCAAAAGAAAAACAGAATGCCAAGAAAGCTCAGGAGGCCAAATGAAGATGACTTTGCAAAACACATACAGTTATTTGCTTCTGATACTATTTTCATGACAACAAATAAAACTTTTCATAAACTTCAATTTTTGTCCAGTGCACGTTTACCAGTTGTAATGGTTTGTCTTGTACTGTTTGCATGGGTCTGAGTCTTCCTTCCCCTACATCTTGTGCATGTAGTACTACTGAGCAATGTTTAGGTTCTCCTAGTCACATTCAGTATTTAACAGTCTCTCTGATTGCTGAAAGCTTGGGAAGTGGACCCAGAAATGTGCAAGGAAAATGTCCCCATTTTGTCCCACTTGAACTTGAAAATGATGCAAATGCCAGAGGTTTATGTATAAGCATGAGCTTTCTTTGCTCATCCCTACTAACAGTTACAATCCACTTGTTCGGTGACATAGCCTGTGTCTTTGTTTTTATGAAGTATGTGTCTAATTTTTTTACAAAATGGAAAAGTATTAATTTAGCTGTAGAAACATTTGCAAAGACCAGTGTATAATCTCAAAAGAAATGCATTGCTTTAGTAGAAAAGATAATAAATATTCCCATCTTTATTTTGGCAAACTTTTTTCTGTGGTATTTTATTATGGAATAAGATGGTTAGGATATGGAGATCATCAGCCTTGTGACTTGAGTATATGCATTCTAAATTTGGGGTAGACTTAAAGGCATTCTAAATTTGAAGGCACACTGTAGTTTTGGGGAGTTAATATTCTTGGATATAAGGTATTCCTCTTCTGGAGTATGTTCCAATTAAATCTTTAAAGCAGTGCTTTTTATTTTACTTTGAGAAGTAATAAAAGGAAAAAGGTGTATGTATAAAAGATTATTGTTGATGACAACATTGTTGTGGAAGATGCTTGAGCTGTGTCCCATGGACCAAAGGAAATACCTGGGGAGTGGAGTTCACTGGGTGTCCTGACAGCTTAAATGCTGCCTTCGTGTAAGCTGTGAATGGATTGTTTAGGTATGGATAGTTACAGGCCATTGCAACAATACACACTGAATTATTCATTGCACGTGTATTTGTTTAGAAAACTCCCAGTTTCTTCCTAAAAGACTCGGGTAAGAAACAAAAAGAAAACCTCTTCCTGTTTTCGTTTTGTTTTTTGGTTGGTTGGTTTTCTGTTTGTTTTGTTTTTGTTTGTGTTTTTAACTGTAAATAGTAAAATATGTTTGTTTCCCTTATTTTACCTGTACTCCATTGGACTGTGAACACCCTTGGTCTTGTAGGCAGAATTTTTTGAAACACTAATTTGAAACATTCTGTTCTCTATTGGTGCTTCATATATATTGCATATACTTGTGTGTAAGCAGGATAAAATTTTGGCTGAATAAGTAAAACAGACTGTGTTCTTCACTGCTGGAAGGATCTCCTTGAGTCATGGCTGTGTCTGGAAGGGTAAGATCTGTTTCAGGAAAACCTGAGATTCATATCTGTGTTTTGTACAAAATTGATTAGGTTGATGAGAACATAAACTCTGTGAGAATTTCCTACTTTAGTAATTCACTGTAGTATTATTGTCCAAGGAAACGGAAAGACTCGTGCAGAGGAACAGACATTTCTGCTTTTAAAATTATATTTGAAACTCTATTTCAACCTGTTGAAATCATTTGTCTGTCTTTTTAAGTGGTGGTCTGATGATTCTTGCTGTACCCTGTCATCCTTGGAGACTTTTGCAATTATTAGCTGTCAAATCTGTACTGAAGTGATTTCATTCTCCTTTTACTGGCATACTTGGGCATGTACAAAAGGAAAATTAATTTTGCTGAAGCAGAAAATTATTCTTGCAATTACCAACCAATTCTAGCAATTGTTTCAGATATTAGAAAAACTATATTGCAGCAATCTTTCTGGATTGGTGGAAGGACAGAAGAAGGATGTAAAGATCAAATTTTATGAAAAAATGGTTAATCCAATGTATAAGTGGAAAATGTTTTTTAAAAAGACGAGTGCAAAAGTAGAACCCTTTAGTTTTTAAAACTAATGTTTACTGTTATTATAATTTCTTTTTTTTCATGATGTATGTCTTAGCTTTAATGGTGTTTATTTGTATGTTAGGAGAGCATCACATGAATGCAGAGCTGGACATGAAGTTGATCCTGGCTAGGCTGGGATACAGTTAATTTTCTCCTTGGAAGCTGGTGCAGTGCTGTGTTTTGGATGGAGCATGGGAATAATGTCGATAACACTGGTATTTTCAGTGGATGCTGAGCAGTGCTAGCTCTTAGTCCAGGAGTTTGCAGCTTCTCGTGCGGTGCCAGGCAGGAACAGCAGGAGCGCAAAGACTGGGAGGGGACACAGCCAGGACAGCTGACCGCAGTGGCCAAAGGGATATTTCCCAGGATTAAATCGGGGCGCGGCGGGCCCGGGGCCGCTGCTCGGGAGCCTTGCGGGCATCGCTCAGCGAGTGCTGAGAGCTGCGTTCTGCAGCACTTGTGCATTCTGATTCTAAGCACTTCAAGAACGCTTTCTCTTCTGATGCGTGCTTCTCGGCCATCTCCAGCTGCATGGACTTTACAGCAGTGAAAGGGGCAGGAGAGCGCTCAGCTCCGCGTTTCGTGATGAGGTCGCGCCGCTTTTCCCAAGCAGCAGGCGTATTCCCAGCTGACGCGATTGCGGACGAGCTTTTGCTATTCGGTACAGTGCGCACAAAGCCCGGTGTTGTGCTGCTTCACTCATCACCTTCTGTGATCTGCACTGGACTGAAGCCGAGCCACGGCGTTCAGCCTCACCGCTGTCAGGCGTCCACTGCTGCTGCGCGCATCTTCCGTGACACAGCGGGATCTGCCGTCCTTGCGAGGCCCTGGCGTGCGCCGTGCTACCTGCAGCGGAGAAGGACCGTGCGGGGAGCACCGCGCCCTGACAGCGCTCTGCAGGTTGTACAGGAAAAAGGACTGCGACTCGAATGAGGCCCAAATACAAGTTTCCATAAGTTCCAGGGGCAAACCCCGAGGAAGTCTGTTGTCCTGGCACAGTTTCTCCGTGCGGGACGTAGCCGAATGCAGTGGTTCACAGCACTGAGAAGAAAAATGCGCGGCCAAGGCGCGTTTCGGTGAGAAGCAGTGCGCTGGAGCCCTTCGTTCACAAATGGCACATGTTCTCTGTGCGGGTCGTAGACAACAATTTGTACCCACGCGGATAAAAGCGCGACAGGTTAGAAAATGCGAAGAACGAAGCTGCGGTGTTACCGGGCTTGTGATCCCTCTTCCTTCCCCGCTACGTGCAGCATCACATCCTGTCGATCTACACGAGGCATGATGCACGGCGGAGCTCTTGCTCGAGCTGCTCCCACACGAATGGGGAGCGCTTGGCTTTTTCCTGGGCACTGTCCGCACTCATGAAAACAACCACACGATGGCACTTTCGACTTGCGAAAGAAAGGAACGCACCGAGCCCAGCTCGAAACCAGCCCAAGCGCAGAGCCAAGCTAAAACGTACAGGCTCTCAAATCAACCATGTCAGGAAAAGGTTTTGCTGACCTTTCCCTTCCAAGCGGAAACTTTTCTTCGCACCACACTCAAACGGCAACACGATCTCTGTTGCCTTTAGAAAGCTTTTCACTCTCGTAGAGTCCAGCCACAAACTTGGAAATACCTGGCAAAAACACGGGTCACAGAAGTGTCAGCTGAGAAAGATCTTGCTGCCTACAACTTCAACAGCAATCACTGGACTCCCAGCGCACACCCTGCTCTCGGCACTTTCCTTCTCAGTTCCAAGTACCATCCTAAGCCTTCAGCCTCACGGAGTCAGGATCCAAAGGGAATGGCACTAGGGACTGCTCACACGCTAAAGCTACCAGGATAACAAGCTCAAGAGCTTGGTGTTTCCATTCCCACTGACAGTTTGACAGCTCTGACCCAGAGAACTGCTTAATGGGAAAAGCCTTGAAATTCACATAGACCTTACTCAAAAGTGCCCATCTAAGCTTGCTTTCTTTGTCAAAGAGAGGATACTGGAAGCTCATCTCAGAATAAATGGCATCTCCTCCTCCAAAATACAAAACATGCAGAGACTGATCCCATGTAAAGGTGCCTGTAGAACACTGTTACTGGGTATTAACCTGCCTGTGGTACTAGATCAGCTGCACACCGAGACTCAGGGCAGCTGCTTACCTTGGCCAAAACACTTGTGCTGCCAAAAATTCAAGAAGGCTACCTCTGATTATTGGAAACCACACACCAAATTAAATCTTTCAAGAGACCACTCTCCCAAGATAGATACTGGCTCCATAATTGTACAAATTGAGGCAGTGTTTCCACAGCAAATATGCCAGAACAGAAAGTTGCTGCCACCCTTGACCTGCATGAGGCAGCTTCTTCTCTGCACACAAAACACTGGGGCTACACGCTTTCATTCCCATGGAAAAGCATTGCCATTCTCATTCAGGAACTTAACCAAGCAAAAGCTGCACACCACCTCCAGTACTGCATACATCCAGCAGCTGCTCCTACACAGAATTCTCTTGCTGGACTATTCCTCCCCATGGTACCTTGAAATCTGCTCCACCAATACTGGCAATGTGTGCTTTCCTTCCCAAGGAACAGCACTCTGAGCCACTTAGCCTTGCTTTGTGTCAGGTTCCAATTACTGAAGTTCTTAGAATAGCCTCTGCCCAAATTAAGGTGCAAATGAGACCATATGCCAGTGACAATAGTATGGGGTTCATTTGATAGTAAATATGAGAGAGAAAAATAGAAAATAGGTGGAGGGGGATAGAAGGAGAGAAACAGGGACAGAATAAGTAAAATATCACTGCTCTGTGGTTGCCAGCAATGTTCCACTGATCTTCTCCAGCTGGTCTTCTTGGTGATGATGGTCCCTCCAAAAAGCATAGAATCTGATGGGCTAATATATGCTCAGGCCAGGCGGGGGGGGGGGGCTTTGATGGATTAAAGCACCCTCTCAGCTGCCTCTCAGTGAATGTCCTGTGGATGTGGCCTTCCTAGGGTTGGCTGTTCCACAGACAGTTTGTGTAAGGGAAGATGGGTTCACTGCCCCTGAGCAGAGGTTACAACACACCCAAACTTCCTCCCCCCACCTCAGTTGGGGGGAAATCTGTGCAAACCTGCTCACAGCAAATGGGCCTGTGGGCTACTCCCCCACCCCAAAGCAAGCCAAAGATGATTGTTAGCCCGGCTGCTGACTTTGGCTCACATTTCTTTCCTTGTTTACTTGTTTGTTTCAGGTGATTGAAGAATGGGTTTTCCCTTTATCTAATCTCAGCAGTTTGACTTTCAGTCCAAAGTCACAGTCAGGTCTCTTCAGGGCCACAGCTTCTTTTTACAGTTCTTGTTATAATGAGCAAAACTTTGTATCAATGTTTGAGGCATGAACTATTTCAGTCTCTGACACCTTGCCTAGTCCTCCTTGCCTAGCCGTGTTGCTTTCCTTGCCTGCGTCTGCCTTGCCTCACCTTACCTACAACTTCCCTGCTTTGCTTTGCCTTGCCTACCACTCTAGCTTGCCTTCCATGCAGCCATGGCAATGCAAACCAAATGTAGGCAGCTGTAGGCAAGTCAAGGGAGATATGCAAGGTCAGAGCAGTGAGGGGAAAGCAAATGGCTGGCCATAGGAACGTAAGGCAGACACAGGAAGAACTGGGAAGCAAGGAAAGGTGCTGGGGGAAAGCAGTAGGCAATGCAAGGCCAGAGAGTGCTAGCAGAGCATGGCCAGGAAACTGTTGGGTTGCCAAGGCAAGGCAAGTGGGAGGTGTATTCAAGGGTTGCTGGTATGTAAAAGCAGCCAGGGCAGATTGCTCTGTGCAGCTGTAATCCTGCATGGGCCCATGAGCCATTTTGAGCTGGCACTTAAAACACTTGTGCTGCCTGCTTTCCTTCATGTGCAGAAGAACTGCCATTCTGGTCCCAGAGCCCAAGGGCAAAACGTGGAGGCCTGTCCAAAATTTGGCACATGTAGGCACTGGTCCCAGATAAAAACTGCCCAGAAAGACAGGTCTGGCTGCATGGGACCTCCCCTGGGCTTCTTCTCACCTGCTCCTGAAGTACTGGGGATACACGAGAGCCATGGAAGTCTTTGGGGGAACAGACAGGGCAGGGTAAGGCTGGGACATGCCAGGAGAACAAGAGTCTTGAATTCTAGGGGGAGGAGAGCAAAGTAATGCAAGGCAAGGAAGGGGTTCGAGGGCAAGACAAGACAACTGGTGGCTTTGCAAGGAAAGAAAAGGGAGAGGTAGGCGAGGTAGGCAAGGTAAGGAGAGTCCTAGAAGGAGAAGGAAGTGAAAAGCTGGACCTGCACGAATGGCAAGGGCAAGTCACGTGGGGGATGGGTGAGCAAGTCAATGCAAGGCAGAGGAAGAAAAGGAGGGAAGGCTACAGACAAGACAGCAAGGCAATGCAAGTTGTGGGGAAGAAAGACAAAGTAAAGGAAGGGACAGGAAAGGCAAGGAAATGCAAAGGAGGTGTAGGCCTGCAAGACAAGGCCCTGGAGAAAATAAGTAGTCAGGTCAAGGGTGGGGCATGGGTATGCCAGGGAATACAAAGCAATGGAGGATTAGCAGGGAAAGGCAAGCAAACTGCTGGGTTGCCAAGGCAAGTGACAGGTACATTCAAGGACTGCTGGTACACAAAAGTGGCCAGGACAGACTGCTCTGTCTGGCCTTGATCCTGCATGGGCCATCTCTAACCTGGACCTGAAACACTTGGTCTGACTGCTTTCCTGCATATGCAATAGAACAGTCCTTCTGGTCCTGGAGCCCAGAGGCAAAATGTAATTGCCTGTCCAAAATTCGACATGCAAGAACAAAGCTGCCAGGACAGATGGGTGTGCTTGCACATGACTTCCTCTGGGCATCCTCTCACAAGTTCCTGAAACAGTGGAGGTACTTGAAGGCCTTGAGAGTCCTCAGTGGACCAGGCAGGGCAAGGTAAGGTGAAGAAATTCCACAAAAAGTGGGGTGTTGAGTTCCAGGTAGGGGAGGGGTAAGCAGGTAATGCAAGGCAAAGAAGGGGTTCAAGGGCAAGGCAAGACAAGCGGTGGCTTTGCAAGGCAAGACAGAGAGGCAGGCAAGGCAATGAGAGTTCTAGAAGAAGGAAATGCAGGGTTGGACATTGCCAAATGGCAAGGAGAAGTCAGGTGGGGGATGGGTGAGCAAGTCAATGCAAGGAACTGCATTGGTAGGAAGGGCAAAGGTAAGACATGGATAGGAGAGGCAGGCAAATGAAATGAATGGTCAGGAATGACAAGGAAATGCAAGCTTTGGGTAGGAAAGGCAGGCAATGTAAGGGAGGGGTAAGCAACAGAATGGGTGTTTCCCTTCAGGCGGGTGGTTCACTTTATTACAATCCAGTATTCAGACACCACAGCCTTGGGATATTTGCTGATTTGGGTACTTTCATTGACTTTCAAAGTATTTGCTCTCTAGAGGCCACTATTCCATGAAGTATTAGAGCCATGGACTTAATTTGATCATTTGATCCCTAAACTTCCCAGCTCAAAGTTGAGCACCTATCCTCTTGTGCGGGATCATGGAATCACAGAATAGTTTGGGTTGGAAGGGACCATCCAGTTCCATGGGTGAGGACACTGTCCACTAGACCTGGTTGCTCCAAGCCCTGTCCAACCTGGCCTTGAGCATGCCAGGGATGGGGGCAGCCACAGTTCTGGGCAACCTGTGCCAGGTCCTCCCCACCCTCACAGGGAATCATTTCTTTCCAATACCCCATCTATCCCTGCCATCTGTCAATGAGAAGCCAATCTCCCTTGTCCTGGCACTCCAGGGTGACAGGTTTTATAAAGAAGGTGTCAGAGATGGGTACTAGGAATCTTTCCTCTTGCTTTTCCCAGGTAAATGGGACTTTAATCACAATAACTTGGAATATTATTTATTGTATGACCTTGGAAAGGGCATGTGGCAATATCTGCTCTATTTATATATACTTTATTCCCTGTTAATTCCTTTCCTTCTCCTTTAGCTCCCCATGGACTGCAGGGGTGGCAAGGGAAAAGCCACATTCATGTACTTGGAGGGGACCTTCCATCCAGAGCAGCTCCTGTGGCTGAAAAGTGTATGAATGGAAGACAGGAATGTATAGACTCACTACTCAGCTGCAAGACATTTTCCACAGTTCTGGAGGTTGATAGGGCAACCTAGTTTCCCTTTGGAAACGATTGACATTGCTCTTCCCCCATCTCTGCCACTCTGTCCCCAACTCTCATGTCATTGTCCTTCAGCACAAGCTGATTTCCCTCTGTTTTGCTACTGGAAGGGAATGGGAGCTTCCCAAGCAGCTCATGAGAGTACTGGATCCATGACCATAGCTGGATCCTGTTAGCTCTTTCTGAAGAGAATTTGATCTAATCCTGCTGGCTTCTCCAGCAGCAAGGAGAGCTCCCATGTTCCCTATCACCAGGAAATATTTGGCAAGCAAGCAAAGAAGAGGAAGTGAAATTATGGTTGCAGCAGGCACAGGTGTGTCTGTGCTGGCCACACACAAGAGTGTCCTTGGAATCATGGAATTGTTCTGATTGGAAAAGCTGTCTAAGATCATGGTGCCCAAGTGCTCCCCCAGTGCTGCCAAGGCCACCACTGAGTCACAGTAATTAGACTGATTTAAAGCATTTTGCTCCCACAACAAAGGCTAACCTTTGGCTTCTCCAGGGAACCAGCTTGTTCCATGGGCAATCAGGTGTCAGGAGCACATCTTGCTGCTGGAATTCTGGCTGCCAGCAACTTGCTCCAGCTGATGTGGCTGTAGAAACATAAAGAATTAATGGTTGCTCAGTGCCAGCATGAGGAGCAACTTTGAAGCTGAGTTTATGACTGTAGAAACAGTACTGATGATTTCCAAGCTCTCAGGACACCTGAGCAGTAATCCTAAAGAAAATTAACACTTTGTGTTTCAAATGCTAAAGCAGTGTATCATGCAGGAAGAAATGCTGCATAACTGGGGAAAGCAGACACTAAAAATAATCTAGGTTATCTAGTAGATCAGTTCCCAACCAGAGAACAAGCTCATCTACAATCTCATCAACTTCTGAACCTTCAGAAAACATAACAAAGAATAAACATTAGAAAAGCCTGACCGATGGAAGTCTAAAGTGGGGTTTGACAATTAAAGTGCTCATCTGTGCACTGCTGCATAATAAGAACCATATGTCATTTAATATCCCACTTCTTTAAATTTCAACCATATATTACTGTGGTAACCTACGCTGTGATACTGAAAATTGTTGTTAGCTGTTCATACTGGTAATGGAGTTAAATGTTGAGGGAAAACATAAACTACATGTAAAATTAAACATTTCCACAATACAGGAACCAAAAGAGAAAGTGGTAGAAGTCCCCAGACTGGAATATTAAAACCCAGACTGAACAGAACATCAGAACGCTGTACAAGCACTTGCTAGAAACTAGAAGTAACAGGATTCAGGATCTGACTATTTCTGGCTTCTGCCACTTAAAACCAAGGTTGCAAAGAACACCTAGAACACCTACCATTTTAGCTATTCCTAATGCCATCATTGCTTCTAATCAGGACACTGACAACTCCAACAAGGTTCACATTTTTACTGCAACAAGAGGAGTCTGCAAAAGATGGCAATTATTGATTGAAAAGTTTCTGTGGTACAGAATATCAGACTGTTTGGAAGCATGTTAAAGTTCATCTTGTTCCAAATCCGGCCACAGGCAGGGACAACTTCCACTAGACCAGGCTGCTCCAAGCCCTGTCCAATCTGGCCTTGGATGCTTCCAATTTACACTTTGTGATGGTTTTGGTTTGAAACCCGGCAGAAACACCATTTTGTGTTGTGGTTTTGGTTTGCCAATTTGAGTTTCCCAGCCAATGCACCAATTTAATGTGGTGGGTCTATTGCTGGCCAAATCACCAGTGTACCCACCAGAATTATTTACTCATTTCCTGTTATGAGATAGGATTAGGAGGAAGGCAAAGCAGGTTCAAACTTTGAAGGGCATAAAGAAAACTTTATTAATAGAATTAAAAGAAAAATAATAAGAAAATCAGAATAAACCTTCAGAACACTTCTCTTCCACCCACCCTCTTTCCTTTCTCATTGACAATGTAAAGAGACAAAACCTAGGACTTTCAGTCAGTTTATCACCTCTACAATTGTCTTTTTCAGTTCTCTTAGGGAGAGGAGTCTCTCTTGCCATGCCACGGAGACTTCTCCACAAGAAACAATCATCTCCCGGCTTCAATGTCACAGTGAACCAGCTGCCCGGGAGATGGAAATCCATTTGCCACTTGAAAGTCCCTCCCCTCAATTTACAGCTTTTCCCACAGCTGTTTTCAAAGGCTCAATCTTTGGCTAATGGGGTACCCTTTTAGGGATGAGCTCTGAGAACAGAGGCGTTATTCTCCTTTCCTGGGGGCAAAGGGTCTTCATCACCCTTGTCTCCCTCTGTTCAAGTTTCTCATGGGATCACAGCTACTTCATTTGCTTGTTTAGCATGGGTGCTTTTGCTCATTTCTAAAATTTGAACGCTCCATCTCTCTATGCTTTTTCATTAATTACAGCGACATTTCAGTGTATCACAGTCCACCACCACGGCCTTATAAAAGAATTCCAGCCCAAGACTAAGCCATCTCCTCGTTCAGCTCCCATCTGGGATTTGACTCCTTCTTTACTGACCTTCACGTTGTTCTCTTTATGTGACGTTACTATTTCGCCCGGGCCTGCAGATGGCTATGGGATCTCTGCCGGGTGGCAATCGGAGCTGTTACGGGTGGAGGATTTTTTCGGCGGCCGTGCTGGGGACTGGAGGAGAACCCGGCTCGGCCCGGCCTGCGGCGGGGCAGGGTTTAATGTTTCTAAGATATTAGCAGCCTCGGCCGGGGCCCCGCGGCCTCCCCTCCCTTCCCCTGCCCAGCCATGGCGCAGGGATAGCGGGGACAACTTCACTCTACAAAAGCCAGAAGCAAGAGAGATCTCTTTCCCGGGCTTGTTGTCTTTAAAATGCGACTTCTCACAGAGGCGTGTTTATCTCTTTAATTGGCTTATCAGCATGTCTATTCTCAGAGCCAGGCAGCAATTGGTTTTGCCAGGCACGGAGGAAGCTCTTAGCAGCTTCTCTTGGAAAATCACTTCTGCGGCTGGCTCCTTGCCTTCTCACCAAAAATCAATTAATGCAAAGCCAGCAGCCGCTTCTTTTCTAGCTCATAGTAAAGCTCTTGCTAAGTCAAAGGTGCTCTTTGTAAACATCTTAATTTTCTGTGTTCACAAGATCTCAATGCCTGTGACTGTGGCTAGAAAACTATAATACTCTTAATACTATTTTATTTAAGCGCTGATCCTTCATAAACATTAAGGTTGTTTTGGTGGAAAAGCCTAATCAATAGAAATTATTTATTTAGTAAAACAGATAGAAATAACGCTTTTACTTACTACCGCCACATTTCTTGTAAAGTTAATGAAAATCTGTCTATGGTCAGTACAAGAGGCAAAAATAGGAGCTGAAGTGTAACCTTACCCTACAACGTTTCTCCCCTTGTGTAGGAATTTCCATCCTCTGTCTCCATGTCACAGCCCAGCTTCATTTTGCAGGCTGCTCTCTCGAATCCCTGTCTCTGGGCATGGCTACTTCTGACTTGATGTTGTCCTATTTAAATTGTATTTCCAGGTCATGCAGCACTGCACTTCAGATGTTGGGACTGACAATATACTGGGCGCTCCTCACAGTGTTATGGATGGAAAATAAAAATGCAGCGATTCCCTGCACAGCATCCTGCACAATGGCCTCACAGCAGGATTGATCCCACAGTGCCTCTAGCCGGGCACAGACATGATTAAATAGATGGGCAATAAAATGGGACCACTGAATACCATTTTGTGGTCTTTAATTCAAATACGGCTTCCTTGGTATTTTGCACCATATTCACGTTCTCATAAACAGGCACCAACTGGATGTTACCTGGGTATATCCTGATGGTAAATAATTAGCTCTTGTAACAATTAAAAACTGTCAATGAGTACATGCTTAGTAAATGCTACAAGTCAAGTGACTGCAATACATTCTGTAACTGCGTTTTCGTTTTGACTCTGATTCAGGAAAGCTTGGAGGGTTCCCAAACATCTTACCTGTGGTGTTGGTTAAAGCTGAGGATTTGTGTCCTGCAGCACATAAAGCTACGGGGGACGCCTTCACGTGGGACTGGCGGTCAAAACCCCGGAAACTTAGCCCTGCACGGCCATGTAAGAGGAATCTTAATTTGTGTTATTTTTCCCTGAACTAAGTAACCGGTTCGAAGCAATAAGGTGCGATAGCATGAGGCAACCGCAGGATCCGCCAACAGAGGCTCCTGAGGGACAGAAAATGGCGGGCGGGGCCCTCAGGCAGCTCCCAAGACACAGAGCGCTCTCCAGGAGCCACTCGTTGTGCGGCTTTGATGCTTTCATCGACCTCCACCCCCCGCGCCCGCTAACTATGACAAGAGGAGGGTGAGGGCGGGGAGGAAAGACCCCACCTGAAAGGAGGGAGGTATCTGGCATCAGCGACTGTCCCTGACAGAGCGCAAGCTACCCACCCCTACACGGGCGACAGCTTCCCCAGCCGGCCCTCACGAGCTCCGGCCGTGACTCGGCTGTTTCTTCCCGTCCCGGCTGCGGGGGAAGGCGGGCGCAGGAAGGGGCGGGTGGTGCTGAAAGGGAGGGAGGGAGAGAGGGAGGGAGCTAGGTGGGCGGTGAGAGGAGCAGTCGACGCACAAGATGGCCGCTGCCGGAGTGGCAGCGGGGCGGCGGCGGGCGATGGCGGCGCTGCCCCGAGGCCCGCGTGTACTGCTGGAGGAGGAGCAGCAGCAGGGCGCTGTGGCGGCCCCGGTGTGCCGGAGCTGAGGGGGCCGGTGGGCGCTGTAGGAAGCCCGGCCCGCGTGGTGAGTGCGCTGCGTTCGCCGCGGGGTGCGGGGAACAATAGGGCGGGAGAGCTCTGCCCGCCTTGCCGAGAAGGGAGGCGGAGGCACGGGCGCTGGGACGAGACGATCTCCAGAGGTGCTTTCTACTTCTAATAATTCAGTGACTTTGTGCCTCGCCGGGCCTCAGGCTCCTACAGGACTCGATTTCCGAGCGCCTCGGGCAGGCGGGGAGGGACCGCTGTGCCCGACGGGGGGGAGGCGGAGAGGGACTGGGTCCGGCTGGGGGTGGGGAGAGGCGGCATCGCCTGAGGCGGCGGCGGCCGAGGGACAGGCGGCTTTTGTGTGTCCCCTTTGCCTGCTGTTGTTTTTCCAGGCGCTCTGCCTGCCTCTGCGTGAGAAAACTCATCCCTGTGTCGCGTTGAACGACAGAGACGGAAGGATAGTAATGACAGAGCCTTAGCCGTCCCCGGGACACCTCTCCGCCCTGGGTTGTGGCTCTTTTGTCTGTCGCGCCTGAGGGAACAGCGAGGTGGCCGCGGCTCCCTCTGCTTGGGGACAAACGATGCTGAAACCGCACAGGATCTCCCTGGCTTGCTCTAGTTTTTCCACCCTGGCATTGTTTTGGCTGTTGGATTACACCCACAGAGTGGGTAGGGAAGGTTTCATGCCGGGGGTGCGGTGTTGGTATAGCTGGGATTTAATTTGCTCTGATGGTTGGGAATGTCCTGGTGTCAGATTTTGTCCTCAAAAGCCATTGTGAGGTCTGTCTTGTTTTAAAGCAGGGAACTGATGCAGGTTTTGTTTTTCTTTTTTTTTCCCTAGGAACTGGGAGTGTATTGTTTACCTCTGCATGCTTTTTTGTCCAGAGTGTATTTTTTATTTTTATACATTTTAGTCAAGTATGAGTGGCAAATCATTTGTTCCTCCAGCAGAAGATACGATTTTCTGCGTGTTTTTGCCATATTGAAAATGGCTGAAGTGGGGGGGGGGTAATAAAAAATTTGCAACAATAATTAAAAGGTTTAAAGTAACCTGGATTGTGGCTGAGCTGCTTTAATCATTGTAACCATTGCTACTTGTTTAGCAATGCTGTCATTTAGTGACTTCGCTGGAAGATAAATGCTGTTGTTAAATTCAACATTTATGCTCTATTGACATTATTTGCTATAGAATTGTGAGGTAACACAGGAATACTATGAGGCTGAAGATAATTTATTTCTAAACTTAAATTTTCTTACTTCTTTCAGGCTTATAAGGATGTGGAGGTGGTTAATTTTGTCAGCTATAAATGTCTGTATTGCTGCATTTGAAGTCAAGGAAGCTAATATGGGACTTCATGGCTGTATGAATAGCCTGTGTTCAGGAGCACTTTGTACATTTTTGCCAGTTTCTAAGCTTCACCAGGAGCACCATGGCTTTCTTCAGTGCATTAATACACAATAATGAAATTATGATAATGAAATTATGGTTCCCACTAACATAAATAGAAGCAGATGTTATCAGGCACCTTTTCCTTTCCCAGCAATAGCTTATAGCTTTGCCTTTCTGTCCTAGAAAAGGGTCTGTCAAAGCAGACAGCCTGACAGGCTGCTTGGAGAGAAATTTAGAGAGGCAGGTACTATCAGAGCAGTCTGTTTTGACAGCCAGAGACTTGAGTTTGTCAATCATTTAAGAGCAGCAGGAACCTTCATTAACATAAGTGGGAAGTAACTTGTATGGATTCTGGCGGTCTGTTGTTAGTTTTTGTGAGATTTTTTTTTTCCAGCTTTTTATCCAAACTAGCTTAATTTAAAGTGAAGTGTTTTAGAAATTTCGGATTGGATTGTTTTGTGCTGATAATTTAAAAATCTAATGTTCCAGTGAGCAGGTGAACATATGAATCTGGAAACTGCAGACATTAATATCACAGAGTTTAATTTGGGGGCATCTTGAGACGTGTTATTATATAAAAGTGCTCTTGCTAAAGCAGATTAAGAGAAATAAGCAGGAATGCTTTTGGAAACTTCTGATGTGTTGCCAGTGGTTCGCCAGCAGTCTGGGTGGACCCATTATCTGTCTTGTTGAATTAAGCATCACAGAAATTGAGATTCAGTTGAAATTCAGAAGTTGAGATTTGTATGTGGTTCAGAAGTCTTGGGTGACACTGGCTACCTTTGATAGTGATGGCAAAACCTGACATCCCATTTAATTAGGGTCCCTATCTCTTAACTAGTGCTGTAAAAGGGTGTTTTATGATACTTAGCAAGTTGACCTTTCACGGTCTGTAATTTGTAGTGGTACAAAGGACAATTACCTTTTTAAAATTATTATTATTATTATTATTATTATTATTATTATTATTATTATTATTATTATTATTATTATTATTATTCTGCACCAAGAATTATTGTTTACGAGCTGGATACCTGGGGAAAAAAGTTTTGAGCCATTTGAAAGAACTTGTGGAATCATATGTAGCTTTCCAATGGTGTGACATGTAAAGCTGAACTAGAAGGAAAGAACTCATCTGTGTGTAGATTCCCAAACTTCCCCATAATTTCAGAATAGTGATGCAGAAGCCACTATAAGGTATATTTTAGACAGGTGATCTTTATAAAACTTTGCAATGTTTTGCAAAGCCTACTCATTGTTTAAAATTCTCTCCCTGTGGATTCACGGAATAATTTTGCAGATGAAAGTTTGTGTGGTTTTGTGATGGTTTTTCCCACACCCAGTAAATCAAGTGGTTGTTTGCTGGAGCATCCCAAGTAACATTGGCTGGTGGGCCAGAAAAACAAATTTGACTCAAAGTACATGACAGATAAACCTTAGGGGAATTATTATGTTGAAATTAATGTCTTGGACTGTACTAGGTAGTGAGTGTGAAACCATTATCATACAAGAATAAAGATATAATATTCTGCTGTTGTGAAAGATCATTATATAAACACACTGCACCAAGTGAAATTTCAGTATGACCTTCAAGATTCCATGTAGGCTCTGTTACAGTAATGTAGTCTGAGTTCTAGGGACTCTGCTGAGAAAAAAAAGCCACAAATGTTTACATATGTTATATTACTTTCCTTTCCATGCAGAGAGTCCACAATATGCCCAGAATTAGGTGCAGTTTCCATCACTTGTTTTACTGAAGAAACACATCTCTTGATAATTACCTTTTGTATCAGTCTCATTTTCTTCATTACTAGTACAGTTAAAATTGAAATGGTATTGGATTTCCAAGGGCTAACTGATTTCCTAATGAGGTTTTTTTATTTGTGGAAGTGTGTTAATGGGCAAGAAGGTGCAGAAGTCCTAATGGCTTAATATAAATAGATTTTTCTGATATAAAAATAATTTCTGGTTAGACTGCTTGAGGAAACAGCTTTCCTTTTACTGCATGGTAGCAACATATTTGGTGCTATCAGCTGGAGAAGAAAGAGATTTTGGTGATAGAAATAGTAAGAATTCTAAATCATTTGCTGTAAATGGATGTTGTCAGAGGCAGTACCACTTGTGCACTGCTGTGTGTTAGGAAATGTAGAGGAGTGTGTCATGCAAGTGTGATGGGTGTCCTGGCCTCACACTGAGATTACTTTCTAATGGAGTGAGAACCAAGGCAGCTGCAGGGGGTGTAAGGGACACTTTCAGAAGGTAGAAATGACTTAGCCCATACATCAGGGCATATATGCATATACAAAAGGGCCTGGACATCCTGTGCAGACCTCTACATGAAAACTTCTGCCCCACATGCTAGGTTAGCTTTTCTTCCCCCACGAAAAAAAAAAGTATCTCAGGAAGCATAAAAACCACGTGGAGAAGAAGATCTCTCTTGATCACTTGGTTGTACAAAGTAGCTAGAGGCCCACAATGTCAGCTACGTTGTTAGAATGAAGGCTTTTTTTCGGAATGTGGACAAAAATCTTCATATGAGAAAGAGATGTGAGGAGGAGAGGGGACACAAGGAAGGAGGATTGGTTTGATGCACAGAAGGATTATTTTTTTCCTATTCTTCTACACAAGGAATGGAAGATCTGCAGTTAAACTGAAAAGTAGTGGAAGTGTTGCTGGAGAAACGGATCTTTCACTTGCTTCACATAGATTGTGACACAGTTGCCATGTAATTTGATGCCAGGAACACAGAAGAGAGTGTTTGTGTCAGGGAATACTGTGGTGAGTCTGGAATTGGATATTACAGGAGCTGGAGGATTTACTGACAGTTATGCCTTCCAGCCATGGTCACTAAAACCACCATAAGGACATGTTGTTCTTGCCTGTTGCTGAATAGACCCCTCTCACTACAGATTGCTTGCAAAACCACTTTTTAAGCTATTAATTTTCAGTTACTGAATTTCTGGTGTTTGTGGTGTGCATGCTATAGTGATCTGAGACAGGACTGCTTCAGATACAAGACAACTGAAGAAACCAAGTGTTTGGTGTAGCTGAAATGGCTGAAATGTGGTAGGCTGGGCAAATGAGATCTCGCAGGTGGTTCCTTATTTCTTTTAGTTTGTTTTTTGTTTTAACATGGTTGGTCTGGTTGGTCTCATTCCTCTACTATTCCAGTTTAATAGATATTTTTAAAACTGTCTAATTAAATACTCTTTCAAAGTAGGCTGTTAGTCTTAAATTAAAATCTGGACATTCCAAATATAATTATTTTTCAGGATGCTTCCGTGTTTATTAGACCCTGCCAGGAAAAGCTTTGAAAGTTGAGGTATGGTTGTTTTTAAACCTGTTGTTGTTAATAAAATGCTGGTTGATCAGCTGATGGAACAGGAATGCTTCCAGCCTGGGTCTAAAGGCCTTCTCAGCACTCTCTCCTGAACTCATTTTGAGCAATTACTTTAGTTCAGATGGTAAGCAAGTTGGAAGGGCTTTCAACTACAACTTTTAACTTCCATACTGTTTACCAAATAGAGGCCTACTAGAGTAGCAGGAATCTCATCTCTTTGCTGTGCATTGGAGATTTTCAGAGACTTGCATCTAAATATTTTTGATAAATTGTGTCAGACAGTGTTGGTCCCCAACTCAAAATTAGGGGCTATCTTTAGGGCAAAAGGAGTAAGGTTCAGTGAAGGTATTAAACAGCTAATAAATTGAAATTCATGCCACAGAGGACGGTCTTAATTACCTTCTTGTTAATAAACCAAGTTCTGTGGAACACTCCCAGTATTTGGTAGCATTTAACTACTTTCTCAGTGCCTTTTTTTTTTTTTTTAGAGTAAACACTACTCATAATAACTTGGCAGTCTTCACTCTTTGTAGTAATTGTGTTTGCATTGGTAACTTCTCCGTGTCTTACTACAGTGACTGTGTAATATAAATGCCTTTCAAAAGTGACTGAAATAAAACTCTTACTGTTGACTTACTTTTCCTGTAAGTCACATTCTTTCAGCTTCTTCTCCTTCCACCTATGTTCCTTTTGTTACCACTTGAGAATGGAAGTCCTTTAGGTACTATGTGATGTCAGAAGTGTACCAACAAGTGGAACTGTTAGGACTTCATTATCCAGCCACTCACAGGTACAGCAAGACTTAAATGTTTTGTCCTGTGAGGTTTTTTTTCAATTCTGTGCTAAGATACAAGAACTGAAGGAGCTACCCTGAAATTAATGGAAACTAAACTGTAAAGCAACAGTAGAAAGTGAGTTTGATTAGCTTATGTGGCATGTTGCATAAACATTATTTAATGACTATTAATGATTCTGGCAGTTATGCAGGCCTAATGATAATTAAATCTCACCTTTCTGGATATAAATTGCTCTCTGGGAGGCTTAGTAGAGAAAGTTTCCCTGCCTTTATAAGTGAACATTATGCTAATGAATTAGTGAAAAATCTGCTCATGAATCCAGTGAAGCTATCATCTCTGTGGTGTGTCACAATTTAAAATTCCTATATCATTGTATGAAAATCAAGCCTGGGTTTTGTGCCACAGGTTGAAGTGGTTTGAGGAGATAGGAAACAGCAAGGTGCTGTCCTGCTTTACAATCTATGTGTGGAAGAAAGAGCAGGAATTGTGAAGCAAGTCTCAGCCTCCACCCCCTATAAAGTGAAAAATCTTCACAGCTGCATGGTTGTCTTTACCTCCCCTGTTCTCTTTAATGATCTTTCATTCTGGTATTCTTTTTTTTTTTTTTTCATTTAACTTTGTTCTGGTCTAAGCCACTCATCAATTCAGCCAGCTAATGCAGGTAACAGAGATGGCTTATTGCCTCTTAGTTTTCATTGCTTTATAGTTCAGAGTTGCAGGATGGGTGGTTTGGATAATGGAGCAACCTGTGCTTCTGTTTGTTCTTAGACTTTACTGAGGACTGTCAAAACATCAGTGCTTCCTCTGGAGCTGATGAGAAGTTAGGGAGCACTGTGACCACTTTGTTGTGAATTTGAAAGGAGAGATGGAGAAAGATAGAAATAAGTTAGGCTAAACAGGCCTGATGAGATGGACTGGGTTAGTTAAACCAAAGGTAACTTAGGCTGTCCTTCCTGTTTTATGAGTCATTCTGCCATTTAATTGTATGAGAAGGCCTCCTGTAGAATTAATTTTAAAAAAACTATAGTCAATTTTAATTTTAGTCTTCCTTGCTTAATCCTGGCTTTAGGGATGGAAGCCTTGACACTGTAACTTCTTTGTAAATGAATCATAACAGTGGAAAGAAAATGTTATTCAGGAAAGTGATAATTGCTTAAACTTTGGTTGCTTGGCATAGACTATACTATTTAAAATGTAACTGGTTTGTTGCCAGCTATTGTCAGATTCTGCAGAAGAGATGTGAGCCAGCTGGATTGTCTTCTGGATTTACTAACCTGTATGTGGATTGTTACTTTCCTGTAGTTGTGTGCTGTATTAAATCATGCTAGCTGAATATACCTCTTCCATGCTACCTTTTAATGTTGCTTATCCACTGTTTTGTAGTTTATACAAATCCATTTCTTGGTTTGACGATATCTCTCTTTGATTCCATCTGGTTTTGTCTCCTGATCATTTTATTCCATATCAAGGATGTATTTGTGTTAAGAACCTTCAGGGACGTGAATAATTTCAGTGCAAAGAAAAGGTGCTCAAAGTAAGGGTTGGCTCTGTTTGGAAACCCTCTAAATCATCCCATCACTGTTTTTTTATAAGAAGCTTCCTGTTGATGACATTATGAGAGTGTAGGTATGGGGAATAACCTAGTTCTGACTTGGGCCAAAATGCATTGGGAAATGGAGCTTTTTGGTTTTTCCTTCAGAGATTTTGCTTAGTGTTTTACTGGTGAACTGCCTGTAGGCATGAAGGTTCTGTTGGAGTGCAAGATACTTCTTTTTTTTAATTAAAATAATTAAGTGAAAGGCTGTGCACAAAGCTCTCAAGCACCTTAACCGGGAAGCAAAAAGGCACAGACCAGTTGGTTGCAAATCAAAATAAATTCATTAAGTTATACTTGTAGTAAATTTACCCCTTTTCTCTATTACTAGACTTAAGTCTTCTCTCTGAGCAGTGTGATTTTTGCAGAATGTATTCTTAGTGGGGGGAAATGTGACAAAATTTTAAGCTGTCCTTAATGCATGACATTCTTTCTCATTTCTGTAACATTTACAAAAAGGAAAAAAATAAAAATAGGACTAATAAGATAGTTATCAGCACTGGCGAGTAGCTTTCAGGCTATTTTTTTTTTTCAGCATTCATTCCTTAACTAGGAGTATTGGAAATCCATCTGTTAAGGCTGAATAACCTAAGTGTCAATGTCTGCAACGTCAGTGTAGTTCATAGAAGTGTAGTATTTCCCTCCTGATTTTCTGTAAATCTGAGAATTTACATGACTTCAGCAAACAGAGGTCTGTAGTAAGCTTTCCTGGTCACTCCTTTGTCAGTGGAACTTTTCTGTCAAATGCTTCTAACAAAATAGCACTCTAACAAAAGAGCTGGGTGGGGACGTTTGTGGGTGTGTTTCTGAGAACTGTATGCTCACTACAATTTTTAGATTCACTAGACCGGTTGAGAATATAACTTGAGCTCTGTCAAATTGAAGCTTGGTCATGATACAGGTGATTGCAGGACATACCAGGAAGAAAGGCTTCCACAGAAATCCTTGGTATTGGTATTTGAGGACGTGATGATGTGGCTATTGTATTAGGCTCTACAGGAGAGGAACGGGGTGTGTAGTCAGGATTACTCACCAGGTATTCAAACAGCCACAGGTATATTTTAGCTAAAATCTCAACTGAAAAAAAAAAAAAAAAACGTTCTACAGTGTCTTCCTGTGAGTAATACAGATATTCACCTGATAAATAAAAATGTGAGTTTGTTGTCCTAGTTCCTTCCCCAGGACAGGGGGTGGGGGAAAAAGCCCTTGCTTGTTTACTGGTTCATATGACAGTACTTCAGAGCCTTCAGGAAGGGGAAGTTAATGACAGCAATCCTTTCCTTCAAGCACATCTGATAATTCATTAATGTAATTTCAGAAACTTGGTGTAACTTTTGAGAAGCGGGAATAGACAGAATGTGACAAGCTGCTATGTGAGTTGTCATTACAGAATAAAAATGGACAGTAAGCCTATGGAAATTCAAAGAAATAAGTTTAAGTACTTTGTTCTTGTAAGGTTTTGCATGCTGAGTAATTCCCAGTGCATTTGTGAGGGCTTCACTAGTGCTATTACAGTTGCCTTTGGCTTACCCATTTTTAGAATTTTCTCCTTTGAATTGTTTGTCCTTGGGTTTTAGTGTAATTTGTCATTGCTTTTATTAAAAGAAAAACGAGTGGCTGAATACAGGAATGTGTAAAGGGACTGCATGGGTGGTAAGAGTTTCAGTGCCTAGTTTTCCTTTCCTATACCTTATCATACATTTGGGTAACTGCTGTTTATCCAGACTTACACAGCACCAGTCAGAGGAAATTTAAAAAATCATGCAAATATTTGTTGTACATGGCTGGCTTGTCTTTTTGTGTCTTGGTCTGCAGTAACAGTGGTGCAACGGGCAGCTGAGTTCTATTTTTTAAGACTTTTAAAAGTAGGAAGTTTGAAAAATGGAGGGATCTTTCTCAGTAGTCCATGTGTACCGTAACTAAACATGGAGCAGATGTACTGGAAAAGGTGGCACTGCAGTCAAGGTGTGTGAAGGCTCTAACACTTGTAGTATCACAGCAGTCTGGGACAATGCCTCTTAAAAGTGTGTGGTGAGCTGTCGCTACTTCAAGGAGATAGTTAATAGGTATTAAATCACCCAAATGAAGTACAGAGTTGCTTGATTTTGTAGCTACTGTTATTTTCTTTCTGAAAGTATTCAGTCTTATCTTAAGATACCAGACTAGATAAGCCTTATCTAGTCCAGTATCTTAGCTTTCCTTGAGTGAAGTCTCAATTTCTGTGAAGGAAGTTCATTAGTGAAACTTGCCCTTTGCTTTTAAAAAGTTAAGCTGGTTCAGCATGCTGTGGAGATCTGTGTACTTTTTAATAACACAACTCCAGCAGCAGTTTGTGAGATAGTTTGTGAGAATTGTATCCCATGTATTTTTTATTTTACATATTTCTGGTTGTTGATACTGCAATAATATAGTTGCAATATGTTTTTAGAGATGAATATATCTTTGAAGACTGGGAATGAGAAAGATTCTTCTATGTGGACTGCTTCATTTAGAATAAGTCTAATGCAAAGTAAGCAGTAAGTAAGAGGACTTTGAAAAAATCAGCATTCCCTGTTTTGAGGAGAACTGTTTTAGCAAGTCATATGCAGCAAAACACATCAAGTTGGCACTGGATTTTTAGTAGACTGCTCCCAGAATTATTGCATTTTGCCTTCTTGATTGAATGATTTTTAAGTTATGTAACTTTAACCTTCTATAACTAGGGTTATAATTCAAAACCTCTTTGTAAGAGGATGTAGGATGTTCTTTTTCCCAGTTGAATTCATGCTCCTGCAAAAAATAAATATATGTCTTCTCTATTACTGATAGGAGGATCTGTGAGATGTTGAGGGTTGGATTTCTTTCCCTTATACATGACTATCTTATGTTGTTTGCTCTATTAAAAAAAGAAATGTAAGGCAACAACTTTCATTTTTGTGGTTAAGCTTGAAATGTTTGTTACTGGTTTAAGAGTAGGTGTTTAATGGAAACCCTGAAACTTGAGCCTTTTGTTTCCACTCACTAAAACTAGGGGTGCTTTTGTCATGGGTTTGACACTGGCTAGAAGCCAGGTACCCACAAAAAAAAACCCAAAAAACAAAAACTGTTCACTTACTCTCCTCTGCTATGGTTGAGCAGAGGAGGGGGAAAGAACAACTAAAAGGCTCATAGGGTTGATATAACGATTAGGAGAAAGCACTCCAAGGGCAAAACAGGCTCAGAAATAAAAAGGTATAAAGAAAAATTTATTAACGGAATTGAAAGAGGATAATGAGAACTAAAATAGACGTTTAGAACACCTTCCCCCACCCCAGCCTTTCTTTCCCCTTCATTGACAGCGCAAGGAGACAAAACATGCGTTTTGTAGTCAGTTTGTCACTTCTAAAAGTCTTTGCAGTTCGTTTAGGGAAAGGACTTTCTTCTGTTATGCGTGGGGGGGGCTCCTTCCCACGAGAGACAGTTCTCTGTGAACTTTCCAAATGCAGTTCTAATTTTCACGAGTAGCAGTCCTGCCCAACCTGCTGCAACTGAGTCCCTCCCACGGGCAAAGCAGTCTTTCCACAGCTGTTTTTTGTGGGCCATTTAGTTAGTGGGGTGTAGTTTCTGAGGATGAGCTGGTCTAGTATAAAAGCAAAGGTCCTCTTCCTCTGTCTCTGGAAGCGGGGGTTCCCTGTCTCTGTTAAAGTTTCTCACTGCATTACAGCTTTTCAGCGTCCACACGCTCCCGTGTGAACATCTTTTTTTTTTTTTTTTTTTTTTTTCCACGGGCTGTGGGTGAGTTGTGCATTTCCCGATGCACTTAATGAATTACAGGGAAACTGTTGTGTTGTAGTCCTCACCACGTCTCGCAGAAGAATCTCAGCTCCGATGCCTGGAGCATCTCCTCTTTCTCCCTCCTTTTCATCGACCTTATTAGTGTCGCCATGTTGTTCTCCTCATATGTCTTCACCTTGTCTTTTTTTCTGACTCGGGGGAGACGGTGTCCGTAATGGTGTCCGTTTGTTCTCAAATTGTATCAACTGAGAAGTTTTTGTGGAGCTCCGCAGCGGTGGAAGTGGATTCCGTCCCGGGAGCGCTTCGGGAGCCGCTCGCCGCTGGTCACGTGTTCCCCGCCGGCTCCGCTCGGCGCCTCCCCTCATGAGGGGCGCCGGAAGAGAAAGGCTGCTGCGGCCGCCTAAAAGCGGCTAGGCAAGTAAAGCTCCTTGCCAGACATGCCGAAATGGCAGCGCCCGTGTGGCGCCGCCCCGACCGCGCCGATTTTGGCCACGTGGTCCCGGCCGTGCGGCAGCCGCTCCCGGTCTCTTTGGGGGCCGCCCCCGTCCGCTCCGGGCGCTGGGATGGTTCCCCCCCATCCCCATCCTCGGGCGCTGGGATGGTTCCCCCCCATCCTCGGCCGCTCCGGTCCGGCTGGGTGGCTCCTCGTGTCGCCGGGATGACCCCAATGGCCGCGCTGGGAAGGGGCCCAGTGGTCCCCCTCACCGCTCCTTGGAGAGGCAGAAGGAAAAGGAATTGAGTTTCCCTTTTTCTTTTTAAATATGTCTTCACAGGCGTGATGGCCCAGCCAATATGTACATCGTCAGACCCTTTAGGGGTTGACTCTGCAGGACACAGTAGAAATTTCGAGGAGCTTCTCTTTCAGAAGCAGCCTCTGTGGCTTCCTCCGCCCCCACTAAAAGCCCGATTGTGTTAAACTAAGACAACTTTTAATGATGTTGTCAAGCTGTAAAGAAAAGATTCTATTTTTATTGGTCTAGAAGGTGAGACTGACACCAAGGCTGCAAAATATTTAAGGATGGGATTCTTTTCATGTAATTGAAGGTTGCATGAGAAGTCTAATTCTAAAGGAGTACCTTGCCCCAGGCTATTTTTGGCCTCTGGAACTGCTTTTTTTAGCAGTGCTACAAATTGAATCACTGGCTGCCAGTATCATTTAAAGCAAGTGAGGCTCAATTACTTTCTGAGTCAGATGTACCTGAATTAACCTGCTTTTCAGCAACAGTTGTGTGACCTCCCCTGCTGCTACTTAGACTTTAAGCCCTGTGTGAATGGTAATTTAACACTGTCTAAAAGTCTTGAGCAGGTTTGTCAGTGTCAAATAGTGTTTGGATTTTTACATCAAATCTGTTGTGGGTGTGGAGAAAATATTCTATAATGTGTTGACTAGCTAATTTTTTTATTAACGCAGTTGTTAACAAGAGAGCTGAGATTCTCCAGGCTGCTGTTTCTGCCATAGATGCCTCTTCATTGGGATGACTCCAGAGCTGTAGTGTAGGTTAGGTTGTGTTATTAAAGCAGTTGCAGCCTCTTGTCATGAAAACAGGTAGAGTAAGATAAAGAACATAAGTTCAAGTGATGAGTAATATTCCTGCTGTTATTGCAAGTGAATCTATTACAGGACTCAACAAAGAAGTATATCTGGTTTTGTTTGGGCCCTGTAAGCCATTTTTGTATCAACTATTGTAGCATTTACAACTGCTTCCTTATTTGCAACTAGGTTCTAGGGGCAGTAAGGTGATGTGAGTTATGGACTGCTAGAGCATTCTCTGGACAGTACATCTTTGCTCAGTGCTGTAACTGCAGTGACCTGAAAGGATGGCTTTCACTGTATTTTGTATAACTTGCACCATTAAACATTGCTTAAATGTAGCATTTGTTTTGGAATTAGATAATTTTGGTGTGGATGTAGTGTAAAGTAGTAATTCCACAAGTTATTGCTCATATTCCTTATTCCATTCCACCTACTCTCATCATTCCAGCCTGTTACTGTAGTCATCCTTATTAGGATTAGTCATCCTTGTTAGGATTGCTGAATAGCATTTAGGTAGCTAGTTAAAATTTAGTCAATACTTTCAAGATGGCTTCCATTAATGAAGAAATACATTAAAAGCTTGTGTTGCCCTGGTTGTGCCCAAATAAGCTGCTTATGAAACTACACCTAAAAACTTGACAAGTCTACTGATGCTAAAAGTGTCTGCCTTGAAGCTCATTCTTCTGTGCTTCTGACAGTTTTCCCCTTGTTTCCAGGACTTCTTAACCATTTAACAGGTCTGGAACATCTTTTGGAACCTTTTAGAAGCAAATGTGAGAAGGAAGAGAACTTGATTTGGATAGGCTTAGGTCCTTAACAGTGATGAAGCATGGGCATGGAGAGTACTTTCTGTGAAGCAGTTTAAACTTGCCCTGCTCTAAGCCTATGCTTGAAAATGCTCTGGAAATGCTAAAATAAGTAAAATTTCAGTATCTGTCTTCCTTGGTTGTAGAATGCAAATAGGAGTCTGGATGCTTGGGTCCTCACAAGAGTAAGGTGGTTAACACATATTAGTTTATTTGGAGAGATTACATTCTGTTGCTGCTGTGCTAAATCTCGTTTGAAGTATCATGGCTGTAGGTAGTGGCTGTGATTTGCTCTTTGTTTACAACTTGGGTATTTTCAGAGGATCAGAGTGTAGATCAGGTTGGAAGGGACCACAGTGGGTCCCACCTCTCTGCTCAAGCAGGGTCATCCCAGAGCACATGGCACGGGATTGTGTCCCGACAGGCCTGGAATACCCCCAGTGAGAGAGACTCCACACCCTCTCTGGTCTCTGTTCCGGTGCTCGGTCACTGTACAGGAAAGAAGTTCTTTGTCATGTTCAGGTGGAACTTCCTGGGCATCCATTTCTGCCCGTGGTCTCTTGTCCCGTTGCTGGGTCCCAGGGGGCAGAGCCTGGTCCTTGCTCTGAGCCCTCCCTGCAGACAGGGACAGAGAGGGAGGAGGGCCCCTCTCAGCTGGGTCTCCTCTCGAGGCTGAGCAGCCGCAGGTCCCTCGAGAGAGCTGCTTCATGCCCTTCCTCATCCCCTCAGCCTCTGCTGGGCCTGCTCCAGGAGCTCCAGGTCTCTCCTGTCCTGAGGTGCCCAGATCTGGACACAGCACTCCAGATGTGTTTCACTAGGGCTGAGCAAATGGGTGTGATCAGCCCTGGAAGAGCTGGCAATGCTCTTCCTGATGCATCCCAGAATATCATTGGCCTCCTTGGCCACAAGGGCATTTTAGTGTTTAACTTAGCAGCTGGATTTGACTGATCTGGGAGAGAAATGAGGAAAACCTAGATCATCTTCTCTTAGCAGCTCCTCAAGCTGCATGCCTCAACATTTTGGTGAAACTTCATTGTTGTGAGCACAAAAGCATTTGTTGAGCACATTGTGAATGTGCATCTTTTCTCTGAAGCTGATAGTGCCATACTATTTCATTATAATGCAGAAATTATATCACATGCTTGACTGAACAGATGCATGAAGTAGAAGAATTGATTTTTTGAAACTGATATAGTTCAGTAATTCTGTATCAAAATCTTTGAGAGAACAGTGTAACAGATAGAAATATAATAAGGCTGAGAGGGTGAAAAAATACTATTTGTCTTTGTGAACTCCTGCTATGATAAAATGTATATGCCACAAAAACTAGGTGCTCCACTGCCTTTTGAAATAACACTGCAGTAGTCTAGAGGGGATTTTGTATGTAACATAGAAAAAAAACCCGTCTTGTGATTATGATGTTTAAAATGGAGTCTTATATTAAACAGGCAGGCAAGCAACTGCATTAGTAGTTTTGTTAAAAAAAATTCACTGCTCTTGATTTTCTGCTTTTATTAAAATATTTCTTTGATGTTTAAATGCAGTCTTCTAAAATAAATAGCCTTGAAGGTAAATAGAATAACTGAAGTTTTATTAGAGAGTACTGTTATCTAAGCAGCAGTTATTAGATATTATTAACTGGAAGCTATTTGACATCTGTTTTTAAAATTAGGGTGACATCTACTAAGTTACAAGAAAAGCCACCTCCTAATCAGAGAAATGGCAAGCAAGAAGGAGTTTTCAGGTGGACTCTGAAAATCTTTCCTGAATACCTGTGGAGTTCTTTGTGAAATGGGATTTTACATTTCTGTTTTGCACTTTCAATAACAATGAAATAGGAGCCTCTTATTGCCTATGCTGGGCGGTAGCATTTCTATTCACTTAACACTGTTCTTACAGTATATTTCAGCATTTCATTACTATTGCACCTGGAATTTTTTTAGGTACTTGGTTTGTTTTTTTAAGTCTGTCAGTCAGTTCAAAAACAAATAGGAGAGTAACAAGTGTTATGCCAGCACTTGGACATATGGGAAAGGAGGTGGGTAGGAAGTTTGGACTATTGCTTGATTCCTTCCTTGTAAGTTTATCAAATAAAATTTTTCAGTAATATTTTCACAGTACACTACAAAAAAGAGAAAAATTTCTGGATTATTTTTTCTTTTTAGAGACAGTATTCTTGCAAAAGTTTGCTGGGGAAGAGGGGGTGGGAGATAATTATTAAATGTTTTATTGTAGCTTAGAGGGCTTTTTTGAGTTGTTTTTGACCAGTATTTCCAGCCAGACTGTAAGTTCTGCCCTTCTGTCTGTGTGTTTGGCATTGCAGTTGTAATGTTATTGTAACTGTAGTGTCACTGACATCAAAGCAGAATTTTTGCTGCGGAACTGAATGGGGAGAAAAGCTGTTTCTGAAGAGTGGGTGGCAAGCAGTACAGTATACCTTTTTGTTAGATTGTTTTTCTTAATGCTTTCTTTTTCACTGAATTGTGCTGGGTCTTCTCAATGATTCATGACTAAGGAAGGATAAAGGCATTGCAGTGACATCACAATCTTCCTCTCCCCTTTCCATAACTTCTCATTTTCATCTACCAGATGCCTGTAGTGGTAACTGTAGATTATTCTTGCATGGAAAAGAACAATACTGGTCGTGGTGATCCAGGACACTACTCACGTCAGTTGCTTTCTCCTCCTAAAGTCTACTACTTGGAGTTATTTTAAATGAGCTGTGTGGCTGATTTGTTGCCTTGTTTTAGTTAAAATGAGGTATTGGTTGTGTAATTGCTGTCCACCCACATTTCTGCCTACCTGCGTTTATTAATAAAGATCTATGTTTAAAACTCAGCTGGGACAACTATATAACCAGTCCAGCTGGAATATTTTAGGAAGGAATGAGAAAGAAAGAATAGTGACTTCTCTAGCTGACTGAGAAGTAGTATCTGTCTGTACCCTTGAATCTGAAGGCTTCTACAAGCTTGTCCTCTATCTTTGCCATGGCTTTTTTCAAACGTGTCTTCTCTGGGAAAAGCAAATCATTAGCTTGCCTCCTTGACAGCAGGGTTGTGAGCTCTTGAGGATTAGACCAGTTGAACTCAATTCCCTGTCCTGAAAACTACTGTGGATTTTTGAAGTGCCTTCTGCCTTTCTTCTCTAAATCTGTTTGGTTTTTACTTGATTTTTTAAATACTGTTTAATCATTGTGTTACTGTTACAGTTTTCATTGACAAATGCAAGAAACATGTTGTGGAGCTGTTGTCTGCTATTAGCTCCCTCAGCTTTATCATCTATTAGCAGAAAAAAAATTTTCTTGGTGGTAGATCATAAAACCATTTGCTATTAAGAATTGGTCACTTCCTCTTTTAAATAAGCTGTAAAGGATGTATAATATGAACCAGCAAGTGTGAAGTTGGTCATATATATCTTCCCTGAAAATTTATGATTTAGTTCACATGCAGGTTTTATATTTTGGAGGGCATGAGCAAGAATGCTTACATTTTGTCTACATGTGTTGTCTTTTAATGTTCGAGACCCTAACGGTGGTTGGGTGAGAATAGGGGTCAAGAAAACGATATATCACATTTCAAAAATGATATATCAGGTTTCATTCCATGTTTTTCCTGTTAAACACCATATAAATAACTTAATTCAGCAGTTTTCTGTAGGAAGACATGAGGTCTTGCCTCACAGGATGTTGGGAAGCTTAAATCATTGTAAATTGCTTTCAGAGTGTCTGTTGGGGAGGTTCTATGGTAGAGTTGTGATGTTGATTGTTTGGTTGTCTTGTTTTTCTTGTGTTACTACTAGGCAGGGAGCTTCAAATAAGGAGTAACATCTTGTCCTTAATTGGCCTCATTTTCCTAATGTACTTCACTGGCTCTACCCAAGTAAGAGACTTTTGCCTGAAAGTACATGCATTTCTCCCTTTGTTTTTGCAGTCAAAAATTACTGAGGAGAAAAGAAAGTAGATCTTGGATCTCATTTAACTGAGCTTCAATTACTTTGGGACACAGTTTTGATGATGTTCATGATTTTATCTTAGCGTGGTTTTTTTAAAGGGGTTTATTATACAGCTACTAAAGCCAGCTAACACTTTGAAGGAAGGGTGGGAATATGCTTTACATACAGACTTGCAGGTTTTGGTGTTGGGTGGAGATTTCTTTGTTGGGGCTCTGTGCTGTGGGCAGTGTTCAGTGGTGTTGGGTGTGTGCTGGCAACACGCATGCGTGGAGCAGGAACGGGGAAGTCAGGCACTTGCTGCCAGTGGAGAGTTTACTGAGAAGTTTGAGAGAGCAAACAGGAAGAGGAAAAAAAACCCTGAATCTGTCAGATATATTCTTCTGGGCTTATGGTATGTGTTGTTCATGGAGCTTCCCAGGCAGAGGTAAGAAGCTTTTTTCTTCTACCTACTCTTCTCTGATCAGGTATGGTCTTTCCCTCTCTCTTAAAAATTTTTCAGAGGTTTTTCTGTGGAATTGGATATGGAAAACGTTGCTAGAGTGATTATCCTTTTCTGTGAACCGTGAAGTTGGCAGTACCCGGTGCTTGTGAAAAAACACATTACTTTTGGCTGGTCAGGGCTTCCCATGGGTTAAGTCAGTTTTTCCCTAAAATAAAATTCAGGACTTTTTAAAGTGTTTGCTCAGAGAAAAGAAGAAAGGTACTTACGTGCCCTCAGAAATACTGTTTATTACAATGAGCACACTGGAGTAGAAAACAAAAAAGTTCTGTGAAGCACGGGCAAAAATTGTCTGTTTGGCACTAGACAAGAATGGAGGAGATCCAGCTGCTGGCTAGAATTGTACTATGGGTATCTGGTAATCCTTATGAGCTAGGAATTGCTTTACTGTTCTCTCTTGATTTAATTTAGGTTGTTGATTTATTTTTAATCTCAAAGTGTCAGAGAGGTTTTGAAGTAGTTCATGTACCACAGAGCCAGTTTCACAGAAGAGAGAAGTGTGCCTGGTTACTTTTTCTCTGAAAAAGTACCATATAGTCAAAATAATGTAAGTTATTATCAAGGAGTAAGAGTCTTTTAACGAATTAATGAAATGGTGTTTTCTTTATTAGAATAAATAATGATTACTCAAGAGTAGTATCTGCGTGAGCAGTTCAGTTGGCAAGCCTGAGTTTGTTTTGGCTCTGAGGAGCTGCTGTAGCTTTAAGCTTAGCACTAAATAGGCTTTACTTGTGTTCAGTGGTAACTGCGACAGGAAGCTCTGCTTGGTTTAACTAGGAGCAAGACTCAGCAAAAATGAAACAGCTTCAGCTTAACTGAATTTTGGTTAAGAAGGTAATGATGTTGTTTGGGTAATGAAATGCTATGGGTGTACATAAAACTCAGGAGTGAGTAATGCTCTTAAGAGCTGTATCTACTGAACTGGCAGGAGCTGAGCCAAGGGTGCCCCTTAGGTATGCTGAGTCATCTGCTTAAACTGTGACATGACTTAGTGGGGACTGCTGCTGGGAGAGAGCAGTGCCAGCTCGGTAGTGATGAGACAGCATGTGATGTGTCCATGTGAGAGCATGCTGGGTCCAAATAACATGCTTGTGAGAGAATTTGGGGTGTGTTTGGAACCTGCACTGAAGGACTCCCTCGGAAAGTGGGCTTAATTCAGTCTGAAAGCAGAGGAGTTTTCCTGTGTGTCGTTCTGTGTGAAACTTGATGCCATTGGATCTTGGTACAGACTGTTCCTCATTTTGCAAACATCTTTTTGTCAGGAGCTGAATCTGCAAAAGACGTGTGGAAGACTCTGGTTGCCACAGACATAGCACAGCTTGGATATGAGGCTATGTGAGCCTCTGCGTTGTAGTCCAGCAGAGTAAGGATTGAGTGGTTGTTCCAGTGGTTTATGGAATAATCCTAAACTGAAGCACTGGCAGGGTCCCAGAGGAGACAGGTCACTGATCTGATTACGGCGTGACATTTCCAGTCTGGGTTGAAGGATGGAATTTCAAGGATTTTTTTGGGGGGCTGGGAGGCCCAGAAGAGAGGAGAAATTTTTCCAGAGGGTTCTAGATGTGGGTAAAACAGCTTATGCAGGGCAAAACAGGAGTATGAGACTTGCATACAGGTATTTTGTATTTTCAAACTCAGAAATAACAAAATCACTCTATCTCTGGTTTCAGTGTAGGAGTCAAGGTCTGTGTCGTGGGGCATCTTCATTCTTAATTACACCTTTTTGTCTTCCACTTTATGTGCTGTGGATGTGTCTTTTTAATTTCTTGGGTTTTGATATGTCTATTTTCTTCCATCATGCACAAAGTCTGTATGGATATACATTTTACAATGTCAGAAGCTGTTGAGTGTGAGATACTTAGTGAATTGAGGGTGGGTTAAAAATGTAATATTATGGGGAGGAGGGCTGTTTAAATAGTTATGCCTTTTATAAATTTTAGTATTCTTTGTTTTGTTTACTCTGGTATAATGCTGAAGAGAAACTTAAAAAAAAAACAAACAACAACATTGTACTATAAAAGGGAATATTCTTTTCCCACCGTACACATTTAAAGAAGTGTTCTCTTTCTGTGGTGGTGATGGTTCCAATAGCAGACAGTGGTAGTGAAACTGTCTTATTTCCACTGTTTTATCACTTTTTGTAATGTCTCCTGTTTAAAGCAGCTCTTTGAAGTTAGAGAATGGTTTTTTTGGTTTTTTTTTTTTTTTTTCCCCAGTTATTTCCAAGGTCATAGTGAGCCACAAATCTTGATACAAGTTACCTTCCTCAGCTTCAGGTCTCTACCTCTGTAAGCTTTGTGCCTGAAGAGATTTACATTGTATCTCAGTGCGGGGCTCTGCTCCCTTGTGGGAAGTTTGAAGGTCTGGTGAGAAAACAGGATCCTGTATGTGGAAAACTGCACCAGCAGCAGTACTTGGTTTGGTGCATGTGGCTTGGGAATCCTCAGTCCCTGTGATGCCATTCCCATCTTATATGGGATCAGAGGAATTTCCAATTTTGTGCTGATCTGCTGTGAAGATTCAATAGCACAGGATTATTGTTTCAACAGCTGTTATTTTCTAGGGGGAACAGGTTGGCTGCCTCACACTAGTTAGGCGTCTGTTGCAGCAACTAGACTGATGAAATAGATGACTTTCTGAGGTTTCTCACAGCTGTATGTTCTATTGTCAGTGGCCTTCTTTTGGCATTTAGGCACCAGGACACAATCTCAGACACTAGATTCTCTGAGAGCTGTGCTTTTGTATAAGCTTTGCTTCTCTTGTTCCCCAGCCTTTTGAGACCTATCTTGACACAGGATCATGGATGCCACTAATTAGTCCCTCCATCTCCAGACTCCCCAAACTTTGCTTTCAGCTGTTGAATTTATAAATAAATACGACCTATTTCATTATGCCACAGGTACAGGTAGCAACAGCATTACTCTGTTTACTGTTCTGGGGGTTTTTTTGTTTTTTTTTTTTTTTTTTGCTTTTAATTAGTTAACTAATGTTAAAGTTGCATTAAACTCTTCCAGTTCACAGCTTGGGATAGTGGCATCTCCATGTTCATATCTGCTTTCTAGACTTAATGGTGCAGCTTCATGTTAGCTTCTGGTTTTAAATCTCCTCAGTTAATGAAATGTTTATTTTCCTGAATGCTTGGCTAATAACTTGTTTTAAATGGACTGTTCAGTTTGTTTTTGAATTGCAGAGTAGTCTGAGGAATTGTTGCTAGATATTCTAATAGCAGTGTGGTCAAAAGGAATAGCTATGATTCAGCTCTGAAATGTTGATGCCCAAAGGATATTTTGTAGTGCAGCCATATACACAGTAGATTTACCAAGCTTTGTACTGCTCTTTGCAGAAGGATTTCTGTGGAATTTCTGGGTAATTTCTGTTGTAGATTTGGTTTACAAAGAGTAATTCTAGCTTGAATGCTTGTTACCAAAGTTTACTCAGTATGTAAGAGGGCAAATAGCAAGGGAAGCCCTGGAAATAAATTTCCTGCATGTTTTAGGATATTGTCTCTCAGTGAAGTAACCTGAAAGTATAGAAGATTTCATTTGGATTGTGGTGATACATTAGTAATGGGAATGATTTGACTCTATGCAGACAAGATGGAAAAAAAATGGCTGATTTGCCATTAAAGAGATAGTTTGGAAGGGGTAACCCTGAACAACCTTGACATCCTGTCATTATGCAGTGGTGGTGGCCAGGGTTAACCACATGTGGCACCTCTTCGTTGTACCACCCTGTCTGGGTAATTCTGATTTTTTTATCAACTCTTTATTGGCTGGGAACCAGGGGCTGTGTGGCACTGTATATTGTCTTTTGAAGAGAGAAAGAATTATTTTTTCCCCAGAGTCATAAAGCATCCTGAGTTGGAAGTGACTCAGAGGGATCATCGTAGTACAACTCCTTTTCATTAGCTTTAGAGCTAAGGTTAGGTGTTTGATGAAACTCGGCTAAAAGCTTAACTAGTAACACTTCGTTGTTTACCTTGGCAAAATAATGTAAACTGTGAACAACATTGCACTAAATTCTGAGAAAAAGAATCCTTTTTTTCCTTAGGAAAAAAGTGGCAGAGGCTTTTTGGAGTCTTTGTTTTAGCATTAGATTTTCTTTTTTGTTTTAGTGTCTTGACTCTGAGTTGCACAGGTTGCTATAAAGTTTCTCTCTTTGCCTATAGAATTTAGATTTTAGTTGTAAACATTTTTTAAGTTTAAGATTTGATAAAAAGTTGCTATTTCCCTTATGGAAGAACTTTCTGTCAGAACAGATATTAGCAAGCAAGTATGCAGTCCTTGGTTTGAAACTGAAGCCAGTGGTATGTGGGAAAGTAATATATATGGGTGGTTTGGGTGAGGGTTTTGTTGTAATTTTGCTGTTTGATTTAGAAAAATTGGTTGTGAATCAGTGACTTGCACTTTTTTTCCCTTTTTCAAACTCCACTGGTGAAAGTAAGCCAGACATCAGAAATTATTTTATTACCAATTTTTTTGATGATGATTTTTTCATATCATGTGATCCATGTACTCTTCTACATTCCTCCTCATAGGAGTTCTACTTTTTTCCTGTCCCTAAAGGGATATCTTATCTTCCATTCCCTTATAATAAGTGACATTTGATCTTCTTAGTGTTTTGATTTGAAAGTGCCAAGTAACAAGACGTCTGAGCTTTTCTTCTGTTGTAGTTTCAGTGTGTTTCTCAGTAGGGTAAAGATGTTGCATTCTCTAGCAATATAATCTCTAAACAGGCAGTGGATGATATAAATTTGGGTTACAAAAGCAAACAGTTTAGGAATAATTGTCAGTCATGCAGTCATAAATGATTACTAGAAGTGGTTGTCCATCTTTTGAAGGATGGAGGTGCTTGGGTGGCAGACAGAGGGCAGGTTATCATTGCTGAATTCCATCAGGAGTGCATGCAGATTGCCAGGGTAACTGAGATGTGTCTGGATGGGTCCATGTGGTTCCATACAGCTCAGTATGGATCAGGTTACATGAAAGTGCTGTCGTAGCAGCACGTGGTACCCCTGAGTGCCATGTGAGAGCTGTATTGCAGTGTCTGACTGACCCTGGGCCATTTATCCTGTCCACCTCCAGCCTCGGGCAGCTCACACGTTTCTGGAGTCACTGTGTGCCAATCCAGAGCCCATGGGACTCTGAAGAAAAGGTGCTTGTGGTAGAGGCTTTGGATGAAGCCTTGTGTAATCAAAATGACTTAAATGTTGAATTATTTTGTACAGTAGATACTGTGCAAAAGTGGATTAGTGGAATTATCATCTTCATTCACATTTTGTTGATGATAATTTGCAAATTTATAAAGAGAGAACATACAATCTAAAAGCTAATCTGTCTTAGAACTTCAATGTGATAGTTATCTTCCTTGATTTATTTTAAGCTATATAACAGCAGAGATGGTTTACACTGGCTTTCCAGAACCAGAGACTAGCTGGAAATAAAGCAAGTTGTGACTCAGACAGAATGTCAGAATTGCACTCATAGTTCAGCTACACCTCGACGAGTGGTACTTCCCTAGCACAAAGGAGCTCACAGGCCTGTTCTAGTACAGAGTGCTAACTTCGTGTTTCTGTTTACTTCTAGGTTATGTTTCACACTATGTGCAGACTGTCTGTACTCACAGAAGATATTTAAAACCAAACAGACTTTTTTGGAATATTTTGATTCCAGTGGAATCTGTGCTTTAGATTTTTGTCTCGTCAATTAACTCCTGAAGCAATGCCTGTACAAGCTCCACAATGGACGGATTTTCTCTCCTGCCCGATTTGCACACAGACTTTCGACGAAACCATCCGGAAGCCCATCAGCTTGGGTTGTGGCCACACTGTCTGCAAGATGTGCCTCAACAAGCTCCACCGTAAGGCATGTCCCTTTGACCAGACCACTATCAACACGGACATTGAACTCCTTCCTGTGAACTCAGCCTTGCTGCAGCTTGTGGGTGCTCAGGTATCTGCTCTTTTTTTTTTTTTTTTTAAATCTGTTTTTGTCTCAGTGATGTGAAGAGAGGGCATCTACCTTTGTGTAGATGTCTACAAGAAGTAATAAAGGTGCCTGGAACAATTCATTCTGCTGGTGACCGTGACACTTTTCTTGCATCTAGTTCCATGGGCTGTCACTAGAATGGTTTTGTTGTGTTTCCTTCCTTCTTCCTCGACTCTTACCTAGCCATGCTTGCCAAAAGGACGAACTGGATCAATGAGTTTCTTGTGTGGGAAGACATTTTTAGGTGGTAGATTATGTGTTTTACTGTATTCACCCTGTGAGACCTGTGATTGGTTGTCCCAAAAGCAGGAGGGGAGTGTGAAGGTTGTGGGACAGATCTCTCACAGATCTCTCTGTAGCACCCTTTGTACAGCTTTATTGAAAACTATGCAATGGAAATAAAACTTCCTGACATGTTACTCTAAATCCATGTTGGTGAGGGGGGAGGCCTGCTTGAGACTCCCTTTTTTGCTGAAATAGGTACTGGTGAGGTGTGGTGAAGTAGTGGTATGATGGGGATGAGTGGCACTGGTACTGACAACAGCCCCAGGAAAGGACAAAGATGTGTGGAAAGCAGGATCACCCTGCTCAGTTGCAGCAGACTTAAGCTGGTAAAAGCTTATTAATGTTGGGTCTCAGGTAGTTCCCTGTGACCCACACTTTCCAAGGCTTGTGGACAGGATTGTGGTCAAGGAGGGATAATCATGTCTAACTTATAGGTGAAGAATGAAAACATAGATGGGATGCAGTTACCATAAAGAGGTTACTGTTTTATTTTGTACTGCTTCAGTGTCCGTGATAAGTGAAATTAAGTGCAGCAGAAACTGCAATGAGGTCTGTAGTTTGGGGAAAAGGAAAGAATTGTGGAAGAGCTATAAAAGGTGTGGAGGAAAGAGAGATGCTCTTAGGTTGCTTTTTATTAGGTACTGCAACTTACAGGTCCAAGTGTGCTTTTTCAGCTTCTTAGTTTATCAGGTAATATGGCTAATTTGTTGTTTTTCTTTCATGGTGTATGGCATAGAGGTTATTTCAGAAGCTCAAAATCAAATGGTGTTTCTGGCTGTGCTAAGTGACTCATCCTGCTCCTCAGGATGAAGCAGTGAGATTGTGCACTCCCATTCCTGTGATATGCTGCATCTTTGAAGAGCTTCCAAGTGCTATGAAATCTATGGGTGACGTCGTTTAAAAAGTTGTAATTCTCTCCTGTATGTTCTTCCTTCCTCTCTGCAGTTTCTTGAGTATTTCCAGTTGCATCTGAGTATCACATATGTGATAAATGTCTTCCCCTTGCATTTTTTGGTTGTTTTGTGTGCATTTGTTAAGCTTTATGTAAAGTTGTATGATAGTCTCAACTTGACCTGTGCCAGAATTTAAATTTTAATAGAAACAAGATTATCTGGAATGAGATGGAAACCCACCCTGTGCTATATAGGTAACTGAGGATTTCTTTCTGGTTTTACTAGTTGGCCAGCCAGTTTTCTTATCCATATGTGTGAGATATGAATAAAGGTTTTATAGTATTGTGTTTGTCTTGAGAGCACTCTGAACTTTAGGTTCTGACTTTGCACTAATGATACTAATTTGTTCTCCCTTCTTACCTGAAAATTTTGTGTGAATAAGATTGACAGAACCTTGTTTCATCATGACCTTAAAGCTGCAACTGCCACCAAAAGATACATTATTCCCACGCCCTTTCTTTGCCACTCATTTCTGATTGTTTGTTACTTCCAGCATTCTGTTACTTGTAACAATAACCGTGAATCATAGCTGGGTATTTATTACTGACAAACTTTCCCCTTAAGAGAAGTTTGAGCTACCTTCCCTGCTAGCTCCTAATTTCGAATGAAATCAGCGTTCAGTATAACTCGCTCTCCTTTCTGTTTCCTTTCCTGTCCTTGCAGCTGTTGCAGTGTTTATCAGACACTGCACTACTAGAAAACGAATACGACTACTTTCCTGTGTAGGACAGGGAAATCAATTCTACTTTCCAATAGGCTGTCTAAAGCTAATTTAAAAAATCTTTTTACAGAAAAGGGCTTGATTAAGGGAAATTTTTTAAAAAAAGGTACTTCAGACAAACCAGTGATTTTGAACTGACTGAGAGAGTGCAGTCTTCTGCTGTTTCAGCAAAAATGGTCGGTGAGCAGCAATCCAGCTTTCAAAGCATGAGTAGTGTCAACTTCAGTTGAAACCAATCAATTTGTTCTTCCACTTATGGGTTTAGTTTTAGGAGCATGTATGTGTCATTAGTGTCCCTTAATCTCCAACAAACTTCTGTGCACCTTAACCCAAGTCCACAGAGACCTGTAATACTTTATTTGTAAATGCTGGATTCCAAAAAACAGGTTTCATTTTGGAAGGAACTACAGTGAAGCCCAACTAAAGCTTTTATCTGTGAGTGGGAAGAACAGTTTGTTCTTTTCCCTTTGGAGTGACTTCTGAGGAATTCACACATTTATACTTGTTAAGTGCTTTTTTACTGGAGGTGGAGGAGTAGACCAGGCAGTTTAAAGAAACAAATCTATTCTCTGTGACTGGCAGCAGTGACAGGATTCCAGGGCAAGTCACTTTGGCTTTTGCACAAATATAGCGAGTGAAATAAGCAGGACTGTACTTCTGGGGAAAACATACTGAATTTGTCACACAGTCACCCAGGAAAGCAGTAATGTATTTCTGACAGTAGCATTCTCTCTCTGGATAGATTTTGTCACTCTAACAGTAAAAGGAGTTGGTTTCTTACTTGAATTAGGCTCTTTCTCAGTTTTCCGTCTCTCCACCCCTTTCTGAAATGAAACCCATTGCCCAGATTATAGTCACCCTTGGTGTGTAAATAACTGTTGCAGATTCAGATTTCTACCTGCTCCCTTGTAGCATGGTACGTATCAACCCTGTACAGGGGCTGTTCTGGAAGGCAGTGGTCATAGAATCACAGAATGGCTTGGGTTGGGAGGGACCTTTAGAGCCATCTCATTCCAGCCCTGTGCCGTGGGCAGGGACACCTTCCACTAGACCAGGTTGCTCCAAGCCCTATCCAGCCTGGTCTTAGACGCTTGCAGGGATGGGATATCCACAGCCTCTCTGGTTGGGTAGCTCAGACCATGTCTAGACAAGTTTTGCTACATAAAATGAGGGGAGGAAAGGGATCATAAGGGGAAGATGAGAATTACTATTCCTGGGACAGTTGGACATAGCTGAATACCTGAGCATGAGCTGTGAGGGAAGGGAGACAAAATGGCCTTGGACAAATCAGCAAAGCATTCATAGGATACCTTGCTTCTTAAACTTCCTGGGTAAAGGAATCACTTAAGTTTGTTTCTGTGGGAATAAGGTTTTGAATTTTAGCTATTCAAGCATGCACATTTTACTCACTATATGTAACTATTTTAGGTGTTCACCTGGCAAGTGTTTTGAAGGGACCTAATCATGGATCTGTCATCTAAGCTCTTCCCTCATGTTTTTTTAACCCATGAAACAGCAGCATGCGTATTCCAGACAGGTGACATAGAGTGGCAGAAATGCCAATGGTGCTTTAATTTTGGCATAATTTCCTGCTGGACATGATAAATATGATTCTAGACATTGAAATTGTACATGGTGAGAGACTGGGTGATCTTAACTCACAGCCCATTCAAAAGGGGAGGATTGCAAATGCAGAGCTATTAGAGGCACATTTGATAATGTATTTTAACTTTCAATGAACTGAAGTGCCACAAAAGAGGAATTATCTGTGAAAGAGTTGTTTTCAATGGAAACTTTTGAGGAACTAAAGATGGTAGACTTTGGGTTTTGTTTGTTTTGCTTTGGCAGGAAGCAAATAATTCATTTGCAGAGAGGGGGAGGGAAATATTGCTAGAAACAGTTTTCAAACCATACAGAAAAGGGTTTGGTCTGTTTAACATGTTCTCGTTCTGTGCAATTAGATGTCTAATGGTAATTACTGACAGCTCAAGCTTTCTTCATCGAATTCTTCACTTGAATCACCAATTCAAAAATCACTGCCTGGTATGAGATGATGCTTTGGCATTCTTTTCCAGTCCCCTTCCTTATGCTGTCATAACCTGTCTCTTCCCATAGCCACAAGTCATGCTGATGGGTAACATTCCACTGCCAGTCATTGCCAAAGCAGATAACATGCAAAACCATCACAAGATTTAAGGCAATTAAACATCTGAGATCATTTTTCCTGCCCTGCTCTCATGCCCTTTGGGAGGTGTTGATTACATGATGTGAATATATTTGCAGTGGAAACTGTCATAAGGGTGTGATGTCTGAGAGAATGGAATATGAAATGAGGGTGAAAATAATGAGCTCACTCTGTGGGGCTTCTATTCTGAGGCTCCCAAGAGGCACTATAAACAGCAGTGACCATAGGGTCATGCATGCTATTGAAAGGATATTTTTGGAAGGGGAAGTGAAAATGTTTTTGAGTTGAATTATTTCTCAGTTGTCCTTTGGCAATTCCATGATGGAGCCAAAGTCAAAATTTGAATTTTCTGTCACTTTAATGAATTACGTCTTTATGGTTTTATCTTGGTATTTGCTATTCTTACAATCATTCTAACACTAAAATATTAAAATAAGTCTTGGAAGTGCATAGAATAGAATCAGCAAAAGGAAAATTACTTGTAAATTTTATTGGGAGGTGTACTGCATGAGTGAAGTGTGTGTACATGAGAAATAAATTCTCTTCTCCTGAACACTCCTGAAAACCATAGAAAAAATATGTTGTTTTACTCTTCAGTACTATATTTCAGCTTCAGATAAAAGTTTAATCTCTTTTGGGCTCATTTTGCAAACAGTACAGTTATACAAAGCATTTAGATTTTTACAGTGAAGCTTCCCTTCAAAAGAGAAGGAATGGGAACAATATACAGATAGTGTTGGAATAGCTTGATTAGCTCTTGGAAGTTTTTCTCTGCCAGCTTTTCTGTGGGGGAAGGGGAAGCTTTCTGTTAGTTGCTAGACAGTCCTTGTGTGTCACTGGTGGAGTTGTGCTGTGTCTGGCATTCCAAACCACTGCTTTGAATGTGTGCTAAACCCACTTCAATTCAGGGTTGAAATCCAGGGCTGAACGTGGCTTCCGGTCCCGTGTCTGTTCCGAGCCCCCTTTGTCTGCTGGGGGTTGCAAGGCTGTCACTGTATTTTGGGTTGTCAGTGGTGCTAGGTGGAATGCTTGTAGGAGCAGGTAGGAATTTGTACAAAATATATGACTGTAATAAATAGGGCAGTCTGCCTGTGAATTCAGTGTCTGGACACATATGCTTGAGATGTGTCATTTGCTCAATAAGCCAGTTCTGCTATGTAACTTCCCGGGCAGAAGCAGACTGCTAAAATGGCAGTGCCTTTGAAAAGAAGGTGTGGAATGTTCTGTTAAGGTGCAGGCAAATGTTGCAGGAGCTAATAATTGTTTCCCAAATCCCAAGAAACCACTCAAGGTCCTAGTGATAGTTTATAGCTTACCATTCTAACCTACAGAGTTAGAATCTCCTTTTGCTGAAAATGTTGTTGCTTATAGACACAAAAATCTTCAACCCCAAAAACCAAAATACCCCAAACAAATGATGGCCCAAAATTAAAACCAAAACCACACAGAACAATGCAAGTTAACTTCCATCAGTGATAAGTATTGAGGCTAACCTTGATTGAACTTTAACCTTGATTGATTCTCTTTAGTATGAATGAAAGCCTAGATCAGCCACAGCCTCTATCTTGTTTAGGGTAGTCTTGGGATGATACTATGTTAATTGCAGCTGATACCTGGCATTCTGAGACTTCTCTTTGTTACCTGCTGAAAAAGCAAGATAGTAACTTTTTGCTTTCCTCTGTGTGTTAAATGAGATACATAGCGTGGTAAAACTGTTGTCTAAGGAGAAGTGTGATCATAATGGCTGAAGGATTGCTTTCTATTAAAGTTGATAGGAAAGCTGTTCACATTGGTGATGGCAGCCATATACGTGTGTGTGTGTATTTTATATATATTTTCTGCTTTCATTTGGTGCTGCTATCATAATGCTGCTCTTGCTATGGCTGGATTACACATGAAGGTAAGCAGGTTTGTATCGGTGTTTAACTGAAGCATTAAAGGCTTTTACTTTAAGATTGAAGGCCTGGGTTGGTCCCTGTAAGCAGCTATGTGGGATTAGCATGCTGTAATTGCCTCTGGGATGGGGATTAACTTGAAAATAGAAGTCTGAGATCTATTTGCACTTTGACAGCAAATATAAGAAGTGTTTATGCTTAGTCTCCTGAGGAATTCCAATTCTCTGTACTGTCATATTGGGTTAACTGCTGAACAGTGATGTTGAGAAGTGTTAGTACAGTGTTCTACTGCACACTCAAATTTGGTGAAAACTTTCAGAATTTGCCAAGAAGAAAGCAGAAACAAAATTGTAACTTGGGGGAGGAGGGGGTGGTGCAAATCCCTTGGAAAAATCCTGATTTCTAATGAATGTCTGGAAGAAGAAATAAATGGCAGCTGACAAAACCAACCCAAAACCCCAAGAATATAATTGGTCCCTATCATCAGATAAATACTCACAGGGTGTGTTCATATGCACTACACAGGAGAACTTGGTATGCTGCTTTGTAACTGGGTCTAGTCAGACTGTGTTCTGAAGGTGTCTTAATGTATTTGCTGCTAAGTCTTTCTTCCACTAATCTTAAGTAGCTCTTATCCCTGGATGATTTTAGAGCTGTGAGGTCGTAGATACAAATTTGTTCTTACTGGCAAATCAAGGTTCTCCTAAGTTTTTTTCCCCCTTGAGTTTTTTGGCCAGTCAGCTTTGGGGATATTTCAACGTGTTCTGTTTTAGCTTCTTCTGCCTCTATTTCATTTCAGCCACTAAATAAAAGAAGTCTATTAAACATAAATTGTGTTTTTGCTTTCATTTTTATGGAAATGGGGGTTTTTTTATGCTATTTGTTCAGTAAATAAGCTGAAAAAAATGCTAAGTAATATAGAAAAGTCACAAGAAGAGAACAAAAGAAGAAATGTGCTGTAGTAATAAGTGTTTATAAGCATGGTTGCCACTTATTTATGCATATTCATAGTAGATGTACATGTCATCTCTCTTTAGGTTCCTGAGCAGCAGCCGATTACTTTATGCAGTGGAGCTGAAGATACCAAGCATTATGAGGAGGGCAAGAAATGTGTGGAAGAACTGGCATTGTACCTCAAACCACTCAGCAGTGCAAGAGGTAGTTCCTCATTGCTTCCTTGGAAAATAAAACAAAAAAAAATACCCCAAATTAGATGCAAAACAAACTATCCAAATTATTAATTAGTATGTATGAAAAAAATGATCTAAATCTAGTTTAGAAAGAAATTAAAACAAATTTCTTAAACATTATGTTTTCATGGAGAGGAGGGGCATGTAGAACTGAAAGGTGTAAAAAATAGTACAGAGACAAAAGGCTGAGGTGTTAGACCATGGCATAGTGAATTGAGACAATCTTTGATTTGATGTTTGCAGAGTAAGTAAAAATAGATAATTTTGCCCCTTTTTTTCAGTTGTGCTTTGTGATAACTGTAGTCCTGCAGCTCTTCTGTAGAAGATGAATAAACTGATATGAGAAAGTTGCTGCATAAGATAGATAAGGAAAATTATAAGTAATACTTTGTTTATACAAGGTCATATACAAGAGCTGGGTCAATCTGGGCAATTCTAAGTTAGCAAACTGCACTTTGTTGAAGAGTATGGATTTTATATATAATTATTTGTTCTGGGTTTGGACAGTCTGTCAGCCCAAGTAGTGGAGTTGAGCATCATGGGCTTTTTTTTTTTTTTTTTTTTTTTTTTTTTTTTTTTTTTTTGAGAAGCTTTCTTAGTGTTTTGCGAGCAGTGCAGCGTGACAGCACTATCACTCTGGGAATTGGTGGCCCAGTGAACAAGCTCTGGCTGTAGAGCAAACTCAACATGGCAGCTATGTGTCTAGTGAGTCACTTGTTCCTTTAACCTGAATTAGATGGCTCTTGGCATGTTTGTGATTCAGAGTTTTGGCACATAATTAAACATAACCCAAGCAGTTCAGGACTTACGTAAGCTCTAAACCAAAACAGTGAGGGTACCACGTGTAGGCAAGAAGCTCAGTGTGTTATGAAAACAAACAAATGTCCAAGGGATCCCTGAAGTCCATGAATAAAGGATGGATTGGAAATCTATATGGTGCGGTGTGGGACAAACTACCAACATGGGGCAAGGATTCATTGGAGGTTCCATCTTCTTAAAAAGCCAGATCAGTCAATCACAAGGTTAAGCCTGTGGGGAACATGACTACCAGAAACTCGCTTTTACTGCCAAGTGAAACAGGTGAAATGAACTTCTGATAAGCCTTGACTAGATTCCCTTTGACAAAATGGACAGCAGGAGAGTTAGGTTTGCACTTGTCCAGTACAGTCACTGAAGACAGGCACGAGGGGAGGAATATGAGGTCATTTATTATTCTGTTTCATTTTGTTTTGAAGGTGTGGGTCTTAACAGTACTACTCAGAGTGTGCTGAGTCGTCCCATGCAGAGGAAACTTGTGACATTAGTCCATTGCCAGCTGGTGGAGGAGGAAGGGCGAATCAGAGCCATGCGTGCAGCACGATCACTGGGTGAAAGAACAGTCACAGAGCTCATTCTCCAGCATCAAAACCCTCAGCAGCTCTCCTCCAACCTCTGGGCTGCAGTGAGAGCCAGAGGGTGCCAGTTCCTTGGGCCAGGTAGGTGACATCACAGTATCATTGCTGTACTAGAGGCAGTTTAGAATTGAGCCATTGATAAGTGGCTGTCCAATTGCCCAAGTCATTTTATTAAACAATGGCCTAATTTCTTAATAGTAGTCTTCAGAATTAATTATGTATCTGTTGGGCTGATGCTGTTGGGTTTTCTTATATTTTTAATGCTTTTTCAAGTCTTCTGCAAAATTCAGAGTAAGCCTCCTCCTGTTCGTGTCATAAGATAAATGACCAGTTGCTTCTCACATGCTATTCCTTGAAGATCTTTCTAGAAAAAATAAGTTTACTGGAAGTGAGTGGCATGGCTTCTTTTCCTTCTCTAGAGCAGTAAACATACGAAACAGTTGTGGGGATAGATTTGTTACAGTTACACGTACACATTTTTTAAAAGTTGTGCATTTATAAATTAAATTCCTTTGCTTAAAATACTGGAAAGAAATCAATGGTGCCTAAAAAAAATGAAGTCTCATTATTGAAAATACAGACTTCACTTGTTGAGTCTTGAAATGTGAAGCCAACTTATTAAAGAAAAAATAGTGAAGTTTTTCTCGACTGAAACAGATGAAGACTAATTTTGAGCTACTAATTTTCATACCACTTCAGGGAAGAAAGATGTTGGTTACACAGTAAGACAGCACTGCTGCAACCTGTCTGATTGGTGTGAGCACTCCTTTTGTTTTTGTTTTGGTTTTTTTTGTTTGTTTTTTTTTTTAACTTGCATGGAAATGAACCTTGCTTTTCCTTAGCCTGTCAGCCTTTTCTTCTGGGATAAATGTGGGATGTAGGCAATAAACTTGGAAAACTCACATTATTGATGAAGAGATGTACATACAGGAATCTTCTTATTAGGTGATACTCAAAATAGTTGTTGTGGTAGTAGTAGTAATAATAATATTAATACAATATATAATTATAAATCATAATAATGGTAATAATATTAAAGATAAAAAGTCCTGTTTTCTCAAGTCACAGTCTGGGAATCTGGAAGGGTTCCTTCTTTTTGTTTTGCCATCCCTTCTTGCTCAACTCCCTTTTATCTCTGTGGGTTTGCGTGTCTGTTGGTTTTTAGCTGTTATCCCAATTGTAGATGAACAAGAAACTGCAAAAATTTTACTTGGGCTTTTCTCATTCTTTGTCTCTTTTTGCCATTTCTTTCCCCTGACTCTCAGCAATGCAAGAGGAGGCTTTAAAGCTGGTTCTGCTGGCTTTAGAAGATGGATCTGCTCTGTCACGAAAGGTCTTGGTTCTCTTTGTGGTGCAGAGACTGGAGCCGCGGTTCCCTCAGGCCTCCAAAACCAGCATTGGGCATGTTGTCCAGCTCCTTTACAGAGCCTCGTGCTTCAAGGTATGAAGGAGGTTCTGCCCAAAGGTTTCATAATGCTATGAAAACCATTGGTTTCCACTTCCAATTTTCATTGTCCTGTAGCATTAAATGTGCCTAAATATATGTGATTAGTTAGAGAATGTATTGCTCATTAAGTCCCACATGAATTCAGAGTTTTTTGTCATTCAGCTGTGATTGCAGTGTAGGCTGAAACAGCGACTTGAAGCTGTAAAGTTAGGTTTTGCTTCTGTCCAGTTTCATAGCGGCACTGTTACAAAACCTGGATGTAAGGCAGCATGCTTACCTTCTTAGAAGTGGCTTAAAGCCAAAAAATCCCGAATTCTACTAATTCAGTTGTGGCATGGTTAGAATCAAAGAAATAGACTTTTGGGTGTCAGCTGTATGAAGAAAAACTGCTTAATGTACTTTACAATATTTAATATCTGTTACTAGATACTCAAATGTCATTCGCTCTTGCTAAGTGAGTAGAAAAATGCTTTGGTTTTACTAATTGTACCCTCAAACAATATTCTGCAATGCAATGCAAACAAAATATCTCGATTGAAGGTGTGGATGCTGTAAAGTCTTACAGGAAGTGTGACACTTTGACTGATCTGTGATCAGAGTCCAAGTAAATAATGTTTTGTATCCATTTTATAGTGGTTCCACTCTATGAAGTGTATGTTACTTTAGTAGAAACTGGTGTTGGTTGAGTAGTGTGGTAGTTGATTTTAGTTTGGGAGAAGGACTTAGTTGCTGACTGAAGATGTCACTTGCCTTGGACTTCATGTAATCTTGGGCTTATCCTGCTTAATTGTATTTGGCTCATTTCTCCTTCCTAGGTGACCAAGCGAGATGAGGATTCCTCCCTGATGCAACTGAAGGAGGAATTTCGGACGTACGAAGCTCTGAGAAGGGAACATGATTCCCAGATAGTTCAAATAGCTATGGAAGCAGGTTTGCGCATTGCACCAGACCAGTGGTCCTCGCTGTTATATGGAGACCAGTCTCACAAATCACACATGCAGAGTATCATTGACAAGGTAAAGCCACCTAAAATCAGCCCAGTCCATCTTGCTTGCAACTGTAGTAGGTTTAAATGTGTGTAACATTGAACTTAGAAACTCTGCCCGTGTGGACTTGCCCATTAATCATTTGTCCTGTTATTTCAAGACCTGTTGTGTCTAATTAATTAAAACAATATTTGTAACCTAATGAATCTTGCTCCCTCTGCTCCTGACGTTTTTGCTACTTTACTTCTTTCTGCAGATGGAAACCCACAATGTTTAGCTAAATAGTTGGTGAGGTGACCTTTATGAACAGCTGACAAGTGCCCATGTAGTGACAGAGGCTAATGGTCCATGTTTCCAAGCAGGAAGTTAGTGCATAAGTTGGGGAAAAAAAAGATGAGTCCCCATGTCTGTGTCTGAAGTAAGACAGAGAGGTGAAAGCACATTTCTTAAATAAAATACCTAAAATCTGGAAATACCCAGATCTCTGTGTTCAGAGTCAACATAGTATAAATGGGCTTTTAGATTAGGGGTTGCTTTTGGAAGTGCCTAAATTAGGTGGCAAGAACTAAACCTTGTTGAATGGTTATGAAAGTTGTGAAACAACTGCTTTGGCTGCTGTGCAAGAGGATTAGCTTCAAGATAGATTCTGCTGTTTATTTATGCCTTTGTCCACCTTTTGAAGTGTCCTGCCAAACATCTCCTGAAGGATCTAGGTGGAATTCATAGTTTTAAATACTGGAATTGTGTGGTGTTAGGAAATGGAATGTTGCTAGCTATCTTTTCCTTCAACCATCTTGTTCTTTATTTTCTGCTTGCTGTATTCAGTTTAAAGCAGGGTGCAAATCTGTTGGTTTGGGGATTGGATATATTAAACTCTTCAGAAATCTAAATTAAATTAATATGGCCCATTTTTTTTTCTTGGGTGTCAGCACAATGCAATATAAATGGGTTTTATTACTAGAAATAATACTAGCTTTGTTTAGAAGAGTAATTTCATGCAATGTCAAAGAACTGTGCATTCTTAATAGAATGGGCTTCTGTGAAAGATGTTAATCTCCAGTTTTGAGAGACAGCTCTTGTGAGCCTGTGGTGCAGCCTTCAAAACCATGAGAATTGCTATGCCTGTAGAAAGTTAATTATTATAATTTTTTTAAGTTGCAGACCCCAGCCTCGTTTGCACAGAGTGTTCAGGAATTAACTATTGCTCTTCAGAGGACTGGAGATCCAGCTAACTTGAATCGTCTTAGACCTCACCTAGAGCTCCTAGCAAATATTGATCCCAGTCCAGGTAAATATGGGTGTTTTTATGGAAACCTTTAAATTTAGCAAGATTATCTTAACACTGTTTAAGGACTGAAGGCTGACCATCAAGTGTGAGGAAACATCCTTACTCATCAGCTTAAGAGTTTTGGATTCCAGAGTAGAATTTTGATAGATTATATAGAGAGAAGCTGGGCAAAAGTCAGTCTAGACAAGAATGGTTTGTTACCCTAAAGAATTTAGTATTTTTTTTTGTTCATATGTAATTCTGCGAAACTAGGAAAGAGTCTGGGAAGATAATTGGAAAGAATTTAAGTGGGAAATAAAACCTAAGCTGTTGACAGAGAAGAGGAAGATAGAAATTGTTGAAAAGGTCAGCAGTGCTGTAAGGATGGATGACCTGAGAGAGAAGGGAAGGGACTGAACTAAGTCCTGTGGCTGAAGTTTTATTTTGTACCTGCTGAAATGTTTAGAATCAATATTATATATCAAAATAGTAAAAAGATACAAAGTACAACTAGAGGAGATGAGAAATTGTTCTTTGTTCAAACAAACAGAAGTTAAACTTCCTTTCCAATGAGGACCAGTTGTACTTCTCAGCTAAAGGAGATGAAGTGCTTTCTTCCCAAATCTTTCATACTGGAGCAAGCTGGGGACAAACCTGTGTACTGTAAATTTGTTTGCAAAAGCCTGATATAGAAGGTGGCATCACTAATAGCCTCCCTTGATTTTGGTAGCCAAGTCTGGTCTTCATGGGGTTTCTTTTCTGTACTGTTGAGTTACCTAAAGAACAGCAGGGAAGCACGTTTAAGTAGTTCTGGAAGAATTTAGTCCCTGTGGAATATAATGTAATTAATTCTGCTAAGGATCTTGAAAGGCTCTTTGAGGTACTATGCTTTGCAACGGATTGTGCAGGCAAACAGTGGGAGTGTCAGCTGCTGGAGCAGATTCAAAAACTTAGAGAAGTAAATTGGCTAAAAAGAAAAAGCGCTCCTATAGAATTGAGACTGTACAATTCATTCAGTGTTTTAGATGGTGGTCTGATTCATAGATTTGCCTTGTGGTGTTTTTTCACACGAGAGGCATTAATTTCTGTTGCTGTTCCATGTCTGTGCCTGGATAATCAGGCCAGCAATGACTGTATTCGTATGGAATGATTTTACCTCCAGGAGTCTGAATGCAAAGAGGGATTTTGAACCCGATGTTTCTCTTAATGAGAAGGGTTTGTACAGTGCCTTTACTCTGGAGTTTTTGTCAGATGTGAAATTTCTTGGAAAAGGAAATAATTCTATATGCTAACAATTGGCTTACTGGCTCATTCAGTATTTTGTGCAGTTCAGTCTTAAGTTTATAGATACCTCTATTCTGTAAGAGCTAAATGTCCCAGAATTAAAGTGCTGAATGCTTTTTATCCACTGATGAAACATTTTTTTTATAAACTTGGCTAGTCAAGTTTTGTGATACTGATGCAGGGTTTTGTACCTGATTTTGGAAAATTCTTCTGGTTCTTCTTTTTATATTTGGTGTTTTTGCTGTCCATGAAACAGATGCTCCACCTCCAACATGGGAACAACTGGAAAATGGACTAGTTGCTGTGAGGACTGTGGTTCATGGCTTAGTTGATTATATCCAGAATCACAGCAAAAAAGGAACAGATCAACAACAGGTAAAAGCTAAATCATTTGGGAACTATGTACCCCTAAGTTTTATTGGCTGTGTCCTATAATAGAGGTTTACTAATGTGTCTGGAAAGATTTGGTTTGACAAGGAGCTAATTGAAAACATCACTGTTGAATTGATTTTCACAGCTCGCTAGGGTGGAAGGAGAACAGTCTGATCTAGCCGCAGGCTTAGGGAAGTGAATAACAACCTTCCTGAGTAGAGGGTGGGGAAGTGAGGCTGGGTGCTGCTGTGATTTGTGGGAATTTTCTTGGTTTTATTTTAATGTGACATACTTCTGCCAGCTGGCTCTCTGTTAATGAAATCATCCTTATACCTGTGCTTAATGGTCTGTCAAGCTTGAAGATTTAAGAATGGTGCATATGAGGATGCAATCCTAATTCCTGAAATAATTTTTTTTTGTTTCATTGATGACAATGTAATTGTATATTAGCTTATCACATAGTTACCATATTACACATTGCTTTGATGTCATTTTATTGCGTAGCTCAGTTGATGTATGTGCTGCTGAAATACAGAGTGGCCTGTCCCAGTCCTACTCCTCTGTCATTTTGTCATTCACCCTTTTGCAGAGCTCATCTAGTAAAAAGATTCTCTGCTAGAAAGAAAGGCAAAACTAAAGTGAATTATTTCTGCTGTTTCACCTTTTTGCATTACTTGGCATGGATAATGAGCACTGTCTCCAGAAAAAGGAAAAACAGTAGAAATGCATAAGTGGGAATCTGGGAGGGGAAAACAGCAGGAGTTTTTGTTGTGGAAAGCCTGTGGTACATGCTGTGCTGCTTGGAAGGGAACCCAGAGCTTCCTGAGTAGGAAAGGGATGTCTGCTGAGCTCTGGGTAAAGTTACCTGGCAGCCAGTGGCAGTGTGGCTTATGTTCACTCTGCCTGGATCTTCTCATTACAGTAGATGGCAAAGAAAATGCCAAACCAAACAAAAATTAAACAACCCACCCCCCCTCCCACCCCCCAAAAAAGACCCTACCAAAAAACCCTAACAGTTTGCAGGTGACTTCTTACGGAAACCTTTTGGTTTCTCAGAAAGTATGTTGACTTTTACAGACCTTTCCCTTGGTGGGAACTGTTGATAGGGTGTATCTGATTATTGGTAATTTTTTCGTCCTGTATAAGTTTTGTCCACTTAACTGTGTCCTAAAATGTACATCTGTGTTCCAGTCAAGCTCTCAAGTAAGGAGTTTGAATAAAAATGTTGTAGAAATCTGAGAGTTGACTTAGTTGTCAAAACCTGTGCTCTTGAATCTGTTGGTTCTGTTGAAGAACCAAACACAAGTACTGCAGTAGTTTATTTCATATCAGGTATTCCAGAAATACTTAAATTTGAGGAATTATCAACAGTCAGACATCAGGCCTTTGATAAGATGATACGTTCAGCTTGGTGAAGTGCACTTTGATCAGGTATCTCACCTGGTTTCTTTAACCTTGTCAGCCCCCTCAGCACAGCAAGTACAAGACATACATGTGCCGAGACATGAAGCAGAGAGGAGGATGTCCCCGGGGGGCCAGCTGCACCTTCGCACACTCACAGGAGGAGCTGGAAAAGTAAGTGTACCTCTGCTAGTAGAAAGCTGTCTAGTCTTTGTCTTGTCTATAAGAGTTATTTCTCATATCTAGGAATGAGGGGGAAAGGAAGTATAACCTGCTGTTAAACTACTAAGAAGTAATGTGATAAACTTGTGACAGTCGTCTCTTTTGGAGCTACTTGTTCTTCCATACAGCAGGATATTTGCTTTGTTCATCAGTAAAGCAGCTCTGAAAGTTTGGTGTTACACAAGTGTTATGCAAAGTTTTTGGAGGTGGACTGTTTTCCCTGCTTCTGAAGTGTGACTAAACATGCTGTATGATGATATTCACAGTGGCTGCTACTTGGGGGTGCTTTTTGCCTTCCCTTTTTATTCAGCTAGGTTGCTGGCAGTTTTCCAGAGGTAAGGAATGTGTTGCTAGCTCTCCAAAGAGCTAAAAACAAACCTACCAAGATTTTCCCTGCAGTAGTTCTTTGTGCAAAAAGTTTCATGCAGGTACCTTCAATTGGTTACATCTGTTGTTGTAGAGTTAAAAAATGGTCATATCAAGTTTGAGGTCTAGCTCCATTACAGATTTACCAGTTATGCAAGAACAAGATGCTGTTGTTCTGCAGGTTGTTTTATTTTTTTTAAAGTAAAATGGATTATTTATGAACTAAAATAAATAAATACAGTGTATTTTATATAGCATGTTAGCTTGTTACCTGTTTTATGGGCTAAAATAATTCAAAGAAAAGGTACTTTTAAATGAGAAGGGTACTACAAAGGCTTGGAATTAGCATGCAGTGTTTTTTTCCTTTCTTAATCTGAAACTCAAGTCAATGTCAGTTCATGGGCTGTATAGCCAGCATGCATGCGTCAACAGAACACGAAGAAAGAAGAGCAGAGCATGTGGTGTTAGAATGACAAAGACAGTTATTCATATGAACAAAGAATAGCCCTTCAATATTTGTGTGCTGCAGAAACAGTTGAAGAGTTGTTTACCTTCTGTCATGATGCTGATGAAATGGAGATTGGTAGTGCTGCTTTGGGATGGTTTTGTTAGCCTGTGGTAGGTCAGTGTTACACCTCTGAGCCAGCTGTAGGTATCAAGGTCTGTTTGTCAGCTTTGCAGGGGGGAGAGGCCTATTGTAGCCAGACTGACTTGCATGCGTGGAGTTAATGTTGTCCTGGTCTGATGAAAATGTTTGTTCAGTTTTGGATTCCAGCAGTTTCTGTGGGTGGTTGGGGAACTTGGGAGTTCTGATTACTCCTTGTACCTTTAATCTTTGCTTAATTCCTTTAAGTAGCTGTTGTGTTAGTGCTCCTCCTTTTAAAAATGCTTAGTGTGAATAATATGCATTGCTGTTGCTGTGTGACTCCTGTATCTCTCTTCATAGCTCTAAGTTTGGAGGAATGTTAAGGGGAAATGTGTGATAATGCTTTAGATAGCGTATTATAATCTAAACTTGCTTAAACAGCAGCTCATTCCCCTCTTGACAAGAAACAAAGACACCCTGTGTGCATAGGCAAGCACTGAACTTTTTAAAATTTATTTGTGTCCTGCATATATGGAGACTGCAACAACATCTAAAAAACAAAACAGCCCCAACAATAAAACCCCTTTTTACTTCTGTTGTGTTGCTGTTAATGCTTCTGGGCAACTACAAAGTTTATCTAAAGACTGAGTAATAACTGCCACCTTTTTCTGCAGTAATTTGTGTACCTTCCTAGTCTGGGTTCCCATCTCACTCTGAATGTTATTTATGATGTGCAGGTGTTGGCTTCAACCCTGCTGAAGAAGTAGCCTGTTGTTCAGTGAGAACACTCAGGTCTGCAAATATGCTCTCACCTTTCATTCTGAGATCTGAACTAATGGCAGGGTATGTAGTGGAGGACTTTCAACTCTGGAATTTGTTCTCCATTACCACTGGCCTACTGGTTTCTGTGGAACTTTGGCTGAATGCCTGTATTTGTTCAGGCTTTAGTCAGAAGCAGTTAGATTTTTAGAATTGCTGTGTGTTCATGGTTTTTATCACTTTATCAAACAACAGAAATAGTGCATCCTGCATATTGATATAGTAATGTAAATCTTGAACTGTGCTTTAAAATATATCACATGGTAGTAAACACTTGGCTTATTATTGGACAAATGGAGCAAAAGGGTATAACTTCATATTTTTTTCAACTAAATTTTCTGCTATTAGTTTCTTATCTGAATAAAACAGGCTTGAACAGTCTGTGATTCTTAATCTGAAGCTTGTATTACTGTATTTTATGTGATAATGGTACTTTATGTGATGCCTGGTTTTAGTTTTCTTCTCTTGAGATGCATAAGTGTTAAGAAAGTAAGACTTGTAAATTTGCTGTGTGAAGTTTACCTGTGAATTCTTGATGTACCTGTCATTAAAAGTCCATCCTTGTTCTGACTGAAACTCCTGTTAATCAGCTAGATCAGCTGTCAGGGAAGTTGTGTTCAAAGAGGTATTCTCATAAGCCTCTTGGGAACTTGAATAAAAGGAAGCTTTCAGTAGAATCCATGTTTGAAAAAATCTTGAGAATACAGCTCCTTTTACTATTTTTTTTGTTTCAATTTTTGATATGTGATCTTCCTTTTGAAGATTCCGTAAAATGAACAAGCGTCTCGTTCCCAGAAGACCCCTTAGTGCCTCCCTGGGCCAACTCAATGAGGTGGGCCTGCCTTCAGGAGCTATCCTCTCAGAGGAAGGGGGAGTGGACTTGCCCAGTAGGAAAACTTCTGCTCTGCCAAATGGAATTGTGTCAACAGGCAGCACAGTGACACAACTGATTTCTCGAGGGACTGACTCTGGTTATGAAACTGCCCTGAAGCCAGGGAAGATGGACCATCTGAGTAGCAGTGCCCCTGGATCCCCTCCTGACTTGTACGTGTCTTCCTACCTGTTATTCAAGTTGCTGCGTGTATAAATGTGGAGTAGAAACAAATGAAACTAGTTCTTTAAAAAGTAAACAGGACTGGGGGTTGTGGTTGGGGTTTTTTTTTTGTGATTATATAGTAGACTAGAAAGCTAAAGCTAACTGTGTTAATTCCGTGTTTGCTTGTATTTTAATTGGAGAAGGTGATAGAAGCCTTCAGAAAGTAGAGTGTAGATAAATAACAGTAATTAGAGTACAGTGTGCTACAGTACCAGGCCTTAATGAGCAGTGACATCTTTCCACTTTTTTAGGCTGGAATCTGTTCCCAAGAGCTCTATTTCTGCCTTGCCCGTGAATCCTCATCCTGTGCCTGCTCGGGTGCCAGCAGATCTGCCCTCAGTGTCTGTCACCAAGCAGTTGCAGATGGTACCACGAGGGTCTCAGCTGTACAATGCACAACAAGCAGATATGTTTTATCAAGACCCCAGAGGAGCTGCCCCATCGTTTGAGCCAGCACCCTACCAGCAAGGTAAGATTGACACCAAAATCTTTCATCCTCATGCCTTTCTTCTTACTCTGGTTTTTAAGCCCTTTAGTTGGAATTTACTTAAAAATGACATGGATGAAATGCAATGACATGGTGACTTCTTAATAAAATGGAAATTGGCAGGATTTTGTCTTGACTAAGGACTTCAATGCAAGTGGAAATAATACTTGTATCTATCCAAGTGTTTCAAGTTCTTCTGTCTTCAGTTCTTCCTAATTGGGCTGGGTGAGGGAGCTAGTATGGTAAACCTTAATTCAGTTTGGCTCAGGGAAAATGTAAATAAAGTGTGTGTGATGACTAGAGATAAATTAAATTAGGGAAGGGTGTTCACAAAAGAAACAAAACATCATAAAAAAGGAGCTAATAGGAAAAACTTAGAAGAGAGCATGTGGAGAAATATAATATTGAAGGGGATTAAAAAGAGAAGATATGGCTATCTGTATGAAAACAGAGAATGTTTCTTAGGCATTGTGAGGTTGCAGAGAGAAATGAGAAACTGAAGTTAATATGAAGGAAAAATAAGCAATGAAAGGCCATAGGAAGTTAAAAGCAGAAAAAGCTGTAGAAAGGAAAGGTGCAATGGGGGATGCCAGTTCTGAGAGAGTTGCAGAGCATTTGGAAGAAAAACAAACTACTTAAATTTGTTCATTATGTGCCAGTGAATGTCTGAGTTGTCCACAAAATTTGATGTGATGCAGATATTCATGCTTATTTTTAAATTATCCAGAGATCCCAGGTAGAATAATAGAATAATAGAATAACAGAATAATAGAATCTCCAAGTAACCAGGCAATGTGATATTACAAGTCTTTGGTGATTTACAGTTCTGAAATGTGTGTCTCTGTTCAAGACATAGAAGCAAATCTCTAGATAACTTCAAATCCTAATAATTCAAGTTCCTTTACCCAGCCAGTGGCTCTGATATGTTGAGATAAATTGAATTTATTGCATGGATGAAGATGTACAGACCAATCTTCAGTTTACATTTTAGGGCTTACCTAGCTGAAAGCATTTGTAGCAATCTGCAGAGACATTCTGGTGATTTATTTCTATTCGGTGTGCTGGCAGGACTTGGGGGGCATGTGGTGGGCTCAGTCTCACCAGCCCTTCATCAGCTACTGTAACATTGACACCGTGCTGGTATCTTAGGGAATTACACTATGTCACTCGAGCTTTGGATCAACTTTTGTTTCTTCGGGGTTTTCCGTGGTCAGTTTTTGTGGTAATCTCTTTCTGTATCGTGTGTTTTTTTTTTTTCCCCCCCTTGCCTCGCTTCAGGAGTGTACTACCCCACTCAGTCCATGTCTCGCTTCGTCCGACCTCCTCCGTCAGCCCCTGAGCCGGGCGCACCGTACCTGGAGCACTACGGGCCGTACCTGCCGGAGCGTGTGGTGAGCCCGCAGTACCCACAGCCGCAGGGGTACCCGACCCTGGCTCAGCCCGTGTACCCACCGCACTACGACAGCCGCCGCGTGTACCCCCCCGTGCAGCCCTACCAGAGGGACGACGTGGTGCGGGGCAGCCCGGTGCCCATCGACATCCCGCAGGCGGCCGTGCCCCTCTACGTGCCCGAGTCCAGAGACAGATACCAGCAAACGGAGGCTTATTGCCCGGTGGCTCCGCATCTCGGTCAGATCAGACCTTCGTGCCACAGGGTATGGGTTCTGTACTGTGTTTTTTGTAGTTGTATTGAGAGAAACTATAAACTGCTTGAGGAATTGAATATTTTTGTGCTAAGGGGGTGGCCCTCACGAAAGTCTGAACTTTAGGAGGCGGATCAAAAACTGGAAGGTAATTTCGTTACTGGTCAAGTCTGCGGTTCTAACGATGTTAATATGTAAAAGTAGGCTGCTTTAGTGCTCAAAGTAGAATAGCGTTGTAATTCACTTTGGAAATCTCGTAAGTCTCAGACTTCTCCAGCAACGATGAGGCTGGAGAGGCCTACTCTAGTGCAGAGTAAATTCAGTGTGTGGAAATGGTCACATGTGCATTCTTGTACTGCCCATCTGTGACTGACCAACTTTGTAACTAAGTAATAAACGTTAAACATAGTCACTTTGATAAAAGAATTAAAAATACTGCTCTTCTGAATTTTTTTCTAGTTAGATAGCGAACTGGAGGGTCTTCCTGTTGTAAGTTTACAAATTTGTTTTTGATAACTCACCAGCTGGAATTGAGTTCTGTAGAATTGTTGGACTTGGGTCATTCAGATTAAAGGCTCTGAATCTTATTGCTGAGTACAGGAAGTGTTTTTAACATATCATAACTGATAACATAATTTATCAGTTTGTGCTGTGCTTGTGTTTAATTCTATTGCAAAGTGAATAATAAATGTGATTAGTGACCTGTAGAGTTTTATCAATTTACGCTGTATGACTGTAATGGAAACTCACCGTGCTGAACGTGTCCCAATGGGAACTTTGCCAGGTTGTAACACATTGCCTGTTTGTGGGGTGTCTTGACCTAACACTGGCCAGTGTAGGAGCATGTATGTCCTATATGAAAGTTAACAGGCAGACTTTAATCAAGTGACCATTACTTGTTACTTTAATGGTTCTGTCTGTCCTCTGTATTTTGCTCTCCTTGCACTATATAGCTGCCTTACTTTGTTCGGGTAAACAACACTTAGAAAATTATTCATTTTATACATTAATGCTTCAGGAGCTCTGAAACATTTTCCTGTTTTCATTTCAGCCTCATCCCAGCCTGGATGAACTTCACCGAAGAAGGAAAGAGATCATGGCCCAGCTGGAAGAGAGGAAGGTGATTTCTCCACCTCCTTTTGCACCATCACCAACCTTGCCTCATCCTTTTCACTCAGAGGAGGTAAGCATATTTTGTCAAAAACATGAGGTGCTGGCGTGTATAGAAAACACTTGGGCACCTGTGTGCTGATAGATGTAGACAACAAGGAAATCAGAACAGTGCAGCACTGACAAGTGTAGGGGAAAGCAGATTTTGTGCCCGGAGGGGAAGCCCTTGTAGTATAGTCTCCAGTATGTCAGCTGGCTGTTGATCTGCCACTGGTCCTAAGCTCTCTGCTTTCAGTGCAACCAAGAAAATTAATTTTGAGCCATTACTAATTGAAATAATAGCTCTTCACAGTTATTAGACTTTGCTCCTGACATATTTAGAATAAAGTAACAGCTTGATAGAGATTTATTTTTTTAACCAGTGTCAAAATACCACCTTCAAACTGGCCAAGTGAACAGTCAGCACTGGGACTGTAGCCAGGGGCTCAGAATTTCATGCATTTCATGTATTCTCTGGCCCAATTCCAGAGGGTGATATATCTGATAAAAAATAATCCTGGTGATGTTTCTCAAGTTCACTACTGTTGAAATGAACAGGGATGGCTGTGAAACTGCTTCTTCCCTTCACTTACAGAACCAGATTTTTGTTTTTGTACAGTATTTGGATGAAGACCTGAAGGTAGCTGGGAAATACAAAGGAAATGACTACAGCCAGTACTCTCCCTGGTCCTGTGACACCATCGGCTCCTACATTGGAACCAAAGATGCAAAACCCAAAGATGTTGTGGCAGCAAGGAGTGTGGAGATGGCGGTATGCAGGGATAAGGGGAAAACAGAAGAAGAGTGGATATTTCTGTGGGTTGGGAAGGACTTTCATTTGCTCTCCACAATGATGGCAGTGCTTTTATTTAAGCTCAGAAGTGCATTGCAGTCTCAGAAAGCATTTGCAGGTGTGTAAAGCACTTTGTTTTCAAGGTTATGAACAATCCTACCCTTGTTTAGCTGGTACAAAATTCTGCATATAGATGCAGAATAACAACTCTGCTCTGAAGCCATGGATTGCAAGAGTATTTTGCGAGGATTATTCTTTTCACTTAAGTGAAATGTAGAAATTATTCTGTCCTGGCAGCTTGTTGATTAAGCATGTCCATGTGTTGCTCCCTGTACTTCTTTCTGTCAGAGGAAGATGCTGCAACTGAACTTAAGGCAATTCATTCCTTTTAAGGTGCTTTTCATTGCTTTTAAGGGTGTTACTAGTTTTACTTGAAGAACTGTGAATTTTGGCCACAAGAGTACCCAAAACTTGCATGAAGTTTTTGAGAAAAGCACAGTTAAAACATTGTACTAGGCTGCTTCTTCTTGAAGGCAATTTCTAGCTCTACGCTGCACTTAGTCAGCTCTTCACTGAACTCTGGGAGGTGGACTATGGTCTTGTTTTGTGCTGCTCTATTTTTGCTAGATCAGCTTCTCCTCAAAAAGGCTCGTCTTTTTCCCTCTGCCCCATGGGAATTAAGCTTGTATTTTTTCTGTCTGCTGAATTGCTTTCCTCTTAAAGCCTTGAAACCACTGTTAGGAATGGACCCAAAAAGGAGGCTTTCTCCTGGAAAAAAAGCAAAAATCTGAACATTTCATCTGCAGCTTTGGCCTTTTTGCCTGTCCTCTTGCTCTCAGTCCTACACAGTATGTGGTTGCCTGGAATTACTATGCTGCCATGTTTGACCTGAGGAAGTACTGAGATTACTTGAAATCAGCTTATTGCTGGCCAAGTGGCAGCATCCAGGAATGATAAACAGCTCTTGGCTTTCAACCCTGCTGCTAGAAAACCGTGTAAAAAAAACTGCAGCTCAGTTAAGAGAAGTAATAAGGTTCTGGAGATGTAACCTTCTTTTTCAAGGCTAAACAAGGTACTCTTCTGCCCCAGAGCTAATTTTCAGATGAGCAAAATGGGATCTGTGCTGCTTTTCACTCTTTGTCTCCTCACAGGAAAAAACTATCAGGAGACATTTACTGAATTAATTATTCAGTATTTTTTTTTAATCTTAATTATTCAGTATGTTTTTTTAATCATTCATAAAAGTCCTTTTTTTGAAGGACAGGAATAGTATCATCTGAGAGGGTATAATGCTCCATATTCTGATGATGACATGCAGCTTTACTGAGTAAATAGAAGTATATTAAAATTGATACTAGCATCCTACGGCCTTGAGTTTAAAATGTATTTTTTTTCCAGAATTCCAAAGTAGATTTTCCCTAAGGTTTCCGTTTCTAAGTATTAGATTTCTTGAGTTTAGCTTCCAACTTAGTTGTTACTGCCATTTTCACCCCTTTATTCCCACCTCAGATACGCTAACTGTTTCTAGCAATCCTTATCCCCACTGAAAGCTTGCAGAGTTTTATTTTAATATTGAACTATACCAAGGGTTGTAGCCTTTAGACAATTCTCTTGGTGTAGTGGCCCGACTTACCTTACTCTCTTTTTTAATGTATACAGTGTTACTTCTTTAGCAAATCTTAACTGGATTTTGGCAATGCTTACCATGTTACATTTTCTGGTAGCCAACAGATAGCTTTCCTATTTTACTCAGCTCTCTGAGGAGAGAGTGAACACTTTCTTCATATACTGATCCATTAAAGTGTTTGAGTCTGAAACTCAGTTAGAAACCAGGATGTTCCAAACAGTTCCAAACTGCTGCTTAATGAAAAATGCCTGAAAATATATACTAGGCATGTCCAAGTAAGTGCAGTACTGAACAGTTCCTATTCTGAGTCATCTGCAGGCTGTTAGGTGATACAGTTCTTAACAGTGGGTTTCAGAGAAGTTTCTTTTTGATTCTAGAAGGAATATATATTCCTCAGAGATGCCCACTGATTTCTTCTTTGAGTTTATATAAGGGGGAGGTTTTTTTCCCTCTTCTCGTCCCATTAGACTTTCTCTGTCTCAGTTTCCATTTGCTGTTGCTCTGTTCTTCTGGATTTGATAACAATTAATTTTGCAGCTTTTTCACTGTGGTGTAAGTAATGGTCATCTTAAGGTAGGCCATGAAGGAGACATCTCCTCTGACAGTGGAGTTAGAAACTGAAGAATAGGAAAACTAGTTGAAAAGTGAAGGGAATAGAGAATACGAGAGACTGCACTTACCAAATTGTTGTGAAAGGAATGTGATGCTGTTACTTTCTGAATGAGCTTTTGAGTGCCTTTTCCATGTCTTACCCAGAACGTGGATAGTAAAGCCGTGCGTGAGCAGCGACTGGACATGCAGCGACGAGCGGCCGAGACAGGGGACGATGACCTCATTCCATTTGGAGACCGACCAACTGTGTCAAGATTTGGGGCCATCTCTCGTACTTCCAAAGCCATGTACCAGAACTCTGGGCCCATGCAGGCCGTGGCGGTTCAGGGAGCTGCCACCAAATCCATCATTTCAGGTATGATCTGTGCTCTTGGATTTTGCTGGCTGTTGCTATTTTCTTTACTGCTACAGTGTGGTACAAGTCAAAGACAAACCCTGTGAACTTCTGTCTTGTCTTAGAAATACAGCTGTGGTGTGTTAATACTACTTAAAATAACTTCAGGTAAGGTTATACTGAGAAGTCTGAATTCAGAACAAGGTTGCCACAGCTTTCTGAGATCACTTGATCTGGACAAGAGGAGACTGAGGGCAGACCCCACAGCAGTCTACAGCTTCTTCCTGAGGGGATGCAGAAGGGCATCCCCTGATTTCTTTCTAGTGACAAGTGAAAGGACTGGAGCTGTATCAGGGGATGGTTAGGTTGGATGTCAGGAAAAGGTTCTTCCCTCAGAGGGTAGTGGGGCACTGAACAGGGGTTGGTCGCAGCCCCCGGACTGTCAGAGCTCCAGAAGTACTGGACAATAGCCTCAGGCTCAGGATGGGATTGTTGGGGTGTCTGTGGAGGGCCAGGAGTTGGACTCTGTGGTCTTTCTGTGTGCCTTCAATTTACGTGTTGGGATATTCAATGATTCCATGTTTGTGCATACACAGTGTATTTGTGATACGTTGTTGCTGTTTGGAAGAAGTTACTTTTTTCTGCCAGTCCCTCTGATATGACGCTTATTTTAAGTCTGTAGCAGCAGAATCCAGAAGCTTAGCATTTTTCCCAAATGCATAATGCAAAACCATTTTGATGAAGTACTGTACTGCTGCTGTCCTGCTTTATGGGTAGCTGCTCCTGCAAGTTTAATGTAGCCATTGTCTCATGTACTGTTAGGCAAAGCAAAAAAGTAGGAGTAGTTCATTTCCAACACGTTTATTTTCTAATCATGTGTATAATATGGCTTTCTGTCTTACTCCAAAAGATTGCCTCTTTCTTGAGGTGCACTGAAGAACCTTAAGAAAATATTTATTGCATTCCCCCAGACTTGCTTCTAGCTTTTTCAGGCAGTAATTTTTTAGACTTTATTACAGGTAGAACTCTGACTTCCCTGAAAACTTAGTCTTTAAACTCTAGTTACCTGGCTATGTGGAATTATCAATGAACTCCTGAGTCTTTTACAAACTTCAGTAATAAAAATAACCACATCTGTAAGTTTTGTTCTGTGTTTGTTCATCTGCCTGAGTATCCGAAGTCCTTTGCCGTCTCAGACTCTGGAAGGCTGTCGCAAACTGTTAGACATACAGGAAGAGTCATGTATTAGACATGTGAGACTGGTCACAGAGAGTATTTCTGTGTTCATTTAATCAGAAGAAATGTTGAACGTCTCATAATTGGAGGGCTGGCCTTTCTTCTTCTTCTTCTCTGTCTAGTTCTGTGTTGGCTGAGCAACTGAAGGGGTGATTTTGTAGTAATGCAACATGATTTTCTTCTGTTCCCTGGTAGACTACAGTCCTTACGAAACCCACAGTGGCTGGGGAGGCTCTCCATATTCTCCTCATCAAAATATACCTTCTCAGGGACGTTTCAATGACAGGTAGGATTGCTTTCTTTTTTCTCTACTTTTTTTCTAAATCTTCTTTTATCTATTTTTTTCTGTGTCAGTTGAGTAAAGATTTTCTTTTTTAAATTGCCTTATTTTCCAATCCCAAAGGGAGAGACTGTCCATGTCGGATGTGGCTGGACATGGGAAGCAGTTGCCCTCAGCTGAACGAGAGCAGCAGCTGCGCATGGAGCTGCAGCAAGTTGACCATCAGATCAGCCAGCAGACACAAATGCGGGGTCTGGAGGTTGGTACCCACATTTGGAGCAGCACTGGGGGGTGGTATGGAAAAGCTTTTCATGGGCTGACCTTTGTACTGATATTCAGTAGCAGTACTTAATCCTGTGATGTCACGCATCAGGACTGTGCTGCAAGTGTCAGCCTTTCTGTTTAGCAGCAGAAACTTCCCCCCACTCCATGTGCACATCAACGCCATGTTTGAATCTGCAGTCTGTGGTCAGTCTTGTTTGCTGTCGTTCTCATTCCCCCTGGGTTCAGCTCTACTCAGAGGCAAACTTGTGGTGTAGGAGCCTGTTCTTGACTTTGATGCTGTTGGAAATGTTTGATTTTATGTACAGAAAGCCATTAGCTTAATCTGTTACATGTTTGGCTTTGTTTGTACCTGTTTCTTCTTAAATGGCACAGACCACAAGAGCCAAAAAAGTAAATATATTTAGCTTTAAAAATTAAGGCTTAATATTTTATGGCTTCTTGTTTAGAAGAAACTTAGTTGTAGCATAAGGAAAGATGAGTGTGTGTTTATAAAAGAATTAATGAGCTGAAATCTTTTGATGTTGTGAGACAGAAGGAGAAATGTCAAGCCATAATGAATGAATAGTTTTAGAAAGCTTTAGTTATTTTTTTCCTCTTAAGAAAAATCAGTAAATATTTACCAGAAAACTGTTCTAGGTGCCACAGCAGCTATTTGTGTTAACATTTTCCCAAAAGAAATTGCTGTAAGTAGTGGATAGCAGCTTCTGCTGAAGCTGTAGTTAGCTAAGAACACATATTACAGAGCAGGGTTATTGCAGATTAGTTTAAGAGCTCACAGTTAAGTCACAGCAGTAGTTGCAGTAATATGCATTTGTTAGTTACTTGGGACACAGCTTGTGTTCTTGTGCTCTTATTTGGGAATGAGAGGAGAAAATGTTTTCAATCTTGCATGTCTGCCTTTGCTGTAATACAAGAGTATTGGAAACTTGCAAAACCTGTAAGTGGCCTTCTCCTGCTCATCGTTGTGATTGCGTCAGTGTTAAATCCTACAGAGTTGAATGTTGAGCCTTGATTTTGCCATAATGTGAATTTTGCAGAATTAGTCAGTTATTTTGAGTAAGAACAGCTTTCAGTTTATCTTCTGTGTTTAAAATTGCATGTAGATATTGGTATCAAGGAGTCTTCACTGACTTGCCTATTACCAGGTTGCAGCAATCAATTCAGCCAGAGCATGAAGAACTAGATCCTTTTGCTTTTGCATTGTATGAGCATTTCTGCTTGAAGGCCAGCCAGATGTTGGGCTGTGTGGAGTACAACATAATGTATTTAAATGCAGAGCACACACTTGGAGAACTGGTTTGCAAGTGCTAGCAGATTTTTAGAATGGCTGGCATGGCTACTACTTTTAGTAACTTGCAACTTGTGAATGACTGTAGTCACTTTCCTTTCTCTGTTCCTCTGTTTCCTAATGTGGTTCAGTAGAGACCTACATATTGACAATTACCTCTCTCAAGATGTTGTAATAATAATTCTGGCTCTGCTGTAGAATTAGATAAATTCTGCTGCTGTAAATAAAGCAGCAGACTTGCTTATCTGCAGTTCTCTTTTGTTGAACTTAGAGCTCAGAAGAGAGTAGTGGTTTTGTTCATGGGCTTAGTCTTAGTTTTGAGAAGGGAGTGGTATGTGAAGAAAACACATGCAAATATATGACAGCAAGAGGTATTTAATGCTGCTTGTTTAAAAATGAAAATACTTGTCCGTGTGTACTAGAAACATGTTGAAACTTACATTGGAAGTGGTTTCAACTGGGACATTAAGTGTGGTGAGAGGCTGCCTTGGTTTTGTAAACGAGCAATACTCTGGAATTATGGCCTTGGAGCTCTCTGTGCTTGGTGTGTTGTGTGCTCAGTTGTGTATGTGCTTGGCTTTATGCATTTAGGCTGTTAGTAACAGGCTGCTGTTGCAGAGAGAGGCGACTACCCTGGCAGGCCAACCACAGCCCCCACCCCCACCTCCCAAGTGGCCTGGGATGATCTCAAGTGAACAGCTGAGCTTGGAGCTACACCAGGTGGAAAGGGAAATTGGGAAGAGAACCCGTGAGCTGAGCATGGTGAGTGCTGGGGGGGTGGGAGGCAGAGAGATGCAGTGGAGAGCCCTGTACCTGGCTGCAGCCCTTTCCCCCTGGCAGAAAGGCTCCCTACTGTATGCCCTCTGCTGGAGTCATCCATCTTCCTCTTCACCTCTATTCTTCACCACCTCCTGAGGAGTTTCTTCTTCTTCATGAAGAAGTTTAATGTAGCCACTTCAAAATGTGGTTGATTTAACACCATTTGAACTAAGTGTGGTGTTGAATTTGATGGAAACCAAATTGTCTCCAAGGTCTCTGTGCCATGAGTTCTATGAAGTGCTTTAATATAGGGAATATTGTCTGCAGGTATAGGCTAGTGTTCATAAGTTCATGTGCTGTTACAGTCTGTGGCCTTTGCTTGTTGTTATGAGGATCATCCCTTCCTTTTGAGAAATACTGTGTCCTGAGAGGATGAGCATATCTAAAAGTCTGTTTTTGTCTCATGGCTTTTGTGGGTTAAACTGTGCGACTACAGTTTACAAGCCTTATTCATTGTCCCTAGGGGATGAAGTCTCCAATTCTTTCAACACACTCTTAAAGAATTTTTCATCTGTCCTTTCTTTGAAGGAGAGCCAGTCTTCACTGGATATGAAAAACAAGCTGGGTACCACTAAACAGACAGAAAATGGACAATTGGAACCACAAAACAAGGTTCCAGCTGAGGACCTTACACTGACATTCAGGTAATACGGGCCTTCAACTTGTCTTTGTGTAACAGGACTGACTAGGGCCACTCTCCTGTTGAATAAATACCCTTGCCTCACATCACCTATAATGAGGAAGCACCTCCTAGGCAAAGAGAACACAAATCAAGTTTTTATAGTGCAGGCATGAATTAAGGAGCTCTCTAGCTGTGGAGAAGGTGAGTGGAATAAGACTGTATATAAATTAATGCAACAGAAGACTTGCAGTGTCTGTCAGAGAGGAATCCATCTAGTCAGTATTGGATGGTTAGTAGGGAGAAGCAGGAGTTATGCAGCCACCACAAAAGAAATAGTTATCTGCTGTTTTAGTTTCAAATGTGAAAGTTATTCCATCCTCCTGAGGTATGCGATGTGGATGTTGTCTAGGAAGGCACACTCTTTGAAACTCAGTTCACTTTCAGTTGTCAGTAGTGGACTTTTCTCTGTGTAGATGCTGAGATTGATTTCAGTTCACATTTAATAGGCAGTTGGAATAAGATGTTGGCTGGGGATGCTGTAAGTCTCTACAGCAAGTATTTTCAAATGGCCACAAGCATCTTATGTGTATTCAGGCTAGCACTGAACAGAGAAGCTTGGATGTTTACAAAACTTCAAGTGAGCAGTTTGGAATATTAATATTTATTCCGAATGAGCATTTCCTGAATAAGTACACTATTGCTGATGAAGTCTGTGCCTTCTTTTTATAACCAGTTCTGGAGTTCTGTGCTGCACCATCAGATTGACACCTCCAGAGCAAGAACTAATTTTCTATATGGTGCTGTGAAAGTAATGAAATCAAAACAACTGTTTACATATTTAAAATTAGGGGGGAAAAGAGAGATAAATTGTTATTAGGTAAGTTAAATATTCTGTAATGTTTACACTGAAGTCCACTTAAAAATAAAGGAAAAATCTCAGAATTGCTTCTTTTCACCCACTTCCCCTTTCTCCTCAACTTCCCTTCAGCAGTGATGTTCCGAATGGATCAGCTTTGACCCAAGAGAACATTGGCCTCCTGTCAAACAATATGGCATCCCTCAGCCTGTCAGAGGACCCTGAGGGAGGAGGGGATGGCCATGACTCCCAGCGAGCGGGAGTGACACCCACATCTGCTCCATGAAGCGAGGCCAGCACACCCTGGAGTTCCTTCTGCTGGCGTGTCGGCAGCTTCCATCTTGTGTTTTTTTCCAGGGATGATTGGAGAAACCCAGGAGCAGCAGCAGTAGCAGAGCAGCAGGTCCAGAGGCAATGTGCACAAACACAACTACTAGAAACAAATCCTGCACATAGTTCACATTAACGCATTTTTTAATTAAAAAAATGAAAATTAGCAGTATCTGCAAGCAATTCAAATTAAATTTGTTTTTGTTCTGTGAATGAACTTTATTTTAATAACTTTGGACGCCTTGAATCCCAGGGCTTAAAAAAAAAAGATATTATATATATATACTCTGTTTGATTAATTGTATGATCTTAATGAAGTAGGTTTTTTCTTTTATTTTGGTATTATTACATACCCAGTGCATAATTCCATAATACCTTACTAAAACAATTTGGCCGCTTCCTTGTATGGTTTAAGGGTAAACAAGGAATGAGGGTTGGAGAGTAGCTGTGAATTGCAGTGTCAAAAGATATGCAGCAAACTTCATGCTTAATGCAATTCCTCCCACTGCAAATGAGAGTCTTTGCAAAGGTGTGGTCCTTTATAAAGACTGGCATTGTTTAAGATCTGTGTATGTGAGAATCTGACCCTGAGTGTCAACCTGCAGTTTGTCAGGGCTGCAGTGAATCCACCCTGAATTCCTGTTTCATGGGGGAAGAATTGCACCAAAATAACCACTGGAGGTGCAGCACAGGTCTTGCCAGATGTACTGAGAAGCAAATTTTGCTTGATAGATCTAATGCTTCTCTAAGTGGATGCTTTGTAGGCATAAGTCAGAGAAGCTGTAAGTGTCTGTTGATTATTTTTTTAAATTAAAGGTTTTGTTCTTGCTGCACTTTTTTTACTTTTTTGGCACATGCTGAGGTAAGATCCTGGATACGAAGACCTCTTGAGAATGATTTTTCAAGTGCTGCTCCCTCTCTGCCTTCTTGGCCTGTCCTCATTTTTTCTTTCTGGGTTCGACTACTAAGTGGGAAAGCACTGGTTATGTAATAAATTACTGCATTGCTTTGGTTGGGTAAAGCAAGAGTTAATAAATTTTCTTGGGTTTTAGTTTTTTTTTTCCTTAACCTTAACTCCTGCTGAGGTTATAGCAACCTTGGGCTAAGCTTTGCATTCATCATACTGTTAAATAAAGCAAAAGGGGGGCGGGAGGGAATACAGTCTCACTATTGCCTACCAGTAGGAGAGTCCAAACAGAAGACTCTTTTGAGTAGCAATTATTTAATTTGCCCAGTCAAGGCACAGCATTTATATACTATTTCACATTGAATTTGATTATGCCCTACAGACCTGGCTGGTCAAGGATTTGATACACATATTGGCTTGGGATTCGAGCTTTCTTTTTTATTTAAATAAAAATTTATATATAAATATATATATACATATATACATAGTTATATCTGTATATATATTGGGTATGTTTTAAGAATTTTTTCGCATGAGCGCAGCTGTTGTGATCAAATGTCTGGGAGGTAGAAGCACTGAATGGAAATAAAAGCATTTTTCACCACACCCCCCCACACTTTCCATGTGTCTTAACACGGGTTTATTTCGCTCTTAGTTAAACTTTGGCCTCTTAATTGCCTGGAGTAGTTTGAAGCTTGCTTTTTTCTAATGCCTCTTTTAACTTTTGGCAAAGAATCAACTTTGCACTGAAACAGCTTCATCTCCCCTTGCCCCTATCGATCTGTATCTCCTACTTGAAGCCAAGCATTCCAGCCACTCCCTTGGAGCTGAGCAGAACTGGGGTGATGCAGCTGGGAGCCCATCAGGTCTGTTCCTCCCTACTCTGCTTTGGGCATGAGGAGGATGAAGGTCCTTTCCTGGCTGCCTGCTCCCAAGTCACCTGACACAGGCCCTGGGCCCTCTCATCCTTCGGTTCAGAGCACCACCCTCAGGTCAGCCTCTTCCTTAATTTTTATTAGTTTGCTCCTTCCTGCTGTGTTTTTATTAGCACAGGGAGCTCATCTTAGCCAAGATAATTAGTGCAGTATTCTAATCTAGGAGGACAAGCCCAGAATGTGCCTTTTTTTGACTAGTAATTGTGGATGTGAAATTAGTTTTCAAAGATTGTTATGATAGGTTGGACACTGCAGATTCATTTGTAATACTAGGAAGAAAATCCTAGAGGGGCAAAAACCTCTTTACCTTTTATTTTCTAGTTCCCTCACCAGATCAGGGATTATTCTTTTCTCCACACTTTCTCCTGGAATTCTTCAGTAAGCACTATTTAGATTGCTAGCCTACATATGATGAATGCTTCCAAGATCTGTGGATTAGAAGGAAGACCTTACTGGGTTTGGTTTTTTTGGTTTTTTGGGTTTTTTTTTGTTTGTTTGTTTTTTTTTTCCCCTTCGTCCAGCTCTCTATGCTGTACTTTGTGCGTAATGTCCTTGTTGTGATCAACGTGTCCAGGTGAATGCCCTGTTTGCCCAGAATTATAGTTTGGCTTGTTAAATAGTTTGTTTAATATCTACTAGCAGTATTGATTTTCAACTTTGTTTCATCCCCTCCTCCTCTTACCCTTTTTCTGCTTTTTTTGCAGAAGTTCAGTTGATTAAACATATCAAACAGCAAAATGCAGTGCATGCTTTTAAGTTTTTTCTGGAAACTGCACCTAAAATGTTCTGGTTTTGTGGGAAAACTGGGAGTCTGTGAGGGACAGATAGCTCTGTATGTAGTGGCAGCACTGATGTTTACAGCTAACAAGCATGAAAATGTCTGGAGTGACTGTCTTGCTACACTCATTCCTGTAGCCCATCATTGTCCCAGTCATACAGGAATTCTGGCCACCTCAGTGAAATTTGTCTTGGCTACCAAGTAGTTTAGTTCCTTCTATTGGGCAAGAGGAAGCAGTGTTACCATGGTGTCAGGGCACTGCTGTATTCTTTGGTAGGTAGGTTAAATTTTCTGCTGCACAAGACAACTCAACCCTCATCGATACCTGGGTTTCAGCCAGATGGACAGCATGGACAAACCTTCAGAATAGGAAGCTTCAAGTGGTAGGTTGAGCTTCAGCGTGTCAGTGATTCAGTCAGTATGTAGATGATGTCTGTTTATTCTGTGGTGCTATTTCCCTGCTCCTGTCAACATCTCATCTGTCTGTCCTGTGACCTAGTTCTTTTTTCTTAATAGGAGATGTTTAAAGTTTTTCTTCTGCCTTTCTTGCATGCTGTCCCATTTCAGGGTAGGGCTTTTTTTTTTCTGTAAGTCAGAGTACCTTTCAAGCTAGCAGCACTTTTATCCCTGTTCTTCTCAAGTTCTTCTCTGTGTAGTTGTTTCTGAGCCGTCTCTCCCCTTTTTGAGTCTTTCTCCTGTGGCTTGCCCATCCACCCTCCCTGATTGTGTAACAGTGACAGCTTGCTGCCTCAAAACAGAGCATTCAAATGAATTCGCTTAGCCAATAACTTCTGTGAAGTTGCCTTTTCTAATGGTGTTATTACTCAGTGATGCACAAATGTGATATTGCCCCTACTGGTAGGCAAACAGGGGATCTGTATAAACATGGTAAACTGCTGTTTTTCTTTAAAGGAGAGCCAAAGACTTGTGCTTACACTTCCCCCCCCCCCGCCCCCCCCCGGTGTAGCCATTTTGATTGTCAGACATTTGTGTAGGGTATTGTGAGTTGACTGTATTATCCTAATAACAATTTCCAGAAGTTAATGATTGTCAAGCCTTGCCCATGCATTGAATTGTGGGAAATCATTCCATTAAGTCATACAATTTGCAATGTACTGAGATGTATCTGAGGTGTTGTGATGTGTTTTCAGTCTTCCATGCACTCTCAGCTGACTGAATGGCTCATTTAGAGAGGGAGAAGGAACATGGAAAATGTTATAATCCAAGAAGCCTTGTTTTCAAGTGTTTCTAAATTAAATACTGATTGAAAATTTCTTCAGTTACAGTAAAAGATAAATCTGTGTTACAAATGTGATTGAGTTTAAATCCACTGGGGCGGAAAAGAATTGTGAAACACTAGCATTGCATTAAATTAGATGTGGAAGAACCAAACTTGTGATCATATTGTCTCTTGGCAGCATGGACTGAGTAAGGTGGGGCAAATTTTGTATTAGAAAGGGCCGGAAGTGAGGCTTTTGTGGATAATAAAAGAAAGCTGATGGCATTCCCTTTCCTTGAGCTGCTCAAACTCTCACGGCCTTGTTGCTAAAGTTTCTAGGTTCAAAGAGAAATCTCTTAACCTCTGAGTAGCATAAACCCTCATTTCTATTGCCATTTATAATTTTTGGACTATAACAAAGCAGACTTACAGGACAGTCATCTGAAAGACCCCCAGTATAAAGTTTCTTTCCTGGACTGGCTCTTTCAGACCTGCTTTTATGGTCCAAGAAATGCCATGCCATTGTTCAATAGGCTCAACAGCAGGAATGCCAGCCACCTTCTCTGCTCAAAAATGGGAGAAAAGACCCAAACATGTGCAGTGTGCAAGTTTTTGTGCTTGTCTGTGTATGGAGAAGTGTTTGGTTCTAGGATAGACAAAATGAACACAGAGCAGTGCTGCTGGGGGCACCTTCATATTCAAGGTTTGTCAGCATTTGCTTTCCAAAACACAGCCTTCCATTCCTGCCTCCTGATGTTGCTGATTTAAAAACAACCCAAAAAAAAGTTCGCATGTCAGCAACTTAATTTCTTGTATCATAATAAATCAATTCCCCTGGGGGGAAAAAAGAGAGCAAGAGTTTTTGAGTTACCTAGATGGTAATGGAGTTATGAACTGGAAAAACATTCACCTTGCTTGAGTAAGTATAAACTGAATTTCTGAGGAAAATGAAGCAGCTCTTTTAAGCCACCTTTTGTGTATAGCTATGGTGCCAAGAGATGGGTGGTTGTTTCTTGTGGTAAATTAGCATACAGATTATTATGTAACACAAATTAATTTGCTCTCAATTCAGATAGATTCTTAAAATGTCAAAAACTTCATTGGGAATTTTCATTTCCATAGTCAACTGTTACCAACTGCATTATTTTCTGTTGGAATGTCAAGGGATGACAGAGACTAGAGTTAAGCTAATTCTAGTTATACAACATAAAAAAGGGATTGGGGGAAAGGTTATCCCAGCACAGTGTCCTTCTACAGTTAACATGTGGCCTTTATTCTTCTGTAGGAAGAAGAATGTAACTGCTTAGTGTTGTCACAGTCTTTGAAGCACTTCTTGTGATGCAAGTAGAGCCTTGGTTAGCAGAGAAAGGAGAACAAACTTAACATTTATTTTCTTTATAATTTTATTTCCTATTGGCAAGTGTAATATTATGCCATGGGAAGTGTGGCAAGCAAAGAGGCTGCAGCTTTTTTTGAAATACAAAGAGTACATTGCAATGTGGATTTGTCTGCATCAGGAACATCACAGTCATTTGATGCTTAAAATATGTGGCCATAATAATCAAAATTGGATGCCTGTAGCTTAGTAATATGAGTAATTAACTGATCTTTCTCAGGCAATCTTTGCAATTCCAGTGAGTTTGTGTATGATTTTTAGTGCTAATTGCAATACGTTCAGCGGTTGGGAGAGTTTAGGTACCTAACTTCATCCAGCAAGGCAGCTTTGGTTGGATGTTTTAATATGCCAGGAAAAAACTGTTTTGGAAGATCTGCAAGTTTTAGGAAAGCTCAATTTTCCACTTCAATTTGAAAAACACAGTATTGGGAGAGACAGAAGCAACAAGTAGTGCAGTCTCTGGAAATAAAAAGCATTACATGGATGATGGAATTACATGTGAAATGTATATGGGGTAAATGTATCTGTAAGCAGAAAAAAAAAGAAAATATTGTGGAGTACTTGATGCTCAAGAAATTATTTGCTTCTTCTTAATGTTAAAAATATTTTAATAGTTCTGTGGCAGACACTATTCACAAGTCTTTGGCATCCAAACCAGATTGTATATCAGACGGATCCCACAACTGGATGTGTGCACAGATCTCTTTATTTGTAGCTTTTTAAAAATAAATCTGGCAGCAGCCTTTAATAAAAGCATGAAGCAACCTGAGAGGAAGCAATCTCATTCACATCGAGCTGCTTCACAGCTCACAGTTGGTACTGTTGATCTGCAGCTGCTTGTAAGTGAAGCTGATCAACACAGGCAAAACTAATCACTTTTAGAGCTTTTCCTAATTTTAAGGAATTCCCATTCCCCCTTTAGCCTCCGTTTGCTGTGTAAGCAGCTTCCTTGCTAAAAGGATCTGTCCTTGAAGTCAGCAACTGTTCTGTAGCTTGCCTATTTTCTCCTATTTTCTCTAACTGGTAGCGTCGTGTTAGGCTCTTCCCCACCTTGTATTTGTTGCTGTGGGGAGGAAGAGGTGAAGCAAGACTTGTGTGAGAGGAGGGAGGAAGAATTGTGGGATCTGTATGACAGCACCCACTTCTTCTTTGAAATCGTCTACTTCCAGTTGTGGGATTTCTCGATATATGATTTTTTTTGTGGTTTTTTGTAAGTCTAATTTTCTTTGATCTTGTTAGTTCCTTACAAGTCTCCCCGAGACATTCTGCAGTCATTATCACCTTTTTGGGTGGAGTTTATTTTTTGGGTTGTTTGTTTGGTTTGTTTTTTTTAAATAACTTTTTAACATTGGTGCATATATGCTTGGGATAGAGCTCATGTAATTATCCAATCGTATTGATTGTATGTGATTGTGCCCTGCAGAGGTATATTTAACAAAAAATAAAGGATAGTCTAGGTAATAAAGGAGACAATGAAATTTGTTGAGTCAGGTTATGAACTATTTCTTAAATTTATTTAGGATTCTAGATAAATGAAATTCCATCTGTTGTTCTCATGAATCAGTGCTAAACAAAATATCAATTCATTTTCTCCTTGTGTTTTTCCTTGCCTTTTTTCTCATTCTGCTGTTTTCTTCCTTTCCTGATTCTCTTTCCCATAAACAAAAATTCTCAATCCTTCATGGGAGTGGCTTACTCTGGGTTGATATTGTGGATATTTATTGTTTGTAACTATCAAAACATTCTCAATAGGAGTAGAGATAAAGTGGAGTGTATGAGAAGAATTCCATAAATTGAATTCTTTGCAAGTTCAGGGGAATTATGAAGTCTTGTACATACAGGCCTGGTCATGGGGGAGATGTTCAGAGGTACATGGGGAATTGGTGTGTCTCTTCCAGGCAGGTTTAGTTGCTTTGCTACCTTTTGGGAAAACTGAGATAACAAAAGGAATAGAAGTTCTCTATATCCAACTCCCTGTGTCTTTACTCCTACAATATACTTTCTAGACTTGAAAGAAAAACCTTCTAGGTACTCTGCTGAAGTGGGACGGAATGCATAGAAGGAAGCAAAAGGCAAGAGGATCCAGAGATTAGGAAATCAGTATTGGTCTCCTTTATTTAATTCTCAGACCTATAGAGCCAATGGTGTCACTTTTATGTGAAAGAAAAGGAAGTGGAGACCTACTATACATGCATGGCAGTTATATAGAAAAAAAAACATATGTTGAAATGCTATTTCTTCTTCCCTTTTCACCTTGCTTTTCTCCCTCTTAAAGCTGACTCAACCTCACCTTGCTCTCAGAGAATTTTTGAGGTCCTTTGAATTGCAGATTGAACAAAAAAAAAAAAGTGGAAAAGTGATTCACTATTTGGTTTGTAAATAGATGGAAGTGTCTACAATGTCTTACCTGCTTTTCTGTTAGCATTTATATTAAGTGATAAATTAATGAAGAACACTTGGAAATATCTCTTGTTTTCTGTCTGGGATGAAGGTACATTCTTGTAAGTTTTGCGCGAGGTGTTAAGACTGCCAGACCATCTGAGTAGGATTTTCACCAGCTCAGGGGTGTGTGTTCTCTGACAGGCTGCAGCATAAGAGATGCCAAATAACAGAGAAACCACATGGCTCCTGGGTTTGGTCTGCTCTCTTCTGTCTTCACCTATAAACAAAGTGGCTCCTTCACTTGTTCACCAGAGGTGAACAAGAGAAGGTACTCAAAATAATCAGTTTTGTTAATTGCTCAGAGTGTACATATTTAAAAAAAAAAAAACAACCACAAAAAAGACCCTTCAGAGCAAGGACTGAGCAGCATTTGTTTCATGATGAGCCTGGTTTTGAACTTGCCTTAAAGTGAAAATAAGTTTTGCTCCACAGTCTGCTTTGTGGTTTTTAGTCTTCTCCTTTCACACCTTTTTGTGGTCTTTAATAAGTCATTGTCTATAAATCTGAAACTGGATGAAGCTGCTGCTTTACTGAAAAACTGTTCCTTCTCCTACTCCAGGGCAAGCACAGCCTTCTGCCCCTTGAGTTTGTGCATAATGTTCATTACTATTGTCTTTACTCTTGAGCCTGGGCACCATAGATCAAGGTAAAGTGGGTTTTGCTGGGCTGAAGCCCATCACTGCTCATTATTGGGCCCCTCACACTTCCACACTTAATTGCTGGATGAGTTGGAGCATTCAGTTCCTATAAAGGAATTGTTGTTATTTAGTGGGAAATCCAGCAGAAAACTAAGTTTCAGTTGGTGATGGTTTCCTTACCCTTTCTCCCACTAGTCTGAGGATTCAGGATCCTCATGTAGTGACTCACTTCAGAAGGGAAAAAAGAGAGCTGAATTCCTACAGTGGCTGACTTTTAAAAGGAAGATCCGAAGCACTATGGAGAGTCAGATCCCTCTGGAAGGAAGTGGTGGGTGCTGTGCGTCAAGAGAGACTGGAGGAAACTTGCTGGATTTCTTTAGGTGGAAAAGGGGAGACCAGGATCAAGTGGATGGTACCTGCTGAATTTTCCCTTTGGATATGGATAGCAGGAGAGAAAGAATTTTGAAAAGGCTAGCTCATGAGATTCTTTGATCCCATCTTCTGTGAGTGCAAGAGTCATTTTCCCTGTGCATAAGCATGACACTCAACAGTGAACACCCAAAGCACAAAACAAATTAAAGCAGTTTATGTTCCTCACCAATCAGGTACATTTAAGAACTGTTTCTTTCCAGCTGTGTTCAGTTGTTTCTGTAGCCTCCTTCCTCTTGACTGTGAAATCCAACTCCCTGTCTCCAGGACTAAACACGTGGGAGAGACTCAGCCCCTATATTAAAACAAGCAAGGCATCTAACAGTTTGTGTTAAGACACTGGTCATCTTGGGTGGTTGGTTCCTTAGGCATAGCTCTGCTCAGATGCGAGTACTGGGTTGTTACTTAGAGCTAAACCAGCCATAAATTACCATTTACATACTGCATTCAAAGGATAGATTTACTAAGCTACCCTAGAATAAATGCCTTGGGAGCTCTGTGGGATGTGTATAGTTGTTTGCTTTTGGTTTTCCTGCTTTAAACTACCTCTGAGCACTGGGTAAATGGAAACCTGTGCTTGGATGTCTGCCTGGGTGTGAAGCATCCCTGATCACTCTGAATACCCTGACATCTGTGAGGATGTCAGTTACCTCAAAAAACTAACCCAGCAGCCACCTGAAGTAACAAGGTACAGTATGAGTCCTTCCTTTCTCATGGAGGTAATTTTTTTACATTACCCTTCACTTTATCTCCACAACCTCTATCCCAATTAACTATGTCCCATGCTGATACAGTCAAGTCTTTTGCTTAACCCAAATCAGTTTGCAATTGCATTTTCCATTAAGGGAAAATGTTCCTCTTACTGGAGGCCAGGAACAGGACAGCTCCAGCACCTGCTGAGCCAGCCTGCTCCTGGGATTTGAAATTCAGGGGGAAATGCTGCTGAATTTGTAGAGCAGCTGCATCCTGGATCAGAAATGGTGTTCAGTCCTGCTCACTACTATGCCTTGTGAATCTGGAGTTTGGAGAGCTGCTGTTAATCCGTGCAACTGAAAGGTCACAGAATCACAGAATATCCTGGACTGGAAGGGACCCAGCAGGATCACAGAGTCCAACTCCTAGCCCTGCGCAGATATTCCAACAATCCCACCCTGTGCCTGAAAGTGTTGTCCAAATGCTCCTGGATCTCTGGCAGTCTTGGGGCTGTAACCATTCCTTGGGGAGCCTATTCCAGGTGAGTGTGTTTAAGATGGGATGTATTTGAAACTGCAGAATGTGAAGTGGGGCAATTTTTCCCAGCTTGTGTCTTTTCTGGGGAACGGGTAAAAGGGCTTGGGACAGATGGGGAAAACATTTTGCTTAGCTACGAGAACCTGAAGTTAGATCTACAAATAGCTTATATAGTTTTTATTCAAACTCAAAGGGTTTTGAGGTTTTTCTTTCTGTCGGCAGAAACTGAGGGCCTGTGGCACTTGCGTGGGATAGGTGGTCAAACTCTCCTTTGTCAGATTGAACTTTAAAACCTCTTTCAAACTAAACATTGCCTCTTTTTTCCCTACTCTTTGCTTAACCTTCGGCAGCTGGTCATCAGCCTTTGGCCTTAGCATCCTACTCCCCTCCCACCATCCCCTGCTGCTATCTCAGCTCTGTTTGAGCACAGAAATTCAGTGGGGAAACTGCTTTGGGCTCAAGGAAGACTGTTCTCTCAAAAATTTGCATTTACCTCCTAAAAGCAGAAGGCTGGAGGTACAGGGGCAGGTAAGAGAAACAGATTCCACTCATCTTTCATTGTTAATTAATTCCTTGAAACAGCTTGTTTTCCCTTAGTAGGAGCCTATGAATTTTAGCTGCTGCCAGAGTGGCTTTTTGCTGTATTAGAGAAGGTCTTCCCACCCAAGCTGTCATGATGGCTGGTTTTCTAAATTGTCAGGCTTGACTTTTCCCCAGGCTGCAGCAGTTGTGTTGTGGAGGGCAGTTAATGAAGTCTGGGAGCCCTGAGTAATTGCTGGCTGTGAAAGAGCACTGCTGGTTTGCTTTGGACTCTGTTTTTGGGGTGTGATGCAGTGGGGAAGGTTTCTTAATAGCCTAAATTAATTTCAAAATGATTTGAGCTATTTTGCGTTTGCTGGGCGGTGTAGCACAGTGTGTGGTTGCTGTGGGACATTCCCACCACTACCAGTAGCCCCAGTAAGTTCAGTAGGGTGGGTGCTGGGGGTCTGCAAGCCCAGTTAATCATCCTGTCCTGCAGCCATGGAACAGTGGGATGGAAATGGCGTGTGTTGGTGAGAGCCCAGCCATGTTGCACAACAGCTGAAGGATCGGGGAGTTTCTTGATGCTTCCCCAGAACCTTCTGATTTTGAGCTGAATCAGCAACTTGTTTCTTGGCTTTCTGCATTTTTTGTTGCTTCGCCCTTGTAAGAACCTTTTCTAATTTCTACACTCCCCCTTGCCAGCAACCTCTTTCAGACAGTGCTGTTGTGGGAATACTTTTGGTATCCTTCCAGGCTGACACATGGAGTGCATGTCAGTGCTGCAGAAGACAAGGGAGCATTGAAGAGCTGTGGGGGGGAGGAGGAGTGGGTTTTGGCCAAATGCTACAACAAAGAGCTGGTCTAAGAAAGGGCAAGAGTAGGGGCTCTTGCCTGTAAGAGACAAGATTGGATGTCTCAGAGGCAGGGTCAACTTTAATAGATGGTAAAGAAGATTCAAGGCACTAGCATAAAGTCCTGTATCTTACATGAATTAATGGAGTTGGGACTTGACTGCAGCGAAAAAACAGGGAGTCTTTCTCACTTAATGAGGCCAGGGTGAGGAAGGAGGTGCCCTCCCCACTCCTGTGCTTTGGCCTTTAAATATGAGATTTGATTAGCAGCGCTTAGTGTGATGGCAGACACCACGAGCTGCTTCTGCCTTGACAGAAGCAGGTGTTTGTCCTTGTACAGATAGGGTCAGGACATCCTTTCCCTGGAGGTGAGTGGAGAGTCAGGGCAGGGACCATGGTGAGGGTGTCCTTTCCATGGTGGGACTGGCCGCAAGTGCATTGGTGCTGCTGGAGCTGCCAGACCAAGTGTGGGTGAGGGAGGGCTGCTGTAGGCAGTGAAGGGCTCTGCTCCTGGCCCCAGGATTGCAGAACTCTGGACTGTGTCTGGCTTGTTGCTGGCTGACTTTTCCTGTGGAATTGAAACATTTGGAAGAACAGCACTTCCTGGAGTATTTTCAATTGTCTTAATATTTTTCCGTTCTCTTGGCCTGGCTGTTGTTTTTTGCAATTGGTTAACTTCCCTCGCTTTTTAGATTTTTTTTTTTTTTTTTTTACCCTTTGTGGGTGTCTGCACCTTTCACAAGATAATCAGTGTCATTTCCAGTGAGAGCTGAGTGAGTTCCTCCTGTTTTGCTATGCTGTCACACAGCCTTGGTGCTCCAGAAAGTCTTGGTGCCAGATGAGGTAGTTTCTGCTTTTGCAGAGGAACGAGCACAGATGAAGCCATTGGCCAAGAGCCCAGGGAGGGGGTTGTGGAAGAACCTAGAGGTCTCCTTCATCCCAGGTCAGCCTTTGAGCTGCTTCTGCTTTCCTCCAGCAGGTACTGGCCCACCAGCACTGGAAGATAACACACATGGAGGTCACCAGTGCTAAATGCAGGTGACTTTTAATTTAGTGTCTCAGAAGGCCATTCTTGGTAGTCATGGCAATGAGTATGTCTAGGCAGGCAGAGACTTGCTCAATTTAGACATGTTGGATAAAGTTCCCTGTAGCAGGCAAGACCTGGGCAGTCTGCCAGCCCTTCCTAGTGGTTGTTTCCCAAACTGTTGTGGCTGTGGTGCTTGAGCTTCCTCCTGTGGGGTACATAAACAAAGCAGTCATGCAAAGGGCATCTTGGAACCACAGCGTGCAGCATGCTCTGTCAGCCCTGGGATGGCTCCTGAGGCCTTGCTGCCAGAGCTGGTGGGTGATGGGGTTTAGGAGGAAATTGTTCCCCGTGAGGGCAGGGAGACCCTGGCACAGGATGCCCACTGAAGCTGTGGCTGGCCATCCCTGGAAGAGTCCAAGGCCAGGTTGGACAGGGCTTGGAACAACCTGGACCTAATAAAGGTGTCCCTGCCCATGACAGAGGGTGCAACCAGATCATACTTAAGGTTCCTTTTAACTGAAACCGTTCTGAGATTCAGTGTCCTTTAGTAAAGGGAAAAATATAAATTATCTCTCTCTTGCTGGGAGATTTTCAGAGACCTGCTTTTGCTGGAATCCCATAATTGCCATTAGCCTTCACTCCTTAGGTACTAAGGACAACCAGTGTCCTGCATTGAGGTGGTATGAACTCTAGACAGGAGTTGGTGTGATGCACCAGCTACACTATACATGCTTATAAAGTACATTTTTTGGGGATTAGAGATGCTCAGTCCATGGAGGGACCAACTTCCTTGGAGACCTTTTCCTTACCACCTTTCTTCTCTGCCATAGTATCTCCTACATCAGTAACTGAAAAGTGCTGTAAAGCTGAGGTGAGCCTGGCAGGGTGCTTAACGCTTTAGCCATCTCACTGGCCAACAGGGAGGACTCAAAAGTTCAAATCATTCATTTCGGTGCAAACTTGTCAGGGCTGAACCTGCTGCTTAAAAAAGAGGGGCCCCAGGTCACTGGGAAAACAATGGGTTTAGTGTATTGCTTCTGAAAGCATTGTGTGCTCACAGGCAGGCTTGTCCTCCTGCTAGCTGTCTGACCTCGTTTATCCTGCAGGTCCAGGGCAAAGGATGATTGGAGAGGACTATGGGGCTCCTGTCACTGTGATGTTAGCTGGAACGGGCTGTGGCAGCAGCGTGGGTTTCATGGACAGGCAGCACAGAGTCTAAGCTCTCTCTCTGGTTCCAGGACAATGCGTCTCTTGGTGGTGTGTCTGCTCAGTGTCTGGGGGCTGGCTGCCCCTGAGCACTACGCCGTGGAGGACATCTGCACTGCCAAGCCACGTGACATCCCAGTGAACCCCATCTGCATCTATCGCAACCCTGACAAGAAGCCCCAGGAGGGTGAGGGGCAAGAGCCAGCAAAGGACAAGCTCCCAGAGTCCACCAACCCACGGGTCTGGGAGCTGTCAAAAGCCAACTCTCGGTTTGCTGTTGTTTTCTACAAGTACCTGGCTGACTCCAAGGACAATCGGGAAAACATCTTCATGTCACCCCTCAGCATTTCCACAGCCTTCGCCATGACCAAGCTCGGAGCCTGTGGCAGCACCCTCCAGCAGCTCATGGAGGTTGGTGGAGATTCCTCAGCCTTTTCCTGTAGCAAGTCTGAAAGACAGGAAAGGTGATCATGGCTAATGGCTACTCTCAGGATCAGGGTGGCTTCTTGCCTTGGGAAGGAAATCCCAAGTTGGAAGGACGTTAAAACTCATTTCTTTCCATCCTCTGCCATGGGCAGGGACACCTTCCACTAGACCAGGTTGCTTCAAGCCCCCTATCTGGATCTGTTTAGATCCCAGCTCTTTCCCCTTACTCCCTATTTGGATCCAGCATTCCATGGGTTTGAGACCCTGGAGGAAAGGAAGCCCATTTGGAAGGTGAGGGAAGGAAATGGCAACAGTTTGCTTCTTGCAGATTGAGCTAACCTTTTCCTTATGTAAAAAGCAGGAAAAGCCATGATACCAAGTCCCATTGACAGAGGGACTTTTTCACATTCCTTCTCTCCCTTTCTTGGGACAGAAATCAGACTCACAGGAGACCTTGCAGTCCACCAGACTTCCAGGGCAGGGGAGCCTGTACACAGGGAGCCTCTCCCTCCACCTGCTGGCCCTATGTTTAGGGGATAGTTCTGATCAGACTAAGAGGTAATTCTGAGTTCTGGCTCTTTCATGTGACCACTTTAACTCCCTGCCTGTCCCAGCATCCTTCACAATATCAGACTCACTCACCTGACAACTCACCTGCCATGTGGGGTTTGATGCTGCCCTTAACTTTTTCTCCAGTCGGAGACCTCAGCCCAGAGGAGCCTTTCTTCCTGCTATGAGGTGGTGTGAATCAAACTGCTCTGCTTGTCCTCTCTCTTGCTGTCCGTACAGATCCTACCTCTGAAACAAATAATGTTGGTGGTCTCCTGTCATTATCCACACAGCCTGAACAGAGCAGCTACAACCACATCTCCAAAATCTTCACTTCTGTGTTCCTCTCTGAGCAGCCCTTCCCACTGGAAGGGGAACCTTTTCCCATTGAGCCACTTACAACTGCACTCCTAACCCCCCTTTTTTACTATGAAATGGCTGCTAACACCAGCTTTGCCTTACAGGAAACAGTGCCAAAGGTCTTGGAGGTTCATAAAGAGCAATGTGCTGTGGGATTTTTCTGTGCCTTAAAGCTCTGAGGTTGGATAGCAGTAGACAATTCATAATTGCCCTTCCAGCTGGCAACAGATAAAAAATTCCCTGTGCTGCAAAAATCCACCCTCAAAATGATTGTTACATATTCCCATTCCCTGTAAAAATAGATAAGATGTACCAGAAGTACTCAAAAGGCTATGAGAATTCCTCCTGGGAAGGAGCAGCCTTCAGCATTGTCACAGGAGGGTTTAGCACATGTGAGTCCACCCATGACCTGGTATGACCCAAGAGCTGCTTCTAGGTCCTGTGGGTGCAAAGCTCATCTCTGGAGTGTGGTAAGGGGTTATGAACACTGTGTTTATTTTAACAGCACTTAAAGGGGAAGCTGGGTAGGTCAAAGGCAGGGTATAGAGAGCAAGAAAACTGGTGTTAGAAAGAGGAGCAGCACCTCCACATCTGGGCAGAGTTTAATCCTCCATTTGGATTCTCCAAAGGAGGTCTTGGGCTGGTGATGTGTTGATTTTCCATAGATTTGGGTTCCCACACATGGATGGGGGAGTGCCGAGGGCCTGCAGATTTGTTGCTGTTGAGGCAAAGGCTGCACCACCATTTCCTCTGGGGCCCAGGAGCACAAGATTCCTCATGGTTTCCTTGTTGCTGTTTGGCTTGTCCAGGTCTTTAAATTTGACACCATTTCGGAGAAGACATCGGATCAGATCCATTTCTTCTTTGCCAAGCTGAACTGCCGCCTTTACAAGAAAGCAAACAAATCCTCAGAGCTGGTATCAGCCAACCGTCTCTTTGGGGAGAAATCTTTGGTCTTTAATGAGACTTACCAGAACATCAGTGAAATCGTTTATGGAGCAAAACTCTGGCCCTTGAACTTCAAAGTGAGTTTGAACTACTCAGGGTTTTGCTTTTTTTGTTTGGTTCCACCCCCCTACCCCTAGTCCATCCCTGTGTTTTGCCTGGAAGTGCTCTGCTCTGGGTGTGTGGGACATGAGTGAAAGCAGCAGGGAATCTGGGATGCAGCTCACCTTAACCACAGCCACATCCCCACTCATCATACCTAAGGTCATTGTCCTCCCCCAGTGCATATCCTGTGAACCTGTCTCATGCAGAAGGGTTACAAAGAGATGTTTAAAACCCTTGACTTAACCATTTTTTGGTCTCTTCCTTTAGGAGAAGCCAGAACTTTCCAGGCAGATCATTAATGAGTGGGTGGCTAATAAGACAGAGAGGCGCATTACAGAAGTGATCCCAGAAGGTGGTATTGATGGTCTCACTGTCTTGGTTCTGGTCAACACCATTTATTTTAAGGTACAGCTAACAAAACTGGGGAGCAGCACACTTCCCTGGAGAAGACACGGTGCTCATGTTTGTTTTCCCCCTCTCCTTTTTAGGGGCACTGGAAATCGCAGTTCCCAGCTCCAAACACAAAACTGGATGTATTTCATAAAGCCAGTGGTGAGACCTGCCAAGTCCCAACTATGTACCAGGAGTCCAAGTTCAACTACGCATTCCAGGACAAAGTCCAGGTGCTGGAGATGCCTTACAAAGGGGATGATATCACGATGGTGCTGGTCCTGCCCAGTGCTGGGACACCACTGGAGGAGGTGGAGCGAGACCTGACATCAGAGAAACTGCAGGGCTGGATAGATTCCATGAAGGAGATGTCTCTCTTTGTCTACCTCCCTCGCTTCCGTGTTGAGGACAGCTTCAGTGTCAAGGAAAAGCTGAGGAAAATGGGGCTGGAAGATCTCTTCAGTCCGGAAAATGCCAGACTCCCAGGTGAGATGTGGGGATAGGGCACTGCAGGGTAGAGGTGCAGAGGGGTAGAAGGTGCAGCAGCACACAAGGAACAAGAACATGAAAACCATTTATATGTTGCTGCAGTCAGTGATGGACTCTGTGGTAAAGTCCCACCATGGACACTCAGCCCTGCTCTGCACTGAGGACATGGCAGTTTAGCAGTCAGCTGCACACGGAGTAGGATGTTTTTGTTTTAGGACAGCCCTGCCTCCTGCCTAATTCCAGGTGATGAACGATGGGAATGTGTTCTGTCTTGAGCTGTCTCTAAACTCACAGTTTTACCTGTGTGTATTTTTGTATTTCAGGTATCATTGCAGAGGGCCGCACAGACCTGTATGTGTCTGAGGCTTTCCACAAAGCCTTCCTTGAGGTGAGCCTTGTTTTGTGCTGGCATGTCTTCCTCTTGCTTTTTAAAAACAAGTATTAAAGGGGAAGTAAGAGCTCTGAACCTACAGTCTTCACTTCTCAGCAGTCTGGGGCGTTGGAGGGAGGCTGGCCCCTGCTTTCTGTAGAGGAGGAGGGTGAACCCCCTCCATGCTGCATGATGCCTGTATTTTAATCCCATCTGCTCCCTTGGTTGGCAGGTGAATGAAGAAGGCAGTGAGGCCTCAGCTGCTACAGCTGTCACCATCTCTGGCCGTTCCTTCCCCATGAACAGAAAAATCTTCAATGCCAACAGGCCCTTCCTGCTTTTCATCCGGGAAGCTGCCCTCAACACCATCATCTTCATGGGCAGGATCGCTGATCCTTGCTCCTAAAGGGGCTGGTAGGGCCTCACTTCTCCCTCCTCTGCCTCGGGAAAAGGGGAGGTGGGGCATTGCCACAAAGCATGGGCTGCTCCTGGGGTGGTTGGTCCTGCTGTTTGGTGCCAGCTGCAGGGAGGGACTGCATCCAGCTGGGCTGTCCCTGTTCTTCCCTGCCATGTCAGGTGAGGGGGCTCATAGGTCACCTCACCTGTCCTGTCCTCTGTGGCAAGGAAAGCCGAATTTCCTCTGGCCACCAGTATTTTTGTGGCACCCAAGTCCAGCATTGCTGTCTTTCCTGTGCCCAACCCTCTGTAACTCTGATGGCTTAGTTCATTAAAACCTATAGATCTGTAACAGACTGCTCTCTGAATGCACAGTTTACACTAAGCCACTTCCTAGACTTTTTGAATTGTTCTTTTCCAACAAATGGGGCCCCACACTGGAAAGGTGAGTGGAACAGCAGCAGCCATAAGGCTTGTGCTGGCTGGGCTAGGAACACCCTTCTGTAGCTCCATGTAGGTGGAAGAGCTGCCAAACTGCTGTGCCCTGCTTGCCAGCAGCTCAGGTGTGTTCTGTGTGCCCAAGCACTGAGAGTCACAGCACCATTCTTCCATAGCCAAGACTTTGAAACTCTTTTTTAAGTTTTCATCTAACAGTTACTGTAGCGGCAGTGCCCATGAATGATGACAGTGCCCAGGTAAGGTAACCAGTACCTATAGCTTTGAAAAAAATACATTATTTCACCTGCAAGTGTACTCCAGGAGCTGAGGTGTCCTGGCCTGATGCCAGGCCACACCTGATCAGACCTTTTGACTTTCTCAGAGTGGCTGTAGTAACTTTGGCAGGACGGTCCTGAAGATGCAGATTTCTCCATTTCAGTAGCTGTTTCAAACCAAACAGACAGTGAAAGCACAGTTACTGTCCTCAGGAGGTGATGGAAATGGTGTGTACAGACTGTGGGTTGCACTCCCCAGTAGGCCATTTACTCCGGATTTTGTAGGATCAGTGAAATATCCACCTTAGTAAAGGCTTCTCTTGGCAGGAATTGCCAGAGCAGCCAAGCACTGACTTAACTTGGACAGAGCTGGTATGTCAGATCTTTGATCACTGGATCTCTAGTTTTGGAAGCTATCAGGGCTTTGACTCTTGCCTTTTCCTAGTGGGACTGTTTGAGCACCTGTGCAAGCAGTGTGTGACTGGGACATGGAGAGCCACCTCCTCCATTGTCCCACAGGCTATGACAAGCTGTACACATCTGACATGTCCTGTAGGGGCTCCTTGAGGTACAAGCTCTCCTGGAGCAGTACCTTGGAAAGAAGCTGTGACCCTGGAGAAAAGGGGAAGCATTTTGAAAATAATAAAAAAAAAAAAATTCTGAAAGCAGCTCTTCCTCTTCTTCTCCCTGCCCTCCTCTGGCAGTTACCACTGTGGCTTTTCTTGCTGGATCCCATCTTCTGCCTGTGAACGTCACTGGGAGACGACACAACCTCCTGTAATCTCTGCCTTTTCCAGCTGGGCTCCAGGCTGTGGAGGTGGACAATGGTGAAAGAGGAGGGCTGAGGAAGTGCCTGGGTCTCCCTAGCATGGCACTGAATCAAAATTCTTCCCCTGCCATAGGCAGCTGGGAAAACATCCAAAACTTGGCTTGCAACAAGAGCACAGGGCTTGTTCCTCCTGGGGACACTGAAAAGGGTTGAGCCTCCTGAAGAGGCAAGACAAAACTCAACCAAAACTACAGAAGCCATCTGAGTTGTGAGGAACAGCAGCCTGGCACTGTGCAACCTCTCTTAAGCTGCACACTTAAGACAGTGTGGAGCTGCCCACAGCTGGGACCAGGTAGGAACTCCACGTTGGGTAAGGACCAGTCAGCTGTAAGACACAGACAAGGATCTGAGTATTAAACCATTTAATTCTCATACCACTCACATGCATAATGTTCTTTTACACAGTGCTAAAAGAAAGAAGAAAATGCTTTTTTTTTTTTTAATACAAACAGAATTTCAAGTATACATTTATAGAATTTTCCAAGATTCTTACCCAAGTTGCTAAGTTTTCATTCACATTGTTCTTAAAGCTGTCCAACAAGAGCGCTTTTCGCTAAACTGCTTTCAATGCAATTGTACAGTTCCCTCTATCTTGGTTTTATTTCCCCCTTTCCCAACTCTGGTTCCCCTGCCCACCCCCCCTCCAGCAGTGCTGGCTGTCCCTGGACACAAAGGCCATGGAGCATGCCAGTGCCTGCTGGAAAAGGGAAGCAGTTATGGAGGGCCAGTTTGGAAACAGCTTGGAAAATCACTGAAGAACAGTCTGATATCTGCAAGTTACAGCAGGCTTACTCTTCAGCCTACTCCAGACTAGTCTGAACACTGACTTTTTTTTTTTCTTGAAATAAGGACTGCAATCAAAAATAAAATAATAAAGAAAGAATAATTAGTACAGCAGGAAATCTCTTAACTATGAAAGTGAGTCTTGAGTATTAGGACACCTGTCCTCAAAAGGTTTGATTTATAGGTCACTAGTTGAAGGTGACAGCACAATTTCTGTTACCAATGGTTACTCTGCAAACCAGCTCAGAGCAGAATCAATGTGGGACACACAAACTTGGATTAAAAAAAGAAAAAAAACCAAACAGAACTGACAAGGGCTCCATATTCCTGTTATGGAAAAACCCCACAACCCCAGTAACAGCTTTTTCTGGCTTTGCTCTTCAGCTTAGCTCAGCCCTGGGCCGCCAGCTGGGTTGTAACTAGGTGCAGCTTCTGACCTGTTAAAAAACGGGGTTTAAATCTTCTTGACAGGCAAGAGTGGGTTTCTCTTGACAGATTAGAAAGTCTCCTGACAGCCACCAGTGCCTGGGCACTGCGGGGCTGCTCCGGGCAGCGTGGGGACCATGTCAGCCCAGGGGGCTGCTGGAGGTAGAGCTGCCATGCCCAAAAAAGCTCTGGCAGCATTGTTCCCCCCGAGCTGTGGCTGCCCAGGAGCTGGCTGCCCGTACAGCTGTGTCCCAACCAGCCACAGCTGTACTCGTCTGATGAGTTAAAGTGCATTGTGGCAGAAAAGGGTTTGCTTTTTAATTTTTTTTTTTTTTTTTTTTTAAGAGGAACCTATTTAAAGTGCTGTTCTAGTTTGGAAAGGGACTCTGTTTAGAAAAAAAAAATGGCACCTTTTCACATGAGAGATTAACTCTCTGTATGTGTGTGTATATATATATATATATAATATAAATTTGCAGAGTCAGATCTGCTGACTAATGAACAACATATAAAAGTGTTTGTATTTTATTGCTTTTTTTTTTTCTTTTTTTTTTTTTTTTTAAACTGCTGCCTGCTGCCTTGGAAGCAGGAGGGAAATGGATTCTCCTTTTACCTTCCCCACCATTAACTGATTTCCCAGTGCAGGAATGTGGTCTCATAGCTCTGGCCCAGGGGACAGTTCACTGTCACACAGCACACAGGAGGTGACAAAGACCCCCTAAACTGTCACAGCCCCATGGTCAACCTGCAAAGGGTCACAGTAAGGAACTGGAGGCCAAGAAGGACTGTGGACCCCGAGGGACACCTGCTGCTCCTGCCAGATGCCATTTTCATTAGAGTCACTTTACAGAGCAGACTTGCATTTCTGAAACACAGAGGTAAGGAAAACAAATATCTTTAAAGTGAAAGCTTTGCTGCTAGAGTGTGTAGTGTAGTAACCTCAGCACTCTGAGAGAGAGAGGTAGTTACTGTCCTGTGAATACACTGCTTCTTAATGCAACTCCATTTCTGGAGTGGTTGCTCAAAAAAACCCAAAAAAACAACAACAACAAAAAAAAGAAAATAAAAAAATCCTGTGCTCTTTATTAAGTTATCTCAGTTAAATCTTTCTGGTGAATATATCCTTGACTATTTCCTCTAAGAGGCTTTTGTATTTTAGATATTGATTGTCAGTTAAGTTTGTTACAAGATGGAATTTGATTAGCAAACTGCTAGACAGCTACTTCCCTTGTTAACTCTTTAAATTTTCTCTCCCACTACTCAGCTAGCCCTGCCCTGTTTGGGGGTCACATCCCATCTGCTCCTGCAGTAGGACAGCATTTCCTGCTCTGAGCAGTTTTAATGGAAAAAAACCAAAGTTTTAAAAAGAGCTACAGCTATCATATTCACAGTGTTGTGCAGGAAAGGTGGGGAGACACCAGGGAAACGAGGGGAGCTCTGGGGACAATGGGGCCATAGCTCATGGGAGCTGCAGTTAGTGTTTAACACACTCGAGGCTTGGGAAAACTGCATTCATTCCCTTCCTTTGTCAGACTAAAGCAGTGCTTTGAAATACCTTGCTTCCATTTTTATGAATTAACATCTGATCCAGTCTTCTCATCCTCTGCTAATTCTCCCTGCAAGTGTGGGGCACGAGGTGAGGAATATGTTACTGCAAGAACACACAGATGCATGTTATTCTCCTTCTCATTCAGGTTCTAAAAGACCTTATTCAGAAAAGTGTTTTGCCAGCCAGGATTGCTCTTGTCTGCCCTAAATGTGAGAAATGTTTCCCACCAACACAAAAGAACCATGCCTTATTTGAACAACACTCCTGTCTCGCTTCCCAATATTCCTTAGCAGCACTTGCCCTGTCACAACAGAGCCCTGGAAGCTGTCTGGTGTCAGCTTTCTGCTCAGGTCAGTGCCTTAGGGGAACCCAAGGAGTTAGTCTTAAGCAAAGGCTGTGACAATGCTCTCAATCTCAATACTCTCTACTCTCAATCCCACCTGGGATGCTTCCCCCAACAGCACAACCTTGGCTTAGGAAATCTAACACATCAGAAAAGTGCCTGCATGCCATCTACACCCTCCTTCCCTGCATCTCTGGTGGGGATCCAGGGAGCCCTGTAAACAGCCTCTGCAAACAAACATGGAGTGAAAGAACACTGGGGCTGGGGACAGCCACAGAGGGGGTGGGGCTTCATTCCCCTTCCCAAAATCCAGCCGGAGAATTGCACTGTCCTCTTCTTGTTAGTGTCACCCACAGCTGCCACCCTCCTCTCACTGGCTCTTGCAGGCACGAGTTGTGTTCAGTTACCAATGCACAGGCAAGGAAGGGTTCAAGAAAAGCTTCACAGTAATTCAGAGTTTCTTTAGACACGCAAACTCTCAGAAAATACTCTCGGAGGCACAAACCCCCATATCAAATCAATGCCCAAGACAGAAAAACAAGCAGAGCCAGGGAAGCCTCAAGAAACAGCTTTCAAAACCTGACCAAATGGGGAGCCAATTAATTGGCATCATCAAGTTAAAATTTGTTTCTTTCAGACTAGTTTTGTGATGCCTCCCCCCTGCCCCAGACTCAGGAATTCTAGAAGACATCCCTGCCCATGGCAGGGGGGTTGGAATAAGATGAGCTTTAAGGTCCCTTCCAACTCAAACCATTCTGTGATTCTGTGATTTGAGTAACTATTTTCAACTGTATTTTATCTTTTTATACTGCCACTTTCTGTATTTTACAGCCAGCAGTATATTAGTCAATCCAACTTCATTTTTCACTTCTCATTAGTTTCATAGCCAATGGTGTTGGGTCTGACTGCAAAGGTAACGGGAAGGTTTAAATAAATAAACAAACCTCACTGCAGTATGAAAATAATGCAGCCATATTGCCATAGATCTGAGGGGAAGGGTGTTAAGTACATTATCAAAAACTAAGCTGAAAGTCTGCAAAAAAATGAATGCACTGATTTTTTAAAGTACTGCCTTAGGTAACTGCAGTAAAATAATAAATCAGAGTATGTCAGATTAAGCAAGGAACTTACACAGCAGTATTTAAAAATACCTGAACATGTTTTAAAAGCTTAACTGATATGAGCTAGGAAGGCCAGTAAAGCTGCCCATTTTACATGATAAAACTAAAAAAAAAAAAAAAAAAAAAGTAAGAGAAATACAGCTTGGCACAGTCTAATGGAAACAGGACCTTGGAGGCTGCACTCTCCCATGATGGAGATTTCCCAGCCTCTCTGGACAACCTGATCCAATGCTGTTTGCACTCAGGGTGAGACAATGTCTTATCATACCTAATCTGATTTTCCCTTGTATAAACTGCTGCCTACTGCTGCTCCTCCTTCCACCATGTGCCTCCAGGAAGGGTCTTCCTCCATCTTCTCTGCACCCTTCCCTGAGCTGCAGAGTTTAAATAGGAAAAAATGTATAGGTAAAGGAGAAAGCACTGAAACAAAATCAAACTTCAACACTTGCTAGAAAACTCAGAAAATGGCACTTTGAAGTCTGGTACTGCCCTTTCCACACTTCAGTTCCTTCCAATACAGTTTTTGAAATGCTCACAGCAAATCTGCCCCTACAGATTTGGGACTGAACCCTTTTCCTTCTTTACTATTTCCAGCTCCAGCAAGGAAAACACTGGTGCTGCTCAGCTGTCATGTGCCAGGATAGGCATCTTTGGACACCTGAGTCTCACAAGGCAGCAGCATTTCCTGCATGCTCCTGCCTCTGTGCAGGTTCTAAATCCAGCATTTCCCTGCCCACAGCATCCATGGCATGGCAGATACATGCACTACCTCGTCCCAGTGATGCTTTGCTCCTGTTCCACATTTCTGCATATCCCCCTGTGTGGTTCCAGTGCCACCAGCACCAGCCAGGGCTGAAAACAGATAAGCTCTCTTCTAATTTCAGTTGTCTTCCTCCTCCCTAGAGGAAGCAGAGCCACTGCCAAGCTTGTGGGACATGTTAGAGGTTAATTTATTCTTAGAACTTGCTAATTCCTCAGAAAGGTAATTATTCCCTGGCACAGAAAAATCAGCAAGATCTTATCTCTGAACCCATTACTTCTTCCCATTGGTGACAGCAGAACATGCCTTTACAAAAGTTATTAACAAACCCCAAGCACTTCTAGACATTACTAAACAGCAATGGCTCTTTTCCTAAGACTTTAAATTAGACACTAGATACATCAGTGGCTGGTTTTGTGGCTTCCTCTCCAGCTCCCAGCTGTGCCAGATTACAATCTGATTTTCTCTTTTCTCCCCTTTTATTTCTAGCTTTGCCAGAACACCCTTGTTTTACAACAAAACTGTTTAGGACCATGCAGAATGCCTTCAGAAGGCCCCACCATCAAACTTTAACCAGCAAATTGCAAATCCTTTCAAGGCTGCAACTCCCTAGCAGCACAAGTCCTTAAGTCTTACTGATATCCATGTTTTTGTCACCAAAGACCTTTCAAAATTCCCACCTAAAAAAGGCTCCTCCTACTTCCAAGAGACATCACAAACTGTAATACTTTGGTTTACAACTAGATTAAAATATAAATTAAATAAGAAAATGCTAAATGAGTTTATATTGAAACACATTATATTTGTTTCTATATATGTATATACAGGTATGTGTGTGTGCACTCCCTAATGACAGCTAGAGGAAGCAAAAGTCATTCTCCAAAAGCTTCTACTCTTCCAACTAGCATGGTCAACTTATCCATTGCAACAATTCCCTGTGCATAAAAGCTAATGAAGCACTGGAAGGTGGTGCTGGCGACCAGCTGGATCACACAGACATTCAGGAACAGAAAGACAATAAATTATAAGAAGCAGTAGTAACTTGTTCACAGTTGGGATGAGGATAATGTTATGGGAAACCTGAATTGTCTACAGTTCCAGGAATAAAAAGCCAAAGGTCACTGAAAGTTACAGATATACTGCAGTTAATCCTAAAAGGAAAGATCAGATCTGACACAAAGAAATGGCAGAAACCATGTGGAGTTTCTCCCAGCAGCCTAAACTCTGGTACCATCAGACTCAGCAGGAAGATTTCCAATACCTCCATCAAAACCAGAATTCATCCCAGGGATGCTCTGATCAGTGCCTCCATCTCAGCAATGAACATTTTCCCAAGCAGGAAGATTCCTTGAAACCAACTCAATCCTACATCCAAAAGAACATGCTCCCAGTCTTTCCTTGATTCCATGAGCCAAAACATCACATTCAATCTCTCCTAAGTCCCAGCCTCTGTGTTTTTCTGTGTTTGCCAAGCCAAAGCCTTTCAGCAGATGGAAATATTTTAGAGATGGTAGGGTTCTTCAGATAATTTTGTAACCCACTTAAGTTGGTCTAAAATTCTAAATTTCTAGACTAACTGCAGCAAAACTTTGGTCTGCTGCATTTTACTGGTTATAAAACAAAACAAAAACCCCATAGCAAGTCTACTCCAAATCTACTCAATTCCAAAATGTTCTGGGAGACTAGTTTCAAGAAGCAGCCAGTATGGTTTGCATAGTTTTAACTTCTATTTGGTTACAAATATATATATATATATACATACATATATATATATATATATATACATACACAGGTATATATGTATATTAAAAATCCTTTGAATTAAATGTGATTAAAATAAGGATTCTGTGCTCCTCTTTGGGCCTTTAAACTGCAGATATCAAAACTCTGTGCGTGCCTCTCACCTTGTGACAGGAGCAATGCTCACCACAATTATTTTGTTATGGCAGTGGATCCCAGGCTTTCCAACTGCAGTCCTGGCCGCAAGCTCAGCTCCCAGGGAAAACTCAAGAGCCCAGACCTTGGCAAAAAAAGTCTCCTTGAATTAGAGCTTCTTGACTTGTATGGATTAGAAGGGACCTTCAGAGGTCATCTAGTCCAACTGTCCTGCCATGGGCAGGGACTTTTCCCATCCCCAAAATATTTCCAGCAGAGTCTGAACAGCATTTGATGTTACTAATCTGCAGAAACATTTGGATGCTGGCATGGCTAAATTGGCAGGCATGTCACAGATCAAAGAGGAGAGTTTGGTAAAGTTTAAATAATTTTAAGTGCTGTTTTTTGTTGGTTTTCAAGATGCATGATCCTGTTTACCTCCCAGGCCACTTCCACCCAAATCAATGGCATCTTTGCAGCTGTCTTCTTATTTATATGTTGGATTCTGCAGGACAGATGAAGTCAGCAGCAAATAAAAGCTACAACTCTGCTCTTGCAAAGACCTTGTTAGGGCTGAATCATCCAAAAGTGCCAAGGACTCTACTTCCAAAACCACACTGCTTGGAATCACTTCCTGAAATGGGCATCTCAGAGTTAAGTGACATTCCTATTGCAAAGGTGTGGGATGGAAACACAGCCACGGAGCTGTCACAAACTGAGAGCAGGACAAGCAGGGAGAGCTATCCTGTCCATGTATTTCAACCTTGAGCTGGCAGAGAGCTGAAATCCTGGCTCCATGCCCTCTCTGCTGAGCCAGCCCCACGATGCTTTTCAGCAGGGCTACAGCTCGTTCCCAATGCTATTCCAGCTCTGGATAGCTGTCACATGGGAACGGGGTCAGTTGCTGCCGACCTCTCTGGGTTTAAAACAGCAGCAGAGACACAACATGCTTTCTGTTCTTCCCAGCACCCAAACTTAAGTTAAATTATACAGATCACAGCTTGGGAATATTGTAGAGAAGATGCAGGAAAGTCCAAGGACTGAACCTGATGGTGGGTAATGCTGAGAGGACAAGGAGGGACTGCCCATTTGCACCAGCTGCTCTGGCTCTCACCAGGCTGTCCCTGGATGTTACTAAGTTAGCTCTAAGCATGTTCTCAGCCTCCTGTAACAAATTCACATTTCATAAAGCCTCTCATTCATCCCTCTCTAGCTGATGGAAATACAAAGCACAATTTGTTTTCACATCCTCTCATTGCATTTTGGCCTTCTCCTTTTCCCAGCTTCACATCAGTCATCCTCCTGAGACGAAGAGGTTTAGCTTTTCTCCAAAGCAGCAACACAGTATTAACACAATTCTTGCTATTTTCACAGCTATTCACAGGGAGCGTGGCAGCAGCAGGGAACAGCTGTGGCAACCATCATGTCACTTGGCTGACACTTGGCACCAGGGCTTGCTGCAGGCTTAAGGAGATAACCACAACTCTTCACATCTGGGAGGTGAGCTCTTTGACAGCAAAGAATGAAGAAATATGTCCACCTCCAAGAAAGCAAACTGTAAAACCAGAGTGTGTTCTCCGTGTTGCCTGAGGCAAGAAAACAAATGGGTTAGTAAGCCCTAACTCTAAAGCAGACAAAAATGTTACGTACAGAGGTATTAAAACACAAGAGTTCTCTTCACATCCTCCTTAAATCACAGTTGAAATCACAGTTTTGGCAGAACAAGATGCAGCCAGACGTGGGAACGCAAAGCTGTGCCTCAGCCCATCACAGAAGCATTTGCACTTGGAAAGTTGGCATCTGATTCTCCACAGCTTTGGTGCAACTGTGAAGAGCCACACCAACGCAGAGGCAACAGGACACAGTGTCATTCTGTTAGGGAAAGCACCTCTAAGTAGCTATACCACTGCCAGAAAATTCACATGAGGTTTTTCCATACCGCATATGACCTCCAACCCCTTTTTTCTCAAACCCTGGTCTCATCTGCACTCAGGAAGTCAACCATTGAAAGAAATGTTTAATAACGATTCCTTCTGAACTGGTTCCACTGTCTAGTGCAGATGGGCCTGAACTGGTTTCAGCACTGTTCAAAAAATATTAGACATCATGATTCCCACACATACATACACATCCATTAAATGTACAGAAATAATATCAAAATGATTCCCACTACCATACCTTATACTGACTCTAGCTACAAGCTATAAACTTCACCTCAGCGAGGCCTGGGCAAGAATATTGGCTCTTTTGCATGCAATCAGAAATGATCATTTATACAGTGGCAACCTCTGCACAAAAAAAAAACAAAAACAAAAACAAACCCAAAAACAAAAAGAAAAGCAAACATAAAGGAGGAAAAAAATAAAAAACTTTCACAAGCTTTGTTTCAGCCTAGTAAGGTATGAAGGACTAATTTCATGGTTTTCACCAGGCCACTTGAAGTAGTGAATCAGCAAACAGGATGTGCTGTTGGCATCCGGTACTGTTTGGATGCTCCTCCATTCACAGTATTGATACAGTAAAATAAAAACCTGCTCAAGAAACTCACAGCTATGCCATGGGAACAAAGACACTCACCATTTTATGTCAGCCCTTCTTCACTACGGTTGCCATCTGTCTCAGAAAAATGTTACTTGTGTAGCAGTTACTGCACCTTCACCCTTCTCTTCACAGCAAGCTTAGCAGGGAAACTTTCCCACTATATTTTTATATAATATATGTATATAAATAATTTTATGTTTTTATAGTTTGGTAGTATTCTTTTAAATTTTCTATTTTAAAACACTTAAAAATCTTTTAAGCAACTCTAAGTAACTTTTTATGCTCTCTAGTGTGAACAGGATAGGACTTCAAAGTTTTTAACTTTTTTTTTTTTTTCATTTTTGGTAACTTCAAAAGCTATGACTAAAGCAGCACATCTCCACTCCTCCCTGCACCTTGATTGCAACAAAACCTACCTTGGCCATCATCTCACCTCATCCTCTGCCACTGCTCTCTGGCAACCTCACTGTTTTGGTACCAAATGTGCTGTTTGACCTTTGCCAGGAAACCTGACGGAGCTGGTTGTTTGGGTGGCCAAATCACTCCCTGTGTGATGGATGCCCTTGACAGGAGAGGAGGAAGAAGGCACAGAAGGAAAACGGAGGTGAAATATCAGTTTTCCTGTTTGAAATGGTCAGTGAAATGGTACTTTGAAGGTGCCCAGCTCAGAACACCTGCAAAGGTTCCTCTTGTACGATCACATCCCTGTTACACGCGATACTGGCACCGAGCCCTTTCCACACACAAAAACACATTAGAGCCACATCACTTTTTGAGAGAGAGATGGGAGGAACAGTGAGACCCCTCACATATAAAAAATGTATAAAGCAAGGCAAGAACACATCATCCTTCTCCAAATTATTCCCTCCGAAGGGGCAGGAAAATGATCCTGAGTACCTGTTTGCCAATGGGGAAAGCAAGGGCTGGAGATGTTCCCATGTGGCCAAAACTGCAGTCAGACAGCAGGTCAAGCTTTACTGTCACTTGGTCAGTCTCCTGCCAGCTAAGCCCCCACTCTTAACCACTCATCCAGCTTTCTTGCTGAAGCAAGAAGAAGTGTATTTCTTTTCCAATGTCTCCTTGTTCCTCCCATCACCTTAAGGTTCAGAACTTCACCCTTCCTTATCATATACACATTACACACCCTCAAGAGAACTCCCTCACCAAACCTGACAAGCACAACCTGTCGTCCATTCCCCCCCTTCAACATGAACAACTTGGCATCAGAACTAGAGAAAACTCTTGAACTATTGCATATTTTTTAAAAGAAAGATGTCAGGATATTTGCACTTTTCTGCCTGTCCCATGCTTTTCTGGTTATGAACCACACAAGCCCGTGCAAACGCCTACAATACACACACAGGCATGTCTCTCTAGGTTTGCTAAACTTGCTCTAAACATCAGAGCTACTCAGAATACAAAAATGTTAAGTCCATGCAAGGGGACAGAGTTGTGATTGCTCTAGGAACCATTCACTTTTAAGTCTCCTGAACTGTTATAAGGAAATAGAGAAGGGTTCTCTTTTCTTTTTGCATTTCATTGATAAAAAAGTTATCAAACTAGTTTGTAGAAACAGGTTTAAAAGCAACCACCTGCGATTGCACGGCTGTGACAACAGCACTGCAGTATTCCCATATCCCATATTGCTGTTCTAAAAGATCAAGTGTGTGTCGAGGGGGGAGCAGGGGTGAAAGAGGACTTTGGTAGCCAGCCTCTATCTCTGCAATTCAGCAGCTCCAGAAAAATCTCTTCTTAACCCTTGGCAACACCTGAAGCATGGCAGCTCTCCAGCCAGGACCTCAGAGTGCTCTGAGCTCCCCAGATCAGCACCAGCAGAGGACAACCTCCTCTGGAAGACCCCTCCAGCCCTTCTCCCAATGCATCAGTCTCATGCATACCTCACAGCTGCTAAATTACACTCTCAGTCGCTGAAGTACTTCCTTCACACTTCACTGACCTCTGGAATACCACTTTGTAGCTGTGCCCACTTTAACAAGGGGCACCAGGGCTGCATGCCTGGAACAGGCAAGCCCAAAGCCCTAAAATAACAGTTTAAATAAAAAAGTAAAGAAACACACCAAAAATAAGACAGGGATAAATACACTCGGGCAAGGCAGGCTCCACCAGGACAGTATTTTTGTTTTCTTTGCTGTGCCAACTACCTGGGGAAGGGAGAAAGGCAACAGCCCCTTGCCCCTGCTCTCCCCTCGAGCGGGAGCAGTGGATATGGCTCTGTGGCTGGATCCGGCACTGCCGGTGGGACGCCCTGCTGGGCCACAGCGCTGTCCAGAAATACAAACGACTGCTTGTCCCAGATCACTACAGAACAGTAAAAAAATTTTAAAATCCTGTCGATCCCTGAATAAGAAGTTGATTGACACAGTTGTTCTGTTTTTCTCCAAGAAGAGGAAGAGTAAGGGAGAAAAACATTTAACACTCTATGGGTGTGTGTGTGGGTGTGTGAGAGGAAGAGAAAGAGAGAAATTTTTCTATTTTGGCAACATCTTGGGAGCTTCTTTCTGTTCAGTGGTGGCATTGCACTAATTACAGTACCAGCCTGCTGGGTTGGTGCTGACTCTTTAGAGCCAGGAATGGGAAGACCGTCCTCTCTCCTGGGACTCCACAGCCACGTTTCAATCCGGCCCGGTTGTGGACACAGATCCCTGTGCCGTCTCCCCCACTGCCACGGCCTCTTCCTGCGGAGGAGATTCCTCCTCTGCCTGCCCCCGGGACGTCACAGTGGTCTCAGGGGAGATGCTGTGGGGCCCTTCCAGGGGCAAACAGCCGGGGTGGTTCTTGCGAAAGTGCTGGTTGAGGATGGCCTGGAAAGGGAAGCTTTTGCCACAAACGTGGCAGTGGAAGGGCTTGTTGCCTGTGTGCTTGCGGATGTGATATTCCAGCTGATCCTTGCGGGTGTACTTCTTCCCGCACATGCGGCACACAAAAGGTGTGATGCCCATGTGGAGCCGCATGTGCCGGTCCAGGCTGCCCTTCTGGTTGAAGGATTTGGCGCAGTAAATACACGTGAGCCGTGGGTTGTACCGGAACCAGCGCTCTGAAACCTCCTGCTCCCGCAGATACTCCACGTAACCACTCACTCCAAGCATGGCCGATTCCTCCCCCTGCCAAGGAAACGGCATAGATTTAAATAACAAGCAGCCTAAAACAAGTTGCAGAGAAGATCAGGCCCAGGCCCAGCCAGTAAGCATGTGCCAAACCTCAAAATCAGCAGCGCTAATGTCTGCAACCTCAAGCACACATTTAAGTGCTTAAATGGGGCCTTGGGGCTGAAGACAAATGAGCAATCAATTAGAAACCACTGCTGCAGAGGCCCCTTCTGCCAAGCCATTCCCTGGATCTGGTGAAGAAAAAACAGGCCTTGACACAAGGGCGCTTGGCCACCAATTCAGTTATGGACCACATGTCAGTACTTGTTACTTTTTAAAAAAATCTATGCCAGTTTTATGAAAACACTTCAGTGTATCACCTGTTTTCCTTACTAAAAGTCAAAAAAGAGAAGCCCATTGATGAGCTTGCAGTAAAACAAAGGAGGAGAAAACCACAAAACATATCTGAAAGTCTTCAGGTGTCATTTTACACAGGCATTTATTCAGGTGTCACTTAGAGCTCATTTTGTGAGTCACATTTGCCTGCCTGGCTGTGTAAGCAATCCCAGCCCCTTGGCATCAGAGGCAAGGATGTGCCTGACCCAGCTTGCACAGCAAGCACTCTTCTGTTTTCTGAAGTCACACAGACAAATAGCCAAGGGCAACTTGAACCACAAGCCTGGTCTCAGGACAGACACTTCTGACCATCGTGCTCAGATTGAGCAGAAACACCCTGACTCCAGAATGCTTCTGTGCTGGAGATGCACTGTTTAACCCCCCAGTGCTGCTTCCCAGTGGTGCCAAATGTCGAGAAGCAACCAGTGTAACAGCAGGAGGGCATCTCCTCTGCAAGCCAGGGCTCTACAGGCATGAGCAGCAGTGTACCTGTGCCAGGTGCTGCTGAATCCATCTGTACAGGCATAGGGAAGCTGCTGAGCACTAAAGGAGATAGACAAAGCTCTGGCTCTTCCTTTCCACTCTACCGCTGCCACTGGGCAGGGATCACAGGCAGGCTATTTTAGTAGGGATATCGCAATGCCAGGAGAGTGGAAGGTGATGATACTTCCCCATGGTACGTAAAGCCTAAGGTTTCATGTTTGAGGCTGTTTCACAATGGAGAAATAAGAGCAGCTTTTCTGTAAGCAGAGCTAAAATTGCTTAATATGTCACAGTTCCCCTAGAGGGTTGGTTTGACCTGAAATTTTTGCAATGTCTTCTGAGGACACAAAACAAAGCTTTGCAAAACAGGAACAAAAAGGTATCTGCTGTTTTATGGAAATGTCTAACAAAGTCAGCAGACAGCAATCACAATTTTCAAACCCTAGCTTCACCTGGTCTAACTCAAGGGCATAGCAGCCTAGTATCTCCTTACCCACATCCAGCCAAGTCCTTTGCTTACACACTGACACATTCCTTACCTGTCAGGCTCACAAGGCACTGTGTTGGCTGACACGCTTGCACTACAGTGGCACTGTGACACTAACTGAATGCAACTAAATTAGACCAAAAAGAGAAGGCACAGGCATTACTGCCATGTCCCACTCTGCTGCACTCTACAACCCACTGCCCTCCCATTTCTGTGCATCTCTCCCTCCTACCCCAAAACTGTGCCCAAAAAACCAGAGAACGCAGAGCTCCTTTATGTTGCAAAGTCTGCTGTGCAACACAATCACTTGGAGAAGAGACAGAGACCTCTCAAAAATTCCACAGTTCTTCGACAGTCCTCCCAACAGGTTAATTGGTGTAGCTCCTGGGGGGCTTTTGGGAATGGTCTTGGTACTGGCATAGAAAGGTTCAGCTGCTGTCACCCGTCTTCCACGGAAGCCAAGCCACACCTCCTCCCTCTGCTCAGGCATTTGCTGCCAGTGTTTGAGGGCAGATCCAGCTCTGCATGCAAATAGGGTTTCTCCTCAGGAGTTGGTGGCTTGCCCAGAACAAGGGTGGGTATTTATGCCCTCAAACAACAACAGAAACTCCTTGTGTATTCCAGGTATCTGGCAAAAATCCCAAACGACAGCCAGAATCGGTTTTAAATCGTACATGGCCAGCACATGTTCTCCTGTGAACAAGTAGATTCTTTGCTAAAGTAAAAGGTCCTTGCATTACACACATTATTGTTTGCAAATACAAAATATTACACGCTTCAACACAACAGAGTCCCCTTCACCTTCAAGCCAGCATTTACTCGCAAATGTCTTGATCTGCCTACCTGGGAACTGGGCTGCTTAGGCTCATCCATCCGCCCAGGAGACTCGCTTTTTGATCTGTACCGCTCAGTCACAGCAACCATGCTGCCAGAAGGGCTGAATCTGTGGGGTGGGGGAGGAGTGTAAGTTGAATTTTTAATGGGCATCAGGTCACTACAGTGTTTAGAACAACAGGTCAGCAATAGAGGCATCTATATAGCATCTCTTGATCCTCATCAGCTAACACACTGGATGTGGAACAGTGCAAGTATAAAAGAAAAAGCAAATCATTCAGTCTAAACACCTAAAAAATAAAACTAAGTCATTTGGGTTCCAGTTCAGCAACAGAGAGGGGTTGCTACCACGAATAAACCAATATGGTGACTCGGGTGACTCAGGAACTGTACAGCAGGACAGAAACCATTTCTCAGAGGACACCTCTCCTTCAGCACCCTTCTCCTCCATTCCCAGTGTCAAGCATACAGGATGTGATGGACTAGAGGTAGGAAACAGTGCATACAGACTGCAGTGCAAAAAGAGATGCTAGAGACTAGCTGATCCAAGGAAAAGGGCTAAGGAAGTAGGAAAGCATTGCTCTCCAAGGCCCAGTTCAAGATTGTTCTCACTGATTGATTTATTAAGTAACAAGTGACAGAATATCTGCTGCTTCAAGGTAGCTGTTTCCCCGTGGGATTGAGCTAGAAGAGAGGCAAATGTGAAGTGAAACCGTAAAATTACAACCTGCCCAAATAAAACAGACTCGCCCTTTATCAAATCCATTCTCTGGCCTGAGCCTAGGGCAAGAAAGCAAATCCTGGAGTAGAGGGGAAGCAGAAGAATGGAGAATCCAAACACAGCAGATTTCACCACTCATTCAAAGGCTTTCTGCTCTCTTGTATAAATCTAAACAACAGTGGAGGCCACTGGATTCCCCATTTCAATTGCCTCAGAAGATGTAAACCCAGGGCCCACTGTTATCATGGACCACTGGGAAGACCTTGACCTACACCTGGTGCCTGGCTTGTTTCTCAGCCAGAACCATCCCCAGATCTTTGGCCAGAAGGCACCAGTATAATGGAGATGTGTAACACATAAGACCTCATTAATCCAGAAGCTGAGTCCAGTATCTGCTGAGGCTGAACTGAACATAAATCCCACCTCTGCTGAAACACTGAGAGGTAGGGATCCCAACCTCTAAGAGCTAGTAAGTAATTTCCCAAGCTAGCCTGTACCTGGAGATCCTGGTCTGATCACTACCCAGCCAAAGTATTATTACCCAAACTGCATACACTTCCTAACACCAGGTAAAAACCCTTTTACTCTTATGCTTAAGATGGCCAAAGGAAAAAAGAAAGAGGAAATGTTCCAAAGCGACTGACCCATCCAAGTCAGAATCTTGCACAACCTCCTCTTACAGCCAAGGTGAATAATTAAGTTTAAGAAAACCCACCTGTCGATCTCACTGCTGGTTGGCCTGACCACTTTGGCTCCAGAGGAGCCCAAGGCAAAAGCCTCCTGGCCCAGCGATCCGTGGCCCGTGGTGTCGATCACCATGGCCGTGACCTCCTCAGCGCTGCTCCCATCTTCTCCCGAGGGCTGGTGCTCTGCCCCCAGCCACTCCTCCAGGTTTTCCGTCTTGATGCGCACTCCTCCCAGCACCCGCACTTCCTCGTCGTTCTGTGCCCCGCGCTCTCCCATTCCTGTCTCCACGTACCACTGTCCCGCTCTGTTAATCCGCAGGATGGGCTCCCTGCCTTCCACATCCGAACTCTGCTCGATGATTTGGGGGCTGGTGGACTCCTCGGGTGGGCTTAGTTCCCGAATGTCCAGCACTGTGCTAACCTGGCCCAGGCGGCTCCCCTTGGGTGTGTTGTGACGTGGACTCAGGGAACGGTTTAGATTTGGCGTTGCCCCGTGAGACTCGGGCGGTCTCTCCTGATGCTTTGTCCTGGTCTGGCTCAATTCCGCTTCCACCTCCGCCACATTAATTTTGAAATGAATCCCCTCGAGTATCTGCGTGCATTTGTCTATGATGTGCTGCATCTGCAAGAAACTGGCAGCTGTCAGGTAACTGATGATGTCAGCCAGCTGCAGACATATCCTGCCAGTGTAGCAGAAGGAGAGGAGCTGCTCGAAAACAGAAGGGTTCTTGATGACAGAGATGGACACAGTGCTCATCTCGTTCAGGGACATGTGGTCACGGAAGTAGGGTGAGCTGGCAGCCAGCACCACCTTGTGCGCACGGAAAGCCTGGCCCTGCACATTGACCACAATGTCACACAGCCGACCCTGCATGCGCAGCTGGTTCAGGTGGCTCAGGACAGAGTTACTGAAGTTAGGAATCTCCAGCTGAATGTTCCCACTCTTCTCCATGGCTGTCCCAGCTGCAGGTGCACGACTCTACTGGAAAAGGGAGAAAAGATCCCATCATTAACAGAGCTAATCATCTGAAATTAGAACATTTTTCACATGCTTCCACACAATTTGAAACACTGGAGTTTTTAGAGACCATCCTCACCCATTTAATTGCCACACACTGGGCAGCAGCTCTGCCACAACCGAGTGTGTTTGAGATCTCTTACAAGGGCTCTCTGATCCCTCCATGCTGTGCACCCCCCTGCACAAGAGTTCTGCTAAACCAGAACCTGACAGACCCCCATTCCCTGCAGCTTTAGTGTGCAAAACGCTTTGTTCTGCCAGCCTCAATAACAGCACATCTGCATGTAAAAAAGCATTTTAAAAATGGCACAGGTATTAAAAATAGGCACCTGATTGCATAATGAATTAAAATACTCAGCACTTATACCTTCTAAGCATCTTGAAAAGAGAAAGTAATAGGGAAAGCCCCTTTGTAAAACAGGAACCCGGAAGGAGACACCGAGACCTAAATCCTCCAGAGACTTCTGAAAACTTGGCCAGCATCTGACCTCAAGGCACCCTAAGACCCTGAGATATCCATCATATGCAGCATTTCTGACACATGTCAGACAACATATAACAGGAGAATGAAAAAAAGTCGTGGTGCAGGAGAGCTCACAGGGCCTCACCCATGATTACTTTTGTAGGGTCCCAAGAGACTTCACATTGGTTATCACTAAGTTCTCATCCTGGCCATACCCTAAGTGAGTAACTCCTAGACTCTTTCCCAAGTAGGTAATAATGGGACTGTTCCTCTTGGGCTACAATTCACAATGGTGCTGCTCTGCTTGGGCTGCAATCCAGGCAAATGGTTTACCCAGGCTATACAAGGCTCACCCCTTGTTTCCCACCTTGGCTGGGATGTTCCTAGTTGCTCCCACCTTTACTACACAAGAGCTCCTGCTAGGCTCAGCTGGTGCAGTCAGGGGACCCTTCACCACTCAGCCCAGTCCACCAAGGCTTATCAGGAGATCTCAGAGCAGGGCCAGGGAGGGGGGCTGGGGGATGCACCACCACATCACATTTCATTTTGGCAAAGTTTGAAAAGAAGCTCTGACCTTATATGGTAAAAATTTGGAATGGATGAAAGTGAGATGTAAACTCATCCAAAAAGGAAAAAAAAAAAAAGGAAAGTCAATAAGCTTGTTAAAGTCCACTCATGGCATAAACAGCTTCCAAGCTGGAAAGCATCTGAAGTGTGGATTCAGCAGAGTCCTGCAAATTTCAAAACCACTTCAAGTAGGCTGGGAATACCAAGGCTCACAGTGCCCACTCTGCGGAATCTCCAAATTGAAGGGATTGGCACATGAAGAGCATGTCTGCCTTTGGAGGACTTTTTGTTTGGAATTTATGAACATTGCAGCATAGCACAGCTCCATATGCCCAAGGAGGCTTTGTACAAACTTGGCAAACCCAGTTACTAAACATGAAGCTGCAGGACAGCCTGTCAATCTTGTGGAGTTGTGCCAAGGGATTTCTGAGTGGCAGGATGGCTGCATGTCCCTGGAGAAGTCAGATTGGAGTGCACAAAGCTTCACAAGGTGCAGCTGAACAGTGTCAGGTCTTAGAGCTTCTTCTCTTGCTCCCCCATCACAGAATGGTCTGGTTTAGAAGGGACCTTAAAGCCACCCCTACCCAGGGACACCTTCCACTATCCCAGGTTGCCACAAGTTCCGTCCAGTCTGGCCTTGGACACTTCCACAGATCCAGGGGAAGCCACAGCTTCTCTGGGCAACCTGTGCCAGGATCTCACTTCCCTCACAGGTAACAATTTCTTCCCAATATCCAGTATAAACCTACTCTCTGTCAGTGGGAAGCCATTCCCCCTTGTCCTGTCACCCCATCCCTTGTAAACAGTCTCTCTCCATGTTTCCTGTCAGCTCCTTCAGGCACTGGAAGGCCACAATTAGGTCACCCTGACACTTCTCCAGGCTGAACCATCCCAACTCTCACAGCCTTTCCTCACAGCAGAGCTTCTCCATCTCTCTGATCAACTTGGTGCTTCCTGTGGACTTGTTCCAACAGCTCCATGTCCTCCCCTATCTTTTGGGGAGAGCAACAAATCCCACAAAAATTAGGAAATCACAGTGCACAGGTGTGTGTCAACACAGCACTGGGAGCAGAACATTAACTGCATAGAACAAAGGTAAATAGAAAAGCCAGCATCTTACCTGTAGTGCTGTGAGTTACATGCAGTGGAAGGAAATGGGGGTGCTGCCTTCTTTCTTTTTCTTCTGATGTAATGAGAAGAAAATTTGCTGCCCCCTTCCCCTTTAGGAGGTAAAAAGAAAGAAAAAAAATGAAGTGTAGAGGAATTGGGTTCCCCCAAGTGCAATTGTGAACATCAAGCTTTGTCATTCTTGGTTTTGCTGGAGGATCTAACAGCAGGATTAGCTCACCATCTTCCCAAATCAGCTGTTCCTAAAGCAATAAACCTCAGAGTACACTCTCAAGGAAGGCAAGGGTGAAACACCATTGCCAAGGCCATGAGCACGCAGGGAGGCAAGAGGGAGCCAGAGGCTGAGCTTGGGATATACAGAAAGAGAAGGGGAAAAAAAATTATCACACCTTAACTGCTGAGCATGGCTGGGTATGGCTGTGGTCAGAAGGCAGCTGGCTCCCCGGAGAGCCCAACAAATTATCTGTGAGCTCCTGCTCCAAAGGCAGTGAAAACCCATCCACTCTTGATAACCCACAGAGTTCTGCTCACCTCAGTATCAAGGAACCTGCATGTTATGATTCATCCAGAGGCTGGTGAGAGGAAATCTGTCTTTTGTTTCAAATTATCCTGTCAGAGACTGATTTCTGCCCCTCTGAGTAAGGGACTTCTCATCAGCTTCTGCACCTCAGCCACAGGGCAATGACATCCTGATTTCTCTCTTCTCTGGGAAGTCCATCACCTCCACCCACCTTACCTGCAGGCTGAGCTGAGTCAGCACAGAGCACACACAGACACCGCCGTTTTTAATGCAATTTGAAGTGTCACCAGCTGAAACTCAGACTTTACTTATTTTATCGCAGCAAATGCCTTCCAGCCTGTGAGGCAACTACCAGGGGCAGGTGGAATTCTTGATCCATCAGGTAAGAAGCAGAGACAGACCACCCAGCAGGTGATGTCACCCTGGAAGCTGCACTGAAAACTCTGCTTTTGGGCGGAGATTTACTGTGACTGGGCAACTTCACAGAATCACAGAATATTCTGAGCTGGAAGGGACCCACAAGGACCACTAAGTCCAACTCCTAGCCCTCCACAGACACCTCAACACACCCACCCTGTGCTTAAAAGCATTGTCCAAACGTTCCTGGAGCTCTGGCAGCCTTGGGGCTGCAACCATTCCCGCCCCGGGAGCCTGGGCAGTGCTCGACCACCCTCTGGGGGCAGAACCGCTTCCAGATCTCCAGACTAAACCCCCCCGACACAACTCCAGCCGTTTCATGGGTCCTGTCCCTGGTCCCAGAGAGAGCTACCTAGAATCCCAGAATGGTTTAGGCTGGAAAGGACCTTAAAGCTACGGGCAGGGACACCTTCCACTATCCCAGCTTGCTCCAAGCCCCGTCCGATCTGGTCTTGGACACTGCCAGGGATCCAGGGGCAGCCACAGCTTCTCAGTGCAACCTGAGCCAGGGCCTCACCATCCTCACAGGAAACAACTTCTTCCCAATAAACCTATGTGGCTACTTGCACATTCCAACGGGACTCCAACAACTATAAAGCCAAACATAACTCTGAACTAAGACGAGCGGCAGCAGCTTCTCGCCCGTCCCCACCCCACCCGCAGGACCTGGTTCTCAGAGCCCGGTGTCTCCCGGCCCCATCGCTCCCGGACCCTCCTCCAGCGAGGCCCGCAGCTCCTTCTCACCCGTGACAACCGCGCCGCGGCCCCGGACCAGCGGTGCACGGGGCGGGCGGGGCCAACCTCCCCCAGCCCCCGCCCTCCCGCCCTCGGTCCCGCGGGGCGGCGGCCGCACCCCCGCCCCTCCGCAGCCCCGGGGCCCTGCGCGGCTTCTCCCGCCCCTGCCGGCCCAGCCTCACCTGCCGGGGGTGGGAAGGGCCCGCAGCGCCGGCCCGGAACCGAAACGCGCCAGCGCGAGCCGCGCCCCGGAAGGAAATGCCGTGCGGACCGTACGCCCCCGCCCCGCCCCTGCCCGTGGACCACACCCCCCTGTTGGGCGGGGCCTAGTTAGCAACACGTGACATGCCCTATATAATGGACCGGCGTGGGCCCTTCTTCCTTTTCCGGCTCTGCTTTGTAGAGGACTTGGTGTCGATGCGGCCCCGCCGGTGAGTGGGGAGCGATTCCACGCTCGGAGTGCGGTGGTACCGCTCTGGGGGACGGCCTGGGGACCTCACGGGTGCGGGTCGGTCACCGATGGAAGGTGGTGAGGGAGGATTGAAGTGGATTGTGCGGCCGGGCCTGGGCCGCGGCCTAGACCGCCGGGGGCTCTGCCTCATGGCGGCCTTGGGGATGTATAAGGGGGATCCTGTAGAGCCTCACGTGAGTTTAGGATAGTTCAGATAATACCTCAGGCGTTGAGTTACGGGGTCCTTGCCTACCAGCCTGTGTCGCTTTAGATGTGGTCGTGGGCTATGTCCCGCTGTAATACAAGCAATGTGTAAGCGTGCGCCCGCTGTAAGCAAAAGCGGTAGATCTCTGTTTTTTGTGGGTTTGAGATTTTTTTTTTTAAACTGCACTGAGCTTTAAGGAGCTTGTTTTTGCAGTTAAATAAAAAACGTTGTGCGAAAAGCAGTAATAGCATTATGGCAGGATTAAGGATCCCTGCACAGCTGGGATGTGCAGGCAGTGTAGAAGGGTTAAGGACGGGCTTCACAGCCCCAAGGCTGCTAGGATTTGAGAAGCTGGACAGTGCTCTCAGGAGCGTGTGGTGACTCTTGGCGTTAGTCCTGTACAAGTCTAAGAGTTGGGCTCTGTGGTCCTTGTAAGTCCTAACTCAGCACACTTAAAGGGAGATGGCTCACTTCACTTCCGTATGCTCTGCACATGATGAAAACTATGTTGGTAGGGACATCTGAGACTGTGATGAATGCCAACATATCTGAGCTGGGCATGGAATACTTTTGATAGCCTATCTGGGATGGCTAAGATCACCACTGGGCCTTTCTGAGCAGCCGAAGTTTATGGCTGCCTGGCTGCCCTGGTGATAATATACAGAATTGATGCTGTAGAAAGAAAACCAAGTAGTTTAGTGATCACATCCTGCTTAAAATACATAATGGCAATTATTTTTGTGGCCTTGATTCTTCAAAGAGCTGAAATTTAGATTGTATCACGGGAAAACTTAAAACTCATGTATTTTAGATGTTCCTTGGATTTTTCTAAGTAATATTTGTGAACGTTGCATGTTTTTGGAAGATGAAAAGTTGATATGCTTTCTTGTTTTTAGTTCAACATGCATCAGGTGCACTCTTCCTTCCTGTGGCTTCAGTACAGGTAAACGTTTATTCTGAAATACCGAGTTAAAGTTAACAAATGTTGGATTTGTATACACCAACTAGACTGGAGTACTGTTATAATTCAGGCATTGCCTCTAGTGTCTTAGACAGGCCTCACTTTTCTGCTGGGAAAAGTCACCTGTTTATTTGTCCTGGAGAATGTTTATGAGGCTCCTGTTTATGAATTGCTACTCATACTGAACCCGACTGTGAGAGTACCCCCAGATTCCTTTTTTCCCTTCCCTTACTGCTGTTCATTTCTTTGCAGCAATAAATAATGTTTTGGGAAAGCTGTCTGGAGTGTGTTGTAGAAAATGGGCAACTGTAGGGAATTGATGTTGAGTAAATCTCAAAGCCTGTGATGGTTTTTGTATAAGAGTAGTGGTCAGAAGTGATTTCTGAAAACTCAATGCTGAGGCTTTCTAATGTGATTGCCAGAGAAGCTCCCTAATTCTGCAAACATACAATGCTTTTTGTTTCTTTCAGATTTGCTGCCAAATGGGGAGACTTGGAGTTTCTGCCCAAGGTAAAAAAAACATTATTGTTGAAAATTAAATATAAAATGGTGCTTAATGTTTGTCTAGACAGCATCTTCTGCTCTGATATCAGAAATAATTTCTTGAGCAAAGCTAGCCCTCTGGTGCCACAGTGATGACATTTATTTGCTACTCTTGACCAAGAGAGTGATGAGCACTTTTACCACCATAACAGTTTTCTGAGGCACAGCAACTTAAAAATTCCCCTCGATGCTTTAACTGCTGAATATACTGTTTAAAAGTTGTTGTTTTTTTTGTTTTTTTTTTTTTTTTACTTCTAGGATTTGAATCCTGCACTTCAGATAAATGCAGAAGGAACATCACCTAAGAAAGTAAGAAATATGTATTTATTAATGCAGTCAGGTTTGTGGATTCTTCCACAGAGCTGTTAAAACACTGCAGTAAAAAGGAGGGGTTTTATGATTAATTATCCACTAAGACCAGAAACAACTTATATTTCCTAGTATTTAAACTCTTAAGTGTTTCTTTTTATTTTAGGGAAAACTTTTCGAAGTAATCACAAGAGGTGATAGCTTGTTACTGTGATTCCAAAGCAGATGCAGTGATGATGGCATAGTTCAGCAGAATATCCTGTGATGATAACTTCTGTTTTTCGCCCCTATCTGATGCATCTGCCTCTCGTGGTCTCCCAGTAGGAGCTTTGGCTTTGGGTGCGAAGGCTGAAGGGATCTGATATTGTTTTCTGTTGTTGCAGGCACTGGGAGGTTAACCTGTTACAAAGTAAGTACTGCATTGCTGATATATGTTGAAACTGATTTTATATCCCTGCTGTGAGGAAAGGCTGCTGTGATGACTGCATAGTTCAGCAGATAACCTGTGGTGATCACAATTACTGTCTTTCGCCTCCTATCTGATGCAGCCTCCTGTAGATCAGGCTATTTCAAACAAATCATGTGGGAAGCTGAAGGTGAAACACTTTTGCTCCATGAAAGTGTTTTACAAATTTATCTTAAGAGACTAGTAAGTGGCTTAAATGTAACATAATTTGATAACATGAATAGAAAGATTAAGAGTAGGATGTGATTTTGATGTAAAGCACAAAATACGGCAGAATAAGGTTACTCGGGTGTTAGTGCTCCAGGTTGTAAAAGTCTTTTGTTGCTTTACAGGCTGCCCTGGACAGAGGAGCCCCATGCCTCTTGCATGAGAAACTATTTCAGCTGTTACTGATGTTGGTGAAGACAAGGTTTCCCTAATTAGAGGTAATAAACACTTATTTTTTAGGTGCGTGCTGCTTTTGCCTGTGCTGCATGTGACAGTTTGCTTTCAGAGATGCTTACAAATTTATTTTGTTCTTAGAAGTGTGAGACAAAGGTTGGTACCATAAGTGTGCCTTTAGCTCCCTGTATTTCAGAGTAAGAGTATGAAATAATTGTGGTGTTAATGATCTAGCATTTTCCTGTTAAGACTAAATGGTGAATGCAGTGTTAATGTGAATTTAGTGTTCAAAGTGGTTGTCCTTAACATGCACAACTGGGTTACATAAAGCTCACATCACTGAACTCTGCAGTTGCAAGGTTTGCTCCTTCGTGCACTCTGGAGTTGAGGGATGAGCATCTCAGTGTTGAAGAGTGCTGGGAAATGGCTTTACAACCTGCCTTCAGAAGGGGATGGGAGTGTTGCAGCCTGCTGTAAATGATGTTGAATCAGGTCTCTGATCCCCATGAGGATAAAACTGACTAAACTCTGATACAGTATTCTGCTTGAACTGTTCTTAAAGCTCTAACTTCCTGCTGGACCCTGCCTAATAGCAGTTTTTTCTTTGCAGGCTTGCAGATGTTTCTCATTGTGAGGTAAATACTTGTTTGAACTGCATATTGTGATTTCAACATTGGCACATAAGTTAGGTATTTAATTGCTTGTCAGCCAGGGGAAAAAGGGCAAGGGGGCCCATTGGCTGTGGCTTGCATCTCAGCCAAAACAGGAGGATGTTTTAAAGGGGAACCGCTGGCTGGAGCCCAGTCTTGATAGGTTGGCGTGTGCTAAACTTTGTCACTGTGAGCTCCAGAATTTGCTCTGATGGTGCTATTTAAGTATTTGCCCTCTTGCCCAGCCTTACAGCAGGGCTGCACAGGGGCTGACAGTGTGAGCTGCCTGTGTGATGAGATGTGACTGCCTTGACTTCAATCATGGAGGTCTGTAATTAGCTCTATCTGACTGCAGGCACCTGATTTGGATTGCTTCTTTCTGTACTTGTTTCTGCACTGTCCTAATGGCTTGTTTTCTTCCAGGTGTGGAACTGAGAAGTGATGCACCTGGTAGTGCTGCTAGCAAAAGTAAGTTGCTGACATGTGTGAGTGGTCAGAACTGTGTGATACAGAAAATGAGGAAGTTACTAAATGCTGGCCTTTTGCAGCTGCAGTATTAAGCAGGGTTCTTGATGATTTTATGCCTTTTCCAGGTAAATACTAGCAGCTTGCAGGATTCAATCACTCAAGGTGATGGATCTCTCCATCCTGAAATTGACTACTTTCTGTGACTAAGAAGAAATAGTGGTGGGCATTAAAAATATAACTGCTGTGGACTACTTGAATTCCTACTTCATAAGAAAATCCCTGTGCTGCCAGGTTGGCACATGTTCCAGGCTGAGCAAATGCAGTGCAATGACCTACTATTAAACTTTGTGCTATTTAAATTTAGTCGATTCTTTCAGGCAGTAGCACTCATCTTGAATGCTTATGTGGTAAATTGTCTATCTTGATGGCTAGACCAGAGCTTTTATGATTATGTTAATGAACATGTGGTTGGGACTAAGGTCAGATCCCCCCTTTAAAGGACAAACAGGAGATACAACGTGAAGCTGCTCTTGGCATGTACTGTTTGTGATGAATTCTGAGCAATGGGAATCTCTCTGAAAGAGGCTGAGGAGAACTCTTGTGCTGAAACAGTACCCACAATCACACTCTCAAACCACTGCCAAAAGCATGTTAGTATAATTTCACTTCTTTACAGGGTGAAGCTTGCATGGAGTTTAAGAAACAAGATGGATGTGTATGAGGTAAGTGTAGAATGAATGGAGTTTAATAATTCCTAGAATATTGTCTTTGTGTTGAATGGTTAAGTAGTGGTACCTAAAGTTAGTCTTATAACTGATTTGTCCTCCCTTTATTGTATCTGGCTGTTCTGTGGGCACTACTGTAACACAGCACTCTGGAATTAAAGTAAAAAAACCTTCTGGTGTGGCTGTCACTTCTCAGCAGTTGTTACTACTAGTCTTTGTATTGACTACACAAATTTGCCTGAAGTTCTAGATTGGTGTAGAAACTTATTTTCAAACAAACTGGAACACTCCAAACACTTTCAAAAATAGAAGCCATCTTGAAAACCTATGGGACTTGTATTTTAGGTATTTAAAATTATGCAATACAGCATTGTTGGGAGAGACAGTATCACAGAGCAAAGTAGTAGCTTATTACTTTCCCTGATTCTTCCAATGTTAGTAATTCTGTATTTCCAGTTAAGATAGGATTTGTAAGCTTTGTGTATGTATCCTGTTTGGGTGTTGTAAGTTAAACTTGTAAGATGCCAGCTAAAAGTCATTTTCCTTTTACGTAAGTTTGGTGAATAGAAATTCGTGGGTAAATAAACTTTGTCAATAGTGCTGATGTCTGTTATTCTGAAAGTATTTCTCTTCCTCAGGAAGGGACTGTGCTGTCTGCAGCTCACTGGGTAAGTCCACACAGATGAACTGTGTTAAAAGCTTCTGGAAATACTTGTAGCCACTGATGAAATTGATTCTGCCAAATGAGTTACTGTGATATCACCCTTTCCGTTCCTTTTCTTTCTGAGGTTACAAAGCTGTTGTTTAGCTTTTTAGCAGTTGTGCTGCCCTGTATGCTAACTATGCTTTCTTGATTTTGATGTACAGGCAACTCTGAAACTAGTGTATGAAGAATTGAGAAGGTGAGTGTAACTGCTGTAATGTATTTGTTGGAACAAGTGATGAAACCTTAGCTTGAACTCTCTCACTGAACAGAGATGAAATTCTAAGGTCTGAGATGTTTCCATCAAGTGCATTGTGCTGGTTTGTTAGCTTATAATGGTTATTATTTCTTAATTAGGTGGAAGATTGCTGATGAATGGGTTATACTTGCATGAACAGCCTTAAAGATGTGTGTTTATGCCATTGGTAATGTTTGCCTGATGCTGGTTGGAGCCAATAAAAATGTGCAAACTCTACCTGGTGTTGTGATTCCTTTCTGGCTGGAAGAACTTGATGTGAAACACCTCCAGGCTGCTGTACTAAGATTTAAAATTCTTGATTTAGAGCATGGACTAAAGTAGGTTAGATGCTGGTCCTTCCAAGTGTCCTAAGTGAGGTGTCAAATACTGCTGGGGGTGCAGGTGACCATATTTAGACAAAACTAAATAACTTAAGGACTATTTCAAGTGTTTAATGTGAGAGCTAAACTTAATACTTCTAAATTGGCTACTAAAATGATAGTCCACCAGTAATCCTAGTATTATGTGTTCAGGTGCAGATCTTCTCAGAATAAGTGCATGGCTTGGACTTGGTAACCCTTTTCCAAGGGTTCTGGATTTAAGCAACACAACATTTAGCCCTTACAAGGGGAAGAAGTAAAGTTGGTGAGGTGGGAGATTTTGATAATACTTATTAACAACAGTTGCTGTTGGTAAGTGCCTTAGGCCTGCTAAGATGTTACTGCTTTCTCCTTAATGGAAACTTCTCTGAAGAATTCATTTAAATTCCTCCCTGGTCTAAAGGATGATGTCAGTACAACAACAGCCAGCTTATGAAAGAAAAATAGGAAGAACTCCTTTCCATAACACTTCAACTAGGGCTGTAGCTCTTCTAGTGAGAAGTAAAGCTACATACTTCATCAGGATTATTTTCAGATTATTAGTGTTGCTAAGAATGTTTCAATAAGAGGAGTAAGTTTGTTTCCTGCCCACTCCACCTGGTGTCATCTTGAATTACATTTTGAAGTGTTTTTATCTGGAGCAGTACTTCATCCTAGAGAAAATTAATGCAGGCATTGTGTCCACATGCGAGTTAAATCTTGCCTGCACTAAAAAGACAATAATGAGGTCTGTTTTTATCTAGAGCTGATTAGTAGCCTCTTAATACTCTTCCATCATGTTACTTTTTAAAATACCACACTTCGTTATGCCTGTTAAAGAGCTTGAAGGGACTGTCATAGCCTGCAGTATAGAAGAAGTCTTCGTGGAATGGTTGGCCTCTGTTCCTTAAGGTTCTGGCCAAGGCGTTGGCTTCCTCTTCATATTTCTCTGGAGAAGCAAATCCACCAAAGGACCTGGTAAAAATGAAAGGGAGATTTTTATTGGTTCAAGCCCCTGGCTTTATTTTCACAGGCAGAAACTTTAGATTTGCAAAGCAAGTTTGAGCACTTGTGCTGCAGTATGTAGTTAGTAGATTGTCCATGCAGAATTAGCAATTAAGCAGCAGGGGTAGTTACGCTGTTTTCAAAGGTAATAGTTAAAAACAAGTGAGGACCCAAGTAAAAACTGCCTTGTGTGTGTTGTGGCAGTTTAGGAGTACTAATAAAAAAGGGTTCTGGGAGAATGGTTTAGAGGTTCTGTGAAACCAATGGTCTTTTCTGGAGGCTGCATTTCTATGGCACTCAATGCAATTTTCAAGTGTCTTCTAAAACCAGTGTCTCACAACTTGGTCACTTGTTTGGGTGTCTTACCACGAAGTCATTAGATTTCCTAAGGGTTGGGTTTTAGCAATTAAAGCTCTGAACAGCAGGGTCTGTCCACACTTTTATCATTTGTTACAGAAATGTAGCCCACACATAAATGAGGGCAGCTCCTGACCTGGACCCATCTGATGTCAGCTGTGCTGGTTTTGCTTACCGGACAAAGAGAGCTGCTGCCTTCCTGTCCTCAATGAACACATCTGAGTCAGTGGGCTGGGGGGGGCAGTCCTGGTGTTCAAATGGCACAAAGAAGGAGATCTTGAAGTCTGTGCAGCCTGATTTTACAAGGCAGGTCACTGGCACAGTCATATCAATCTTCACTTCTAGAGGAAAGGAAAACCAGGTGTCTAAACTGCATCTCCCCTCTCTAATGTTCATTGTTTGTGTTGATTAGCTACTTGTAATTCTTTCCATTAAAAACCAGCCTGTCCTACCTTTTTCATTCTTTCCCTGGATGTAGTGAAAGAGTTTCCAGAAGCCCTGGCGCATTGCTTCCTTCTGGGTTTCTCCCCTAATGACTGTGCTGACCCACTTTGCTGTCTCATACTGACGCAGTTCATAGTCCTTTGCCTGAAAGGTAGGGAAAGTCACAGTAACCATGAGATGGGTGTTGATGAATTAGTAGCTACTTTTTCTAAATCAGCATACAAGTATTGTTGCAGTTACCATTGCCTCTATGGAGCTCCAGCGAGGGGACTGCAGGTCCATGGACAGAAATGTTTGCTTGAAGGACTTGATCATCTTGCCAGAGCTGGAAGGCAGGTATAGTTCATTGGCATCTCTTAAATTAATACAGCACTAGAACTTTACAGTTGTTGCCGAAATGGTGGGAGGCCTGGAAAAAAAGGCTGAAAGCTATTTAGCCCTGCAGGAACAGAGCACCAGGACCAGGAAGCTACCTCTACTGGAGGAAGTGTTCTTTCAGGATATGCTGCCCTTGCTTCTACATGACAAAAAGGTATTTCCTGACAACAAAGTGAGATTGTGCAAGTAGGGGTTTTGTGGAAATATGTAAGTTGAAAGGACTTCAGTCTGTTTGCTCCTGGGTGAAACAGCAGGAGTGGTGTGGTGGATGATCTGGTGTTGACTGTGCCCTTAACTTTATTTGGCCTGTCATGATAGCTGATGATTTTCTTAAAGGCTTTTAGCCTGTGGATAAATGAGATTTTCTGCATTTCTGAATGAGTAACTTTTCCTCCATACCCTTCACATGGGAGGAAGAAAGGTGAAAACTTAAAACAGCTGTCCCAAACAAAGTAAGTAAAATTATTCAAAATTGCTGTTGAAATAATCAGATCTGGTTAAATGCTGAGATTTTAGTGGCCTCTCTATATATGACTAGTGTTTTTAACCAGGCAGACTGTAGTGCATGACCTGCATTCTGACAGTCTCTACCCTCTGTTACGTTACATTGTCCTTTGCACGTCCTGTTGCAAAGAGCACATAACTCAGTGATTATCTGGATTCTTAGGTCATTGAATGTTGTATTCTCAGACTACAACTTAATTACTTGTTTCTTGAGTAACAACATGAGTTTTGTAAAGTCAGTTGCCTTGTACTAAACTACTTTCTTGGCTGTTCTGTCTTGCAATATCTGGACTACTGTTGAATTCTATTAATCCCTTTCTGTTCCCTGCCTAGAGGTTGCTGTGAAGAGTTCTTGGGATCTGAGGTTGAGAAGTTTTTGTTAAACTGCACCAAAGAAAACCCTGGTGATACTGGGTTCCTTTAGAGTCTGTAAAATATATATGTGGAGCCACTTAAACGTTGAGGTTTTTCCAGCAGCTCCTTCAGTTGTCGCTGAAGGTCAGAATCAAACGGCTGGATACAGCTGCCAGTAGTAAAGGCAGGTGCTGTTCCCTTTCCTGTCCCAGCCTGAAGGTATGTCAAGCAGACCTGACTGAAATGATGGTCACCAGAGACTGCTGCACAGTTGTACTCTGTTAATAGACTTTATCCATGATGTTTACAAATCAACAATGCATCATAAAGCAGGAATCCATATAATTAGAAGCAAATATAAGCAATTACACTGAAGATTCCTACAATTGCCATTTCAAAGACAAAGATGCTGCTTAACACCTGTATTAGCCACTGCAGAGCTGGTTTCTCTTTACTTAAAAATTCCAGCTGATTACCTTTCCTTAACTACTGGCTAGACCTCACAGCTCTGAATTTTGTAACTTTATGGCCAGTACTGCCAGTGCCTGAATGTTAGAAATATGTTTTTTAATTATGTAAAACAATGCTTTGGGATGGGAGAGAAAAACAGAAGAATCTTCCAGATACAGTTGAATTTTCTTAGATGTACAGAAAAGCTGAACTTTGAAATGTCTTATCTATTCATATAAATAATCTATAGAGTATTTAGATTTTTTTCTGCAGCTGTGGTTACATTACTAGCACAATTAAGTTACTTACAATTTCAGCTGTCCTTGTCCTTCTAGCTGTTGCAGTGTGTCCTGTGGAGGCTGCACATCCTCATAAGATGCTGCATGTCAATGTTTATTTCAGTTTGAGCAAGCTCCTCCCATGCCTCAACCCTACTGGAGGGGGCTACTATTATGAAAACTAGAAGGCTGGAGCCTTGTCCTGCTCTGGGTCTCATTGGAGAGCCCCCACACAAATGCCAAAAGCCCCACCTACTACCCACAAGGCAACACTGGGACTAATGTGTGATCTGGCTCCATAAACAGTTCTGCACCCTTGTGTAACTTCCCCTGTTTGCCATGGCTGTGTGCCCACTCACGACAGGGTCAGTGGCAGGTTTTGTGCTTTGGGAGAAAGGATTTCGCATTAATAACATCTCTTCCTCCCTACCCTACTTGGATTATGGGAGAGTGGTGCTGTACAGAAATGCCAACTTTTCCTTTTTACCACAGGGGTAAAGGGTAGGTAGAAATCTGGCTGCAGACTCTGCTGAGACCATCCTCATGAGATTTTTGCTGGCATGTTATGAAAGACAGACAGTGTTCTCTGATGGCTGGCTGTTCTGAGCAGCATTTGAGGTTAATCAGCCCTCTTAGCCCTTGGATATCTGCACAAAGGGGTTATACAAAGCTATTGTGAAATCCTGTCCTGCTTATAATACACACAGTGAAGCTGGGCTCTTCATTTAGCCAGCTGCAGCTCCAGACATAGTTTGGTACCAGCACAATAGAGCAGATTAAACTGCACAGTTTGTATTCTGAGAGCACCTCTCAGTTTGTCATGGTTTGTGCAAATTCCTTGTAGCCAAATTCAGCTGAGCTCTCGGGGACATTTGACATCAATAGTTGGGAATGGCTTTTAACAGGAAACCCACTTTGCTTGCTGGGAACTTCATCAGGATGCTATGTGATATGCTTCTGTTCTGAAAAGGGAAACAAAACCGTGCCAAATAGCAATTGTGAATTTATCTATAAAGCCACAAATCTCTCCAGAGCCACAGAAGAGGGTGATGTACAGTCATTTGCTACTGGAGTTTATTTGAACAGGCTGAGGCCTGAAATGTGTAACCTGTTCTCTGCATGCTTTGTGCTTTTTATTTTTTAGGGTAGAATACTTCTCCATTTTACCTGTGGTATGGTTGGATCAAGCAGGAACATCAGGAGGGTGCTTGCAGGAGCAGAAGCTGCTTGGTCTTTGTTTGGGAGCTACAGGCATGCAAAGGCATGGGCTGGTGTAAGGTGAGCTGTCACCTTACCCTGTCACCCCAGGGATGGAAGTGTTTTTGAACACCTTCAGAGTGGAAAAGGCCATATGAAAAACCATCAGCAACAATATTTTGGCAAATCTCCACAAATTTACCCCAATGGTGAGCACTGAGAAGTATCACCTTGGAAGGGGGGCAATAACTGTAGATAAAGACAAGCCCATAGTGGATTCTCATTTGGGTTCTGAAACAGAGAAGCCCAGAACAAACCCCCACTGAGTTTGTGTATGTCCAGCTGATGTCCCTGACAAAGAGTTGACTGTTCCTGGTGGAGCACCCCCAGGCTGGAGAACAATCCTCAGTGTTTTTCCAAGAGGTTGTTTTCCAGCACTCTTGTTTTTACACATAAACACTGAGAGAACATGTCAACAGCTGCATGAAACAGTAAGGCAGGCATGGGGGCATGTACTCTGTTTATATATATTCCAAAACTTAGAGAACAGGGATGGGATTATGGTGCAAGCTGACACAGTCTCACTAGTACCTCCAAATAGAGGAAAATCCAAGCACACAGCAGCCATTAAGTCTCAAAGACACTGTGACTTTTGACTTCTGTGTAATGTCATAAATATGCATCTGGGACTTGGCTGGCATTTTCTAGAATGACTAACAAAGCAATATTTTTCTGTTCCTTTGCCTGAAGGAGCAGAGATGAGGGCACAAGCAGACTAAAGCATGTGATTTGTACCTTAATTTTACTGTCCTTATCTGTGCTGGAACATTGCAATGAGCTGATACTTAAATAATAACTTTGATTGGACAAGGACAAGCCTGTGATATGATCACTTGTGATTTCCACTTTTCTGCTCTGTAACAAGACCTTAAGCAACATTCTCCCTGGCAAAACTGCTTCCATCTGCTCTGTGGCAGCATTACAACTGCTGCTGTCACATGGATGAAGTTGTGTTGTAAGTTACCTTTACCCCTAGAGGCAAGCACAAACTGTTTGCACAAGCAGGAATCTTTTCCACTGACCTAATTGTGTCAGGACTGAAGGAACCCAGGAAAAAAGTGTGTTGTTAGAGTGGGGTTAATGATAACTCTGAGTCATGTTCTTGTAGCTGAGAAGTTTGTAGTGAAATATGAAGAATGGGGTGTGAGGGACAGATGGGGATGTGTGGCCACTCACATGTTTTATCAGTGGATTCAACCCAAAGCTCTAGGCAGTTTTGCACTGCTGCCTAAGCTTGTCAGAAAATCTTTGACAGTGATTTTAATTTAAAAGAACTTAGTCTCTTCACATAAATGGCCTTTTCTTTTGTAAACATACCCTCATTTTATGGTGCAGAAACCTCACTTCACAGCAAAGGAGTTGACCATGTGATGCTACTGTAGTTACTGCCCAGGGTAGCAGAAGTCCTTATATGTTGTTAAATGAACTGTGGTTTACTGCAAATTCATCTCCCAAAAGAAGATTAATTATCTCCTTGCTCTAAAGAAAGCCATTTTATTTTTTTCTAAAGAAGCAGTTTGATATATATGATAGTACTGTTCCAAGGAGGTTCCTTATTATCCTTAGAAATTGTGAAAAGGAAATCTGTGCCATGACTGCAATGAGGTGGTATTTAGACCTTATGCTCTGACCTACACCTTTTATATCAGTGGGGGAATTTGTTACTATTGGATTTACCTTCAGCCAAGAATCATGTGCTTTCTGGAAATGTCTATGTGGATTTAGTCCACGTTTTTGCCTGATTTCAGCTAGTTTGTTACAAGTGACTTGTCAAACTACTGCATTTTCCTGCTTACTCAGTGTTACCTAAATCTTGCTGAACGAGTGGTTCTGTGCTCACTTCATCAGAGGATGCATGGAACTGGCTTCCCTTGACCAAAAGGCTTCCTACACCCAACACCACTCCAGAGCACTCCTGACTTGGCATTTTCCAAGATTTCTCTGCTGAAGCTCACATTTTGAAACCATTCCAGGTTTGGGGCATTAGTCCTAAATGAATCCTTGCTTCCAGCTGCCATGAAAAACATTCCAAGACCTTCCTGTCTTTTGTACATGGAGCCCAGAGAGCTATCCCAGCTTTATATATTGCTTTATTCACTGGGTTATTTCTACAACAAGGCTTATTTTTAATGTGGCTCTCTTCTGGGTTCTAGCTAGAAACTGAACTCCACAAGTAATTGACTCAGCAAGCTTTAGTCAGTGAAAGAAGTTACCTAGATCCACAGAAACTTCCAGTCCTCTCTGAGTGCTGGGAGAAAACAAATTCATCTCCCCCTGCAAATTCTTCCACATTCTGTTATTGACAGATTCTTCTCAGAAGCAACATGAAAAAAGTAAAGTTTTTATCTTCAATATTAGAATGTCTCATTAAGGGAAAAAGGTAACAGTGCTTGCTAGAAAAAAAGTCTTGGCACAAATTTATTGCATTGCTGGTTTTGCTTTTTTAAATTGTTTATGAGAGACTTAAGCCTAAACTGTGACAGAATACAACTTATTTGCAAACATAGCTCTGAAGAGGCAACAGCTGTCTGGGCAGAAACAGTGGGCTCTAAATTTTCTTTCTTTGATCCTCCTTCCCAGAGTTTTAAAGTGATCTTTTCCTTCTCTTTTTCTTTACCTGCTTTGCCTCCCTCCCTCCTTCTCATTCTCAGCCTACTCTAGTCTATATGCTGCATGGAGTGAGACCACCTGGCAGCTCCTCTGCCAAGGACCTGGGTGAAGCTCCTGACTCTGCTGAATGGTGTGAGCAGCATCACATGTCTGGAAAAGACCCTGATATGCACGAATTGCTCTAGAGAGCTCAGGATTCACCTATGTAGTCTCAGGAACCTGAGAACATGTCCAGATATGATGGAAACAGGTGAGGAGAGTAGGGATTAATATGTTATAGGAAATATTTTCCTTAAAATAATATTTTCCACTTCCAAAAAGGCATGAAGAGGTAAGTGGAACTGAGGGTTTATCTCCTAAGCTTCTTCCTCATCTTACTGGCGTGAACTCTCCCATCTTCTAACAGTGGGAATATTGGTAGTGCATGTGGGGGTTTGTTAGGCACTTCTGTTCTTTAGATGATGTGAGTAAGACCTTCAGAGATGGGTTCTTCAAGAACCTGGTCTCTCTCCCTGTCCCCAGAATGAACCAATACCACAGTCTGCAGCAGATGGCACTGTTGGCTGTGTTCAGAGGTGAGCTTTATTTGAAGAGTAGCATCCCTGGTACTCTCCTGGTTGCCAGTGGTCACTTTGGCTCTAGTGCACCGTGATAGTTCTTTGCATTTCCAGGGACATAAATTATACTATGCTCTTGTTGACTGCTAATTGGAAAGCATCTTAACATCTTAAAAATTAACACCTTGACGTGTTAAAACATCTTTTATGCAGCAGAGACAGCAACCTGAATCAGAGAATCACAGAATGGTTTGTGTTGGAAGAGACTTTAAAGAGCTTATAATTCCAACTCCCTGGGAGGGTCTGTCTTTCTAAGACAGTTAAGAAAATGCTAAATTAGGAAAATCCTCCAGGTTATGCTTAACTCTAGAACAGTTGAACTGGCAAGTTTTCAGGTAGAAACAGCAACAGCAAATTTAATAAGTTTGAAAAGAAAATTCAATATCCAAGAAGTCAGCATGTATTTTGATTTTTGCACATTTAGATTTAGAGCAGAGGAAATGTAGGTAAGTAGGTAGGTAGATACATAGATAATGACATCACATCATCTCCCCAGATGATGTACTTCTGAATACCAGCCAGCCATGACGGTATTTAACAGAATTTTAGTTAAGCTCCTTCAGCAAGTCAGTTACTTGAATTATGGAGTTCTTATTAAATAATATGAATCCACCTTCACCATAATTTTATTAGTTGCATTCCTCCCATAGGTTAGCAATGACTGCCCTGAAACAGGGCACCTGTAGTGTGTGATAGTGGGGGAGAGGGACAGGGGCAGTGAGGGGAGTCAGAAACAGTGACCAGATGTGGGAAGACAGTCCTAATCCTGAACTGAGGAGGTGATTGGCTGGATCAACTCTAAAATTTCTCAAAACATCTCTGAACTACTGTAAGATATCAAACATCTTTAGACATCTATAAACTACTGTGTACATCTTCTAAATGGCTCTAAAATCTTTTAATCAGCTCTGAAGCGCTGTAGGTAACTCTGTTTCTCAAACGAGGCAATTGTATCAAATCAGATGTAATTTACACGACTCTAAGCCATCTCTAAACCACTCTGAAACCCTTCTAATCAGTTCTAGACTGCCATTGAATTATATTAAACATCTCAAACACTTTATGCCCACCTTTAAAGTACCTTTACACTTCCTGAAACAGTTCTAAAGATCTGAAAAGTAGCTCCAAATTCCTCCAGAACTCCTCAGAGGAACACTAAGTAGTTCTGAGGAGCTGTAATATCCATTTTGTAGAGTGCTTGAGTCCTCTAAACTTCTCTAGCATCTTTCCATACCTCTTCTAGGAAGCATTTTTCTGATCATATCTAGAACTCCTCTACATTGATTTGAAGATCTGTGAATTTCCTCTGTGCCTTTTAAACTCCTCTAAGGACCTCTAATCCTCCTTAAATATGCTGTGAGGTGCTCTGAACTCCTCTAGAATTTCCTCAGAAAATCCTCTAAACAACACTTACTACCACAATACTTAAATTAGCAGTAAAATGCCTCAAAATAGATCTCAAGGCCTTCTCAGTTTCCTTGCTACTGCTGTAGAACACTTCTGTATGTCTGGAATTCCTGCTTAGAGAGAGTGCTAAAACTCTTCTGAGTTCACCACTGTGAACTGCTTTAAGGCGATCTAAACGTCCTATAAAATGTTCTAAACAGCCCTAAAGTCCTGTGAAATGTGCCAGAATTCTTGTAGAGCACTAAACTCCTTTAGCTATTCTAAACCACTTCTCAAGGAGCTCCCCTGAACGCATCTAAAGCTGCTCTACAGTTGCTCTAAGCAGCACTAATATGCATTTAAATGTATCTAAAATGCCTCTAAATCTCCACTGTACAACTCTCAACTCCTCCAGGCAGCTTTAGCATTCTTCTGAAGAGCTCGAAACAGCTCTAAAACCCTTTTATGCTGATTTGTGGCTCCTACAGAGTTCTAAGTAGCTCTAAACATCTCCAGACTACTTTCCTGTGCTGTCAACACCATGATGTAGCAGTAAAATGGCATTAAAATACTCAGGAAGTCGAGGGCTTCCTCTGAATGGCTCTGTAGAGAACTGAATTGTCTGTGAACTTCAGAAATAACATTGGTGCTTTGGGGAGGTAGAAGAGTTTGCAAGAGCTGTAGTTAAGGAGCCTGGAGAAAGAGAAATTGGGAATGGAAGAGTGTAGATGAAGGAGATTTCTGGAAGAACAACATGACCCTCTAAGAAAAAGGAAATATATGTACTTTGTAAGGAGCTGCTAATAAGGGCAAAACCCAGAGAGTGATTTCTGCATGCAAACAGCCCACGGTGAGCATATTTTGGAGTGGAGGAGGAATACCACAGCCCCAGACTGCTGTGGTTATTATGTGAATACATGAAACATGTGCTCCTGGATCACACAACAGGGGATTGTTCTCTGCAGGCACTGGGTGCTCTCAAAACATGCTCTAATGGAAGATCTGAAAGTGCACGCTGAAGACAATTTTTAAAAATATTTTTTGGAAGTTTATTGCTATGAATCTGTTCAGGTCAGTAACTTGTGTTGTGAGATGCTGGTAGTCCACTGGTCAATCTGGTGGGAGCAGATTTGAATCCTGGACCATATGCAGTTCTAGTGGGATGGGGAGGATTGTGCTGTGCATGACTGCCATGGAGCCCACAATTCACAATGGACATGGTACACATCTGGTAAAACCACATGTTGGGCTTCATGCAAGGAGTAGCCTTGCTTCTTTGCCTTTCTCACGCAGGGACATGGATCTGTCTGTGTGTCCCAGAGCAGGGACGCAGCACTGTTATTGGGAGTGCTTCCAGCACCTCAGCAGGGCTGGGAGGACAACTTTCAGTGAGATATTGGAAGAGGCTTCTCTGTGTGAGGGTGGGGAGGCCCTGGCACAGGCTGTGCCCAGGGAAGCTGTGTCTGCCCAATCCTGGAAATGTCCACAGCCAGGGTGGATAGGGCTTGGTGCAAGCTGGGCTAGTGGAAAGTATCCCTGCCCATGGCAGGGGGTGGCGCTGGGTGACTGTTTAAGGTCCTTTCCAGCCCAAATCATTCCAAGATTTTGTTTGTCTCCATCCTGTTATTTATTAATATTTAAAGTTTCACTGATGTATTTTTATCTCGAAGTTTGCAGATAACGATGGATGACCCAAACCAGCCTCATCTCTTGCACAAAGCATGGGCAGGAGGAGCCCATGGGGGTCCTGGCTGTGCCGGGGGGCCTTGGGGGCAGAGGATGGTCTGGGCAAGAGCAGGCTGCGTGGAGATGGGGCTGGACATGGGGATGAAGAGGAGGACGGTGTGCTGGGCTGGGCTGGGGAAGGCTGGGCTGCCCAGGGCTGGCTGTGCAGTGGTCAGCTGTCGCTGCTGTCGCCGCCCCTGTCCCGGCTCCTGGCCGTGCCCACAGCGCCGCTGGAGCAGCGGGGATCGAGGTGAGCCGGGCCGAGCCCCCCCTGCTCCCTCTCCATCCTTTCCCTTAGGAATGGCTCTGCAGAGCCACTTTCCCTGCCCGGAGGGCTCGGCTTGCACAGCCCGCGGCGTTCTCAGCCTTTCACGGGGCATCTGAACAGAGATGTAATCCCTTTTACACTTTTTTCTTCAAACAGCTCAATGAGACCCCAAAAGAAGTTAAAGGGTCTTGTAGCTGCTGCCATCACTCCAATGACTTCGGATGGGTGAGCTGTCAACGCTGCACTGATTGCTGTTTCCTTCCACCCCTATTTTCCCTCTTTCTTATTTGGGACTGATCTGTGTTATTTACTTATTTTAAAATCAGATCTCTGATTGGACTGGGGGAACTATTAAATTGGTCCCACTATTAACAGGACCTGAGTCAAATCCCCCTGTCTCTTCTTCCTTCTGATGCCAGCAAGTACTGTGGCTCGAGGTTTGGAGGGTTTGGATCGGTCTCATACCTCCTTTTCTGTTGCTTTGTAGATGCAAATTAAATTGTAGGACAATATCATATCATATAGTAAGTCAATGTTTATCACAGTAAACCAAAAAATGTAGTAAATCAATGTGTAGAGCATTGCAGTGTTTTTTACATTTGTTAAGGAAAATTTCAGTCTTAGTTGCGAAGAGCTCTCAAGAGTTAGAAAATAATTGTCAGAATCTGAAGGCCCTTTAGACTTCTCTCTACCTTTAGCTAAATCATGCATACAGTCATCTGTGTATGAGTGCTTTGAATTAGTCTAAACTTGGAGAAAATACTGCAAGGACAGCACAGTTCTGAAAATAAAATGAAATTGAAACTTGAAATTCAGCTTTCTTCAGAGGGGGGGTGACAAACAGAAGCCTCTTCACTGCATTTTGATGTTGCAAGACCAAGTTGTTTGGAGTCAGCAGAGAGCCCTGAGCTCTTGTGGGGGATGTGTCAGGATCTCTACGTACTTTTGAGAGAGACAGTGGAGATTTGCTAATGCTGATCTCCAAAGGTGAACTTGACTTTTAAGTGCTGAAAAACATGGCTCCGTCCCAGTAAGGGAACTCATTCCATTGTAGTCACTGCTTTGATTTTTGCTTTAAAGCATACTTATTTCTGATTTATTTTTTATTATGACTCAAGTTTATTACAACATGGCATTTAAAGAATGACCTGAGCCCTCTGCCCAGATTCCATGGTCCTGCGAAGGCATCTGTGGAATTTTGGGTGTTGTGTAAAACCTATCAAGGCATCAGAATTTACTTCCAGACCATAGGTTTGGTCTGTATTTCTGACAAATGAAAACAACAGTCAAATATTATACCCTAGTAAACAAAATGAGTTTTACTTGCATAGAAGAAAGCCCAGGAATTCTCTTTCCCCTCTTTCCCAGGGGAGTTCTGTTGCTCTCCTCATCCTTTAATGAGAGAGAGAGGTCAAAGTCACATGCAGCAGATGCCATTCCACTCTCTGTATCCAGCAGTTATAACCATCCAGCAGTTTAACTGTTTGCTAGCACTTGCACAAATAACTTTGTGCTCTCAAGAGGGCTTGTGTTTCCTGCAAATGAGGAAAATATTTTAGTGTCTCCTGTTCTCTTGTATCACCCCAAAAAGTTCGTTGCTGTGACAAGCCTGCAGCGATTCCCAATAAAAGTTTGAACAGCAAACTACTTGTCAGGAGGAAGAGAAACTGCAAGAAGCAACTCAAGGCTAACCCTAAACCTAACACTAACCCTAATGGGGTGGGCCTAGCCCAAGTGCTAACCTTAACCCTAAACTAACTAACCCCTAATACTGCCCATAACCCTAACACTAAAGCTATACTCTTAACCTAATCCAGTAGCATATGGAATTTTTGTAGGAAAAACCCAGTACGGACTGCAGGCAACTTGGATAGAGAAGGTGGCACTTTTCCACAGGAAACAAAAGTCAACAACCCACTTTGCAGATGTCATTTTGGAGGGCACGTTTGGCACTCCGATGGCAGCCATGTTTGGAGGAGGGGGCAGCTTTGGTCTGGGAGAAATCCTTGACCTTCATTAGAATTCAGTGTGGATCTGCAGCTCTGTATCCAATTGCAGCTTTATTCTCCCTTTTTTGTATCTTTCCTAGCCTTGTACCCCTCACTGCTGCCTTTCTCTTGGTGCTGGGTCAGAGGATGTGCAGTGGAGGAGGTCTTTTAAGGGAGAAGGAAAATAAGGGGAAATAAACTCGCGTGAAGGATCACAGCTTTCAGATCCATAACCTTTATATCCATGTCTTCTATGCATATAAAGGAAGAGACCAGTAATGGGGTTGATGAACTGTAACGTGAACTTAGCAGGAGCAGACAAGTAGTCAAAGCTGCTGTTGTGAGGTTGAACTCTTCTGGTAGGTTTGCGGTGAAATTGGTTTAGAAAGTAAAGGTATATTTGATTTCCTTTACTCTTCCCAGCCTCCCCTTAAATCATTGATGTCTTAATTTCAATTTCTTAATAAAATGCTAAGGTACATCCCTCCTGAAAGCCTTGCAAGTACAACACAAGTCACATGTTACTTACGTTTACAAATGTGTTTTCTTTCTTCTACCCCCGCTTGTCACTGTCAGCATTTTCTCCATGTTCCTGCTCATCAGGTCAACACAGGCTCAACTCTTTTTTTTTTTTTTTTTTTTAGGTTCTTGTCCTGTCACTGTCTGGGCTGAAGCAAATAATTTTGGCAGCCTGGTAGCTCACCGTCACTGAAACTTCCCCTAAATCTTCTGAATTTGTTTTTTTGTGCGGATTGGACCACAAGATCATTCATGTAGGAGCACTGAATCTGCCAGAGTGCCAAGAGCTGGTGTGTATATGATATTTTTCACTCTGTGTGTGATAAGTAGAAGCAGATATATCCTCAGATACTTTCCACTCTGTCTTTTGTAGGCAAGACACGCAGCAGCCATAGGTGCTGGTGGCATTGCTGTCATAGCCCCCTTCTTCATCAAACCCACAACTCACAAAGGTGAGTAAATGTGATTGCTGAGGCCTTTTTATTGCCCTCCCAACCTTCATTATAGTTAAAGGATTAATGCCACATACTTTCTTTGGAAAATATTCTGATTATAATGTTTGCACAACTGTAATGGAAAAGCAAAACCTGCAAAAAGCATTTTTTAAAGATGAGAGATAGCAGAATTGTCCTAGTAAAAAATGGGAAGGATATCTTTTGGGATGTATTTTGTTAGCCTTTTGTAAAAAGAATAATTGCTTTTGGAAATAATAGTCTAGTTAACTAGTCTGTGTTCTGAATGGATAGTTTGGTGTTCATGCTTGATCTGAGCCACACTAGGAAGCAACTGGTTCCATGCTGACCCTTGCTGGGCGCTGACCAAGTTGAGCAATACACAGTTGAGCTGTACACAGGTGTGGCTCCTGTTTCTGAGGTGATCAGGTTTGATTCTGTCTTTATAAGGTTACCTCAAAACTTGCAAACTGAGTATTTCGTCCTTAAGATCCTGACAGTCACATAAGAGAACCGTATGAAGTGGAGATTTTTAGAGGAAATACTAGAAATTGTCTGAATGAATTATGAATGGAAATGTTCGTATGAAAGCACCAGAAGAACCCAGAGTAACTTGCCAGAATGTTTGACAGCTAGTTAACAGCCAGGACACAGTCAGTGGCAATCAGACTGTACTCACAGAGGAACAGCACAAAAGTCAGCAGAAACCTCGCTGACAGTAGGATGGCAATGAGGGTTCAACACTGCTTTTTGCCATTCTTCTTCATTCTGTGTCAATGAGAAAATGCCTAAGATCTATGAAGCTGTGACTGGTTTATCCTTGTTCTTATCCTGACTCTTTCTGTGGGTTGGTTTTTCTGTTAGCTTTTTTCCTTCCATTTCCAAAAGCTTATTTCCACCTTTATTCCTGCAGTAATTTTTCTGAAATGGTGGTGCCCAACTAGAATAGCTCTGACACTTCTCTCCTGCCTTCTAATACTTCTCTCCTGCCTTGCTGTAATTAAACAGGAATTTTTTTGAAGGCTGTACAAAGCCAAAACAAAATAAAATTGAATGATTTCTAGAAACAAAATCAAGTTTAAATATAAGAAGCTATTAAAACCAACAGAGTGGTTTAGGGAGACTGAAAAAAATCAGGACGTGTTTAGATTAAATTATATCAGACATTTAATGAAGAGAACTGTTTATTGTGGGTTTGCTGTACCTATGCAAGCCCCCATGAATCTTGCCAAGCTTTAGAACCTGGTTGTATCTCTTGGGTTCAAAGTCAGAGGAATTGCATTATTTTTTAGCCTCATAGAAAAAAAGGTGAACACTAAATATCCAGAGGTACATAAGAAGTTGTGAGCTATGGGCAAAGATCGGGATGTCACTACTCCCAAGGCTTGGCTCTGTGTGAGTCTGCATCAGGGGATGCTTACAAATGAATAAAGGTAGTAAATAGGTATAATTTTTACTGCAGTGTTGGTCCTGTCTGCAAGCACAGTTACCTCTTTTCAATTACCCAGTTCTCACTTCCAAGAAATGCTTGAAGCCTGGCTGATACTAAATTACACAGAAAATCTGTACTGCTGCTTTTTTGGACACCTGTATTGAGGCTGCTTTGAGGGAAAGTGGTCTGCAAATGTCCTGACTTTGCTTTTGTCTGCCCAGGTTTTGGTGTTGCACAGACCAAAGCTATAATGACTTTGGTTTCTGGCATTCCCATGGGACCTCCACGGCTTCCGCTTGTCGATGCCTCCAGTGAGTTCATTGTCAAGGCCAAAGCCAAGCTGGACAGCATTGTGTGGCCTAATGGTGACTGATCATAGAGTCATGGAATCATCAAGGTTGAGAAAGACCTCTAAAATCATCAGGTCCAACTATTAACCTGACACTCCTGAGTCCACCACTAAGCCATATTACCAAGTTCCACATGTATGATGTTGTTCACTTCCATGTTGATCTGGAGGTTTCTTTTTTGGGATTCTCTGACATATGGCACATCCCCAACATGATGGGCAGGATTTCTTTCAGGGAACTGGCAGTGTGCCCAAGCCCCTTCCTGTTATGGCTGACTTTGCTGGGACACATGTGGCCTGACATTTTACACTGCTCCCCTGGAACTCTGCATGTTCCAGGACTGACCGGGCTTGTTTAATAAAATAATAGCACATTTTTCCCCAGTTAGAGGAGAGGGCTGATGACTTTTGCCTAGAAAGGAGGAAGAACCATCTCTACCCCCTCTCAGCTGGATGGTGTTTTGTCATCTCCATGAGGACACTACATTGTGGGTTTAAAAAACTGTGATACCATCAGGTTGCTCAGGCTGGTATCTGTTCATCAAAGTCACTGGGATATTGTCTGTGCATGTAAAATCCTGCTTCTGTCTGATCTGTTTTTATACACCTTAATGCAAAATTAAAAAAAGAAATCCCTTTTGTAACAGCAAGCTCTGGATCACTAATTAGCAGGTATTTCTCAATTTTTTTTTCCTTAGGACAGAAATAAAGCTGATTGAGCTGTACACCTCCATGTGGCAGTGCAGAATGCTATAATGCAGGTTAGGAAGGCATAGAGTCATAGAAACAGAATGGTTTGGGATGGAAGGGACCTTAAAATCATCCCATTCCATCCCCTGCCCTGGGCAGGGATGCTTTGCACTGTCCCAGGTTGCTCCAAGCCCCATCCAACCTGGCCTTGGACACTTCAGGGATGGGGCAGCCACAGCTTCTCTGGGCACCTTGTGTTAGGGCCTCATTACCCTCACAAGGAAGAACTTCTTCCTAATATCCCATCTGACTCTGCCCTCTGGCAATGGGAAGCCATTCCCTGCCTCCTGTCACTCCAGGCCTTGTCCCAAGTCCCTCTCCAGCTCTCTTAGAGCCCCTTTAGGCACTGGAAGGGGCTCTAAGGTCTTACCTGAGCCTTTTCTTCTCCAGGCTGAACACCCCCAGATCTCATAGCTTTTTCTCCAGAGCAGAGGGGCTCCAGCCTTTAGAGCATCCTCGAGGCCCTTTCTGGACTTGCTCCTGAAAGGGTTAAAAGCATTGTGCCTAGGCACACTAGGGCAAGAATAAGAGACATGGTAACCAACATAGAAGCTAGCAAATATTTACCCACAAGCTAAAGACACGGCATGGAACGAGGCAAGAAATAGAGAACAAAAGTTGCATAGAATGAAGGACAAAGCTTGCTAAAACCAGTAAGGAAATCGCTGAAGCAGCAAACAAGGGGCTGTGCATGGCTAGAGGAGAAAGTTGAAAAGGGCAGGGCGAGGAAGACGTCCAGCCTTCATCACAGGAGCACCGAGGAAGACGCGGAGCCTTCCTCAGTGCCACCACCAGGGTGCACTGAGCCTGCGCTTGGCCTGTTTTAATGCTGCATTCTACTAAAGTTTGTATAACCATACCTTTCCTATGGAAAACGATGAATGTGCATGAGCACAACCACAGGTTGTAATTTGCTTTGTGCCTGGCTGTGAGCTGTTAGAAGGAGCGCTGAATAAAGCAAACACACACTTTTTGGATTGTGTCTCTGTGAAAAATGAGGTTCACTTTCCTGGTAAATTTAATAAAAAGATGACAGGAGACAGAGTATAAAGCAAAGGGTTAATACGGTCGGGTGCTTGGTATTCAGCCAAAAGCACGCCTGCTGTTTTGGAGACACTCCTGAACTACATCAGCCTGTTGCATATTCATAGACTCTCATGCATTATTCAAAAACATTCCTTTGAGGTTCCCCCAACCTGCCCCATCCATCCTGTAAATCAACACTTTTTTTATTTCTCCTTGTGGCTCTGTCCTGTCACATACTCCCTGATAATGGGCGATGAATAAATTTCTTCCTGGGGTTCTGTTGTGTGGTCACTGCCATCTTCATCCAGATAGGATAATCCAAGAAAGTGAAGAATTTCCTGATTATCATTTACTATTCTGAGTTAGTTACATGAACAAAAGCTTTTTACATTACTTTGCTATAGTGCAAGAAAAATATATATTTCTCAAACTACTAAGTTTTGTTAATAGCAGAACTAAAAGAAGCAATTCATACAGCAAAGTTTTCCAACATTATACATATAGCATTCTAATATTTGTGAAAAGTGCATACAATATGTACTTATAATAGTCTTGGAAGTGTCTTGGCCCAGTTTGGGATGGTTCACTCCAGCAGCTCCATGTCCTGATGTTGGGGGCCACAGAGTTTTGCAGGTGGGGTCTCACCAGAGCAAGTAACCTGATGCCAGATTGCAAGGTGCAATTTTTTTTTGTGTCCTGGGTTGAACCTCTTGCTGCCTGATTGTCCCTGTGGCTAACACACGAGGGGTCCCATCCCCTGACTGCTCCTCAAGAAAATAATGATTGCAGGGGGGTTGGAAAGAGGGAAAAGAGATCTGGGATATGCTGGGGCACTTGAGTGGTTTTGCCACAACCAGTGGCACCACGGATGACAACAACAGAATTGTGATGAATTGCATCCAGAATTTCACTTTCAAAATTCTTCAGAGGTAAGGCCTCTCTCTCTTCTTGGATCTGGGAAAAAAAGTCCAGGACGTTTCCAAAATCTCCAAAAATCAGCCTGTTCTGCCCCACATCTATACTTTGCCTTACTTTTTCTACACTTTTCCCTTACCCAAAGGAAAAAGTGCCAAAGGACAGGTCACAGTTTGTATTTTTTCCTGACACAGCACAACTCACCCCCACATTCCCCCCCAGTGGAACATCCAGCACTTCTGAAAACGTGGTGTGTAGTTGTGCTGAAATCCAGCCTTACGCGCTTAGCGTAATGTTCAACCCCTTCTGCAAAATAAAGAGCCTAGTGCAAGGATGACAGGTCACAGGAAACACCCTTACCCTCTGTAATTCCTGATCCTGCTCCAGACGGTACATGAAATCACTTTTCAGATCCGTGCTTATTTGCTCCGGAGTCAGCTGGAAATGCAACACATTATTTGGAGGCTTTTGGACTCCTCTTCCTGTCTACATCATAACTTCACTGTCAGATCAGTCACACCAACATCGTGATCCCAAATATCCCTAAAGGATCATCTCCTACATAACTCCCTGAAATCAGTTCTGCCTCTGAGCTGTTTTATTTCATTCATTCCAGTGCATTAAACATTCATCCCCAAGGAAGTCTCTCAGAAAGACTGAGGACACTGAAAAAGAATGACTGTTTAAATTTAAACACTTTGCTTGAGAAACACACTCTATTCAGCAGTAAGCCAAGAAGATGATAGCTCAGTCGAGATCCGCGTCGAGGGCCTGGTACCTTTCCGGCCCCTCCCGGCCGCCGTCCAGCCGCGCGCAGGCGCTGCCGTGCGGTGCTGCCGTGGGCCCAGCGCCGGCTGGAGCGGGAGGCCGTGCCCCGATGCTCCGGCCCGGCCATGGGGGACGTGAAGAATTACCTGTACGCCTGGTGCGGCAGGAGGAGGGTGATGCCGGCCTACGAGATCCGCGCCGCCGGCGGCCGCGGCCGGCAGACCTTCCTCTGCGAGGTGGGGGGCTGCCCCGCCGTGGGGAGGCTGGGAGCTGTGAGGGGGATTTAGGGCTGTGCCGCGGGTCTGGGGACACAGAGGGGGACTGGGGGCCCTCCGGGGCCACGGACGGACCCTGCCCGTCTCTGGGTGTGTTGCCGGGGCTCTGTCGGGGATCTGAGGGCCCTGAGTGCGTCCGGGGGTTGTGCTGGCGGTTGGAGGCTGCGGCGGGAGCCTGGGCTCTACCAGGGGGAGCTTGGACCGTGCCGCGAGCAAGGGTTCGCCTCCGGGATGTACCTGGAACTCTGCCGGGGGTCTGGGGGCCCTGTCAAACGGAATGTGCGGCCCTGCCGGGCATCTGAGCTTCGTGACGGGGTCTGGGCTTTTCCAGGGGTCTCGGGGTGCTGCCGAGGACCCTGCCGGGCCGGACCCAGGGCTCTGCCGGGGGATCCGGGAGCAGTTCTGGCGGCTCCCTCAGAGGGAACGTGGGGGCCCTGCTGGGGCTGCCGCCGGGGTCTGGGCTCTGCCAGAAGGAGCCTGGGATCAGCACCGGGAGTCTGGGATCCTGTCTGGGGTCTGGGCCCTGCCCGGCCTGGGTGGGAGTCACTGGAAGCCGAGAGCTCAGGAAAGGCTGGGACGCTTTGAGCCAGAGTGCCCTGTCTGTGTGTGCACGGTGTGAAAGGAGGGAAGAAACCTCAGTGATGGTCTTATAGGGAAAATGGATTGGTTTATGTGTGTGTTTGTTTTATGTGTGTTATATTGGTTTATTGGTGTGTGTCTGCACTGTGTGAGACCTTTCTTGCAGTTAAAATAGTTGGTTAGGGGTACTGTATGTCACCACTGTTTGCCAAGAGCTTTGGTCTGCTCTTGAACTTGAGATTAAATGTATTAAAGAATTCTTGTTGGAATGGTTGCTACTCTGCACTGCTCTAATAGTACTTTACTCCTGCCTCTAGATACTGGGGATGTGGGAGCTGTGAATTCAGATTGGCTCTGACAGGTAGCTGGCACTAAGTGTGAGGCCATTTGTAGAACATGCCATGGATTTGTGCTAAACACCTTGAGTTTGTAATTTTATTTTCCCCCCACCCCCCTGTTTGTCTTCCATATCAGTAAGAGAACTAAGAAACACAGTGTCATGAAAGCAATTTACAAGTATTTTAACTGGTTGAGCAATAGTCAGATGGAATGGTTCTATGAATAGATACACTCACAGAATCATGGAATGGTTTGAGTTGGAAGGGACCTGTAAACTCATCCAGTCCCTTCCCCTGCCATGGACATATACCTGCCACTATCCCAGGTTGCTCCAAGCCCCATCCAACCTGGCCTTGAATGCTTCCAGGGATGGGGCAGCCACAGCTGCTCTGGGTAACCTGTGCCAGTGCCTCACCAAACTCACAGGAAACAATTTCTTCCTAATATTGTCGAACCCTGCCTTCTGTCAGTGTGAAGCTGTTCCCCCTTGTTCTGTCACTCCATGCTTTTTATAAAAAGTCACACTACACTTACATATTGTGTATTTTACAATATGTAAGTATTGTACTGGGTTTGATATATTGATGCCCTATGATTATCCATGGAAGCTTAACAGTTGAATGGATCAGTCTCACTGAAACATCTCTCTTGCTGATTTTTGCAGCCTGGTAGGATGGCTGTGGATCCTCTTTGGTTACTATGTGGTTGGAGGTACCATTGTCCAGGGTACAGAAATGCTGTTCTAAGGTAAAAAAAATTAAAAAAAATCAGAAATAAATCACATCTGTGTAGTTGGAATAATATGGAGCTATGGCTGAATGGATGCAAGGTCACTCCTGTCCTTGTCGTCCAAGGGTTTGGGATTTACTTTGAGGAAAGTGATTTTATGCAGTGTTTGCTGCTGTGTGTTGCCAGGGTCCCTTCCTACATTGATTTTTCTTCTTCCACAAGGTTTTGGGAAGCCCTTGTGCTCTGAGAGGAGAAGTTCTCAGAACTGTGGGGGTTTGCTTTTCAAAGCCTACAGAAGTATAGAGCTATATACAACGGTGTGTAATACTTAGCAATATTTGTTTGCCCTGTACTTATCAGCAGCCAGGATTTGGTGTTCCAGTCGGTGTTGCTGGCCTCCAAGCCCCTTTCAGCTCTACAGAGCCGTGTGTTGTGCCTTGCAGGTCCGAGTGGAAGGCTTCAACTATGTTGGCATGGGCAACTCTACCAACAAGAAGGATGCTCAGAGCAATGCTGCCCGAGACTTCATCAACTACTTAGTGCGGGTGAATGAAATGAAGAAGGAAGAAATTCCTGCTTTTGGAGTAAGCTGCTCTTTCTCCCTACCAAAGACTACTCTGTCGTTGTGCTGCCGTGCTCCTGGTTGTGTTTCATCCCTGGAGTTCAGTCTGGTGCCCCTGTGCAGTGATGAATGTGAGGGACTTCTTGCATTGCTGGAAGGCTGGGGCACATACAGAATATCATGGAATCATTTAGGTTGGAAAAGACCTTTGAGATTATCAAGTCCAACTGGATGTTGCAGGATGATCTGGTAAATACAGCTACATGTTGAGCTGCAAAGCTGATGAGGCTGGAAAGAATTCAGAGTCCCTGTGAGGTACAGCCTGGCTTTAAATGTGCTGAATACTCAACACCTGATGCTGAAGTTTTAGAGCCATGTTCTCTTATACATATATATAATCCTGTGTGCTTTAAAGAAAACCAAAACCAAGCCCAAAATAATAATCACAGATATATCAAACCAGACACTGAAAATCTGGCATTTTTAAACCATAATTGCTTCAGGTGTGTAACAGGATCACTTCTGTTTATGATGTTTTTTGAACACTCAGCAGTGACTATCACTTCAAGGCTGAGGAAGAGGAGGGCAACTCTACAGCAAGTTTAGAAAAATAAATAAAGCATGAAGTTATGAGTTACCTCTTGAGAGGGAAGAATCTTCCAGTGCTCTATTGAGGATATATGAGTTTTCTCAGTGGGACCAGCCTCCCTGTCTCATCAGCCGAGGTGGAACCCAGTGGGAACAGGACTGGTATCTTGGTTTAGCTGTGCCAATTAGTTTCTCAGCAGTATTAAAATATTCACAGTTGTGTTACTATTGGGGTTGCTTCTGGGTAGTAACTATTGCATATTTACAGGGGATGACTGTTGCATAATGTTGCCTGAGGTCTTTAAACTTCCTGAACAGTTTCTAGCTAAATAGTAAAATTACTTATTGTGCAGTGATGTGCTGAGGTTTTCCTTCATTCCCTTCTCTAGCCAGCAGCAGGTGATATCCCCACTGGAGGACAGGAAGCAGCTAGAGATGTCACTGGTTCCAGTTCAGCTGTGGGAGGACCTCTTCCTCCACATTTGCTTATAAAAAGTGAAGTAGGTAAGACTGACAATTATAATTTCTGTGTATTTGAATGTATTTTGGTGGTGATTTCTCCCCCAAATTGCATTGCTGTGCAGACAGGACACCCAAGTCACAGTTTTGAGGCAGAGGTGTGGATGACTGCATGAGATCTGAAGGACTGGTCATGGCTTGTCAAGATGGCCAGGCAATGCCTCTCCATTGCTAAGAACGTTTTGGGGGAGTTATTTTATTTTTAAAATTTTTTTTTCTGTGTGGTAGGCAACGGACCAGGTGCAGCACCTGGAGACTGTGGCAGTCATGGAGCTCAGTGGGATCGGGGTGCAAACTTGCAAGATTATTATTCCATGAAAGAGGAGCAAGAAGTACAGGAGGTAAGTCATGCAGAGGAATTCTCTGTTAGCTCTTACATATGTATCTGTCATCCCCTTTAACTTGTTATTTGCATTTATAATCAAGCTTGCAGTTTTCTTTTGATATTTTGCAGTTAGTTTAAGCAGCAGATTTATTTATTGACTTTTAATAAAGGTAATCTGTTTAAGATAGGAACAGATCATTCACTCTGGATAGTCTGAACACCCAGGACTTTGTCTAGACGTTTTATTCTGAAAATAAAGAATAACAGAGGACTTCTTAGCATTTTCTGTGATGTCTTAATTATTTTATAGCATACAGGTGAATTGCTTAATCTTTAAACTGGTAAACAATACTCTTTTTTTCCATATTAGACCTCAGAGTCCGAAGTGGACTTAAATGCAGATCTTCATGGGGGTTGGACCTTAGAAAATGCCAAGGCACGTCTGAACCAGTTTTTCCAAAAGGAGAAGATCCAGGAAGAATATAAATACATTGAAATGGGGCCTGATCACAACAGGTTTGGTGGTTTTAGTCACTGTCTGTGTATGAAGGGTTAAAATATTTTTTACAGTGGTTGTTCACACTTACTTGCCATGCTCTGTAGAGCCATAGTGTTCTTTGCCAGGACCAACAACATCCCTAAATATTGATACGGGGGTGAGGAGTCTTAATCCAGAGATTTGGGATTGAAGTGCAGAGTGAGGGATTGAAGACATTTCTGAGAAATTCTGGGTATGGAGCTTTTGAATTGATTTCTGTCCTCTAGTCAGCTGCTGGGGTGTCAGTTTCTGTGAAAAGAGAGCTCAATTGCTTGTGCTAATTGTTCTGTGACTGTTGTTGCCTTTGTGCACTTTAGGTAAATCTTAAATTTGCTTATGTAGCAATGTGCTGTAAGTATATTTTATTTATATTTTCATTATATATATATATATGTATATATATATATATATATATATATATATATATATATATATATATATATATATATATATATATATATAATTTTACCATATATACTTATTATAATTAACTTTTTTTGGCAGTGGAATCTTCTTTTGGAAAAAAACAGTTTGGCAGAATCTTCCCAAAGGAGTTCTGAGAGTCTTAAGTTTCAGTTAAGACCAGTTGGATATTACTCTTTTTTGAGTTTTAGCCATTCCACCAGAGAATTTGCTTGTGTTTCTCCCAAATTAAAGTAGTTCATAACAGATTGTGCATAAAGAATTTATGGTTTTTATTATTTTATCCCTATTAGGAACAGTCTTTACAAATCATCCAGGCATTAGGATATTGTATTATTTCTGGTGAAATATAATGACATTTTGTGGCCGGAAATAATGGCATGCTGCTGATGCTGCTGGATTCTCCTGATTGGACTTGGGCTTTCTTGCATTATGTAAACAACTTGTGTTCTATGAGAGTTATATTTTTAGAAGGATGAGAGTATCTTCTTATTACAGCCTTTCAAGAAAGTGTCACTTGCAGGACTTACAGTATTCTTTTGTTACTGAGTCTTCCATTAATTTGGAACATCTAAAAGATGTGAATTGGTGCAGAAAATTGTAAAATTCTCATTTAAAATCTGTCTTCAAGTCACTTCATCTCAGTTTATGTCTCTCAGGCAAGGCCATTTCCTTCACTTAAGTGAGTGACATAAAAAGTTAGTTTATACAGTACCAGATATTTAAATTATGCTTGTTGCAGGTGTAGCTTCTGAACATTTCTTCTGTCTTGTAGCTTAGGGATTATTTGTGTAGCTCATTTTTTTGTTACACCTTCTGCAGCATTAAACTCCGTGTATTTAAATTTATCTAGTCTTGAGCAGAATGAAATTATACAGATGGCAGTATGTTTCTCAGCCTGGTTATTGTTCTTCTGGTGTGTATTTCAGAGTTTCTATATACTCTCTTCAGGGAAGTGTGTGTGGATTGCCCCGAATGGAATGGCAGAAGGGGCTATTCACTACCTGCTACAACAGATCAAACAGACATGAAACAATCCTAATGTGTTGTAAGGCTCATTGAGAGACCGATGGGAGACTGTTTGATTTAATCATTTTAGGGTGTGTAACAGGAGAGGGATGTTTCTGGGATTTTGAGGATATAATATAGTTTGGGTTGTTGGAGTTTTTTGAAGAATTACCAGTTGTCATGCATCTTGCCAATCTGTTTTGGGGTATTTTTGAGGTAGTGGTCAGAGATACAGATTATAACAGGTATGTCAGCCATGCTCTCAGAGGTTTGTGGCCAATTAATCATACTCATGGTGTGAGAACTTAGTAATAGCTGGAAATTTTGAATTTGGAAACTTTAACTATGACAGGAGGATATGAGTTGTAAGTATAAAGATAGGTCTCCTAAAACACGAAGCATGAGCTCATATTAAGGGATGGGATGTGGCTTTTCTGTGTTGGGATACCTGTGCCTCCTTCTGTGTTCCTGCTGTAGACTGACACCACAGACCTGGGCCTGCTCACACACAGGCTGCTGAAGCTGGACTAGGGAATCGTGGGATTCTGCTGCAAACTGATTTCTGGTGTTGCTGTTCTCCCCTCAGGTGGTAGAGAATGAGATTGAATGCTGACTGTAGGCCTGGCTGAGAAACATACTGTCATCGGTGTCTTAGGTGGCTGTTGTGTCCCTGAGAGCCAGTGGCCTTCGACCCCTGAAGCCACTGTGCCTGAAGGTCAGTTCACTGATAGCACAGGAAGGAGGTCTAACCTGAAATTTAAATCACTTACTTAATCTTTTTCATTGTTTGTTTGCAGCAAAAAATGAAGGACGCAGGTGCAAGGCACAGCCTCCACCTGTGCAAATGCCAAGGCCTAGTTTCCAAAGAGGATCTCAGTCCAATAAATTCCAGTCATGTGTCTTGAGTCACATTTGCCAGTTTAAATCCAATAATTCAGCTTTAATATTTCATGTGGCAAATACAGGCTTAGGTTTGGGATTCTTAAAAACATGGATCAAGATTTCTCTTCTCCTCTGTTGAGAATTTTTTTTTAAGCCTGGATTCTTCTCTGTCAGAGTGGGGAGGCCTTGGCACAGGTTGCCCAGAGCAGCTGTGGCTGCCCTGTCCCTGGAAGTGTCCAAGGCCAGGCTGGACGGGGCTTGGAGCAAGCTGGGATAGTGGAAAGTGTCCCTGTCCACGGCAGGAGGATTGGAATGAGATGGTCTTTAAGATCCCTTCCAACCCAAGCCATTCTATGATCCTATGATTCTGTGATGAATATGCCAGTTAACCTTTAACTGAACTGGTCGCATGTCTAAGCAAACTGTTGGGTTTGCTACCAGAGTTACCCTTGAGTAACTCTATTACTCAAGTTTTGCCGTTTCCAGAATACGGCAGTAAGTGAATGGAAATTCATGCAAATTCAAACATTCTGCCTCCTGTTCAGAGAAGTTCCATGTTTTTGACTAAATGACCTGCTTTGATTTTGTTTATGCTCTGAGCTGATCAAATGTGTAGCAAAAAGCAGAGTAACTGTATTAACTGTTTCATCTAGTCATTAAACACAGGCTATTAGTGGGTTACATTGGTGTTGTACCAGTACTGATGTGGGACACAGTTAATGGTGCATTGAGATGCACGTTACGGTTACATTAACGTCCCACCTGCTTTATAACTGTTGCCTTAAACTTAAGCATCTCAGAGCCTATTTCCTAATAATGTGGCTTTAAATTTCAGTGCTTAACAGTCACATATTCAGAACTCTTCTTATCAAATGTACTGGTTCTGTCGGTGACAGGTCTGTTACTACTACCTTGGGGTTAAAGGAACTAAAAGCTGTAGTACTTTACCTTGGTCATTGGTGAATTGAGAGTTTCTGACTGAGGACAGAGATCTTTGCCTAAAAATACTGGAAGGAGTAAATATTTTTACTCTTATAATATTGGTGTCAGCTATTGGTAATTGTACCTTTGTGTCTTTCTTTCTCTTGCAGGAGCTTTAATGCAGAAATGACCATTTATGTGAAGCAGCTGGGCAGAAGTAAGTGCTCCTGTTTGTTTTTTAACTTCATGAGAGATGGGTGTTGGTATAGAGGAACATTTGTGGGTACAGAGTTTATTATAGTTATGTGTTGGAGCCACTTCCAGAGGCAGAGGATCATTTGTATGATGTTGCTGAGTGGTGTTGGATATCATACTTCCCTAGGCACTGAACGCAGAAAAACTTCAAAGGACTTAGCAGTAAAGTAACATCACACAGCCAGGGTGAGCCGGGCAGTGGAGGGGCCTGGTTGAATTTTATGTTGGAATTCTGGATTTATCAAGATCTGAGACTGTCCATGAAACCTGGTCTGAGTGTACAGTCAGAGAGCCCAGTTCAGAGTAGTGTCTTTTGTGGAAGCTGCCTGACTCCTCCGCTGCTACAGCTCTGACCTTTGTGTGCTTCAGGGATTTTCAGTCGCGAGCATGGATCAAACAAAAAGCTGGCAGCACAGTCCTGTGCCCTTTCCCTGGTCAGACAGCTCTACCATCTTGGTGTCATTGAGCCTTACACTGGGCAGACGAAGAAGAAAGGAGAATCGGTGAGTTTAGCAGGAGGGACAGGAATTGTTACTTTTGTTTCATAACACAGAAGCACTCATAAACAGGCGTGAGTTAAGAGTTTGCTCTCCATATTTAACATCTTACTAGGTATTAATAATGGTTGTTCTTTAGCAACTGTTTCTGTTCTGGTGAGTGGTTTGGATCAGAGATATAACTTCATGTGTATGTGATTGGAGCAGTAACTAATTTTATATTCTCTTAAATGAAATAGGATTTGTAACAAATGCTATCTTCAGTATAATTTTTCTACAAGCTTGAATATTTCTGTTTGGCTTAATTGTCTGTCACATGAACATTTTTTGGCAATTCAAATATATATATACATATATACACACACACATACCAAGGATTATGTTATTTAGGTATTTGGTTGCAAGTTTAGGAACATGTTCCCTCTGAAATTAAACTCAGATATTTAAAAAATAGCCTACAAATCCTTATTCAGTGAAAAGTCGTCAAAACATTTCAAGAATGTCAATTCTGAGCTGGTGATACTCTTTGGCCTTGTTTCACGAGGAGGTGTTTGATGGTTCACCTCTAATAGCCCACAGTTCTGGCTTCCAGTGTCTGTCTTTTTGTGTATAATGATGTGTGGTTTTTAAATGTTTCCTAGTTGGAACCCTATGAGGTGTCGCTGTCTTCTGACTTAGAAAATCATCTGCAAAAGACAATACGGGAACTGTCCCTGGAGATCGTGCCTTTGGTGAGTGTGTGGTTGGCTACACCAGTAGGGAACATCACACCTGCTCGTTTACTTGTTTATCTGTCTTTGCCCACTCTGCTTTTGGATTCATAGCCTGAAGATCCCAGTAATCCAGTTCTGATCAACGTTGGAAAGTTGGCCCATTTTGAACCATCGCAGAGACAAAGTCATATGGGAGTTGTTCCATGGTCACCACCTCATTCCAACTGGAACCCCTGGACTGGCTGCAATATTGATGAGGGTCCGCTGGCAAATGTAAGACAGTTTAAAAAATGGCTTGATTTCTCCATGCTTCCAGAACTTCTAAATGCTTCTCCCCCACCAGGATTTAAAGTATGAGCTATTGCAAAGGAGGAGACAGTCCACTGATAAAATTTCTTCCCTTCTTGACCTGGAGGCAGAGAGTTCTTTGTATTTACTAAATGTTTTATCAGGTCTTGCGTAACAGTGTCTTGAGTTTCCCAATTATCTGCTTTGTTTCACCTTCTGCCTGCTATCATGCAGCCCATACAGTTTATAATTGAAATTACAAGGTAAGTTCATGGGCATGTCATTTATATAATTCTCTGGCTTCTCTTTACCATACTTCCACGTCTAGACTCTTTTTCTGCTCCAGGCCAGTGCCACTATGCAAGCAACCAACTTCCTTACCTTTTGTCATTTTCAGTCCCATTCACCACTGAAAAAATGAAAAGTAACAGTGTGGCATGACAAAATGTAGGAGAAGGGAAAGAATTACTGGTTTGCCAAATTCAGTCAGTTGGTCTGACTGATGCAACCTGGTCAGAAAAGACACTTGGGGCAGGAACTTGATTTTCCTACAACATTCAGATTGCTTATGGCCAAAATAATAACTTAATCCTTTTTCTAGTGGAGTTTTTTTTTCATAAATTACATTAATTTAGTATTGATTGTTATATATTGATTTTTTTAAATTATAGGGAAGTAATATAAATTTAGCCATTGCTGCATAAAATGCATAATCAGTATGGACATGGCAAATTGAGGTGGCTTCAAATCTCTTCAGGATTTACCTGTGCTAGTTCTGACTGGAACAGGTGACTTTTTTGCAGAAAAAACAACTAACCGTTTGGTATCAAATTTGCATTTCTTCAGATTTCTTTTGCAGTTGAGAGACAGGATTTGCCTGATAAATTCTCTTCAAAGTTTTCCCTTTTCAGCTATTTTAAGGGTGGGTTTGTGTTTACATTAGGTCATTACTTATATTAAAAACTCCTGTTTAAATTATCATCTTCTTGGCTTACTGCTGAATAGAGTGTGTTTCTCAAGCAGTCAAAGTGTTTAAATTTAAACAGTCGTCCTTTTTCAGTGTCCTCAGTCTTTCTGAGAGACTTCCTTGGGGATGAATGTTTAATGCACTGGAATGAATGAAATAAAACAGCTCAGAGGCAGAACTGATTTCAGGGAGTTATGCAGGAGATGATCCTTTAGGGATATTTGGGATCACGATGTTGGTGTGACTGATCTGACAGTGAAGTTATGATGTAGACAGGAAGAGGAGTCCAAAAGCCTCCAAATAATGTGTTGCATTTCCAGCTGACTCCGGAGCAAATAAGCATGGATCTGAAAAGTGATTTCATGTACCGTCTGGAGCAGGATCAGGAATTACAGAGGGTAAGGGTGTTTCCTGTGACCTGTCATCCTTGCACTAGGCTCTTTATTTTGCAGAAGGGGTTGAACATTACGCTAAGTGCGTAAGGCTGGATTTCAGCACAACTACACACCACGTTTTCAGAAGCGCTGGATGTTCCACTGGGGGGGAATGTGGGGGTGAGTTGTGCTGTGTCAGGAAAAAAATACAAACTGTGACCTGTCCTTTGGCACTTTTTCCTTTGGGTAAGGGAAAAGTGTAGAAAAAGTAAGGCAAAGTATAGATGTGGGGCAGAACAGGCTGATTTTTGGAGATTTTGGAAACGTCCTGGACTTTTTTTCCCAGATCCAAGAAGAGAGAGAGGCCTTACCTCTGAAGAATTTTGAAAGTGAAATTCTGGATGCAATTCATCACAATTCTGTTGTTGTCATCCGTGGTGCCACTGGTTGTGGCAAAACCACTCAAGTGCCCCAGTATATTCTGGATGAACACATCAGAACCAACCGAGCTGCTGAGTGCAACATAGTGGTGACACAGGTGAGGAATGTGTGGCCACTGCACTTCTCTGGTGGATATGAGAAATCATCTGTTGGTTACGATAAAATCCCAGAACCATCGAATGGCTGGGGTTGGAAGGGACCTTAAAGCTCTTCTTGTTCCAATACAATTCCATGGTCAGCAATGGCACCTACTAGGAAAGGTTGGTCCAAGCCTCATCCAACCTGGCCCTGGGGGATTGAAGGATGTGTTGAGGAACCTTATTATCATTTTAGGACATGGTTTATAAAGATACCTCCTCAGCAATATAAGTAGGAGAAACTTCAGCATCATGTGTATTTTCATTTGGAATATTACTCTTGCATGGATATGCACTTTGGAAAACCTGACTTGAACCTAGCCCAGGTGAAAACTCTCAGCAGATCAAGGGGAAATGATTTGGGAAATGGCAGCTGGTAGTTGCC